>NC_056736.1:154577185-154649685 GCF_019279795.1 Protopterus annectens
AAAACCAAAAGAAAACCCCCCTTTTCAAAAAAAAACCCTTTTTTTGAAAAAAAAAACCACCCAAACAAGAGAAATTAAAGAAAAGTTTATTTTTAAATAAACAGAAAATAAAAAAAAATTTAAAAAATAATTTGTAAATATGAAAACAAATCTTTATTTTTAAATTGTAAAACCCAAATTAAAATAACAAAAAAAAAACTTATTTTTTGCCAGAACAACTTCTCTTTATTTAAAAAAACAGCCCTAAATAGGGGTTAAAACCAGAACAATTTTTTAAAAACACAAAAGAACCCCAAGCCCAAAGAAATTAACCAGAAATTTTAGTTTACAAATAGACAGAAAATAAAAAAAAATAAAAATTTTTAAAATAAAAAAACTATTTATTTTTAATTTAAACTTTAAAAGTTAAAAAAAAAAATCTTAAGAAAAAGCAACAAATTCCCTATTACAGAAGAAACCCTACCAAAATAAAACCAGAAAACATTTTTTTTTACAAAAAAAAAAACCCCATACCAAAAAGATTTTAAAAAATGTAAATAATTTATAACAAAATCAAATAAAAAAATGAAATTTTAAACAAAAATTGAATTAAAGAAAACTTTATATATAAATTGTAAAAACAGTAATCTGTAAAAATAATCAAAAAATCAAGATACTTATATTTTGTAGCTCAGTTGCGGTCAACAACTTCTCCAGTCTGCACTGTGTGCAAAGACAGAAACCCTACCAAAGTTAGGGCTTAAAAACCAGAACAACTTCTTTTTTTTACAAGAACACAAAAGAACCAGCCCCCACTAGCCAAGAGATAATTACACAGAGGAAATGTTTCAGTTTACACAATAGCCTACAGACAGCAAGCACTAGAGAGACAAATGAAAGTTTTTAAACAGATAAGGATTTGTGAAGATACTGAATAGACAAAGTGCTTTATATATATTAAATCTTAAAAACAGTAATCTGTAAAAATAATCAAAAAAAATCAAGATACTTATATTTTGTAGCTCAGTTGCGGTCAACAACTTCTCCAGTCTGCACTGTGTGCAAAGACAGAAACCCTACCAAAGTTAGGGCTTAAAAACCAGAACAACTTCTTTTTTTTTTTTACAAGAACACAAAAGAACCAGCCCCCACTAGCCAAGAGATAATTACACAGAGGAAATGTTTTAGTTACACAATAGCCTACAGACAGCAAGCACTAGAGAGACAAATGAAAGTTTTTAAACAGATAAGGATTTGTGAAGATACTGAATAGACAAAGTGCTTTATATATATTAAATTGTAAAAACAGTAATCTGTAAAAATCATCAAAAAAATCAAGATACTTATATTTTGTAGCTCAGTTGCGGTCAACAACGTCTCCAGTCTGCACTATGTGCACAGACAGAAACCCTAAAAAAGTTAGGGCTTAAAAACCAGAACAACTTCTTTTTTTTTTTTTTACAAGAACACAAAAGAACCAGCCCCCACTAGCCAAGAGATAATTACACAGAGGAAATGTTTCAGTTTACACAATAGCCTACAGACAGCAAGCACTAGAGAGACAAATGAAAGTTTTTAAACAGATAAGGATTTGTGAAGATACTGAATAGACAAAGTGCTTTATATATATTAAATTGTAAAAACAGTAATCTGTAAAAATAATCAAAAAAAATCAAGATACTTATATTTTGTAGCTCAGTTGCGGTCAACAACTTCTCCAGTCTGCACTGTGTGCAAAGACAGAAACCCTACCAAAGTTAGGGCTTAAGAACCAGAAAAACTTCTTTTTTTTTTTTACAAGAACACAAAAGAACCAGCCCCCACTAGCCAAGAGATAATTACACAGAGGAAATGTTTCAGTTTACACAATAGCCTACTGACAGCAAGCACTAGAGAGACAAATGAAAGTTTTTAAACAGATAAGGATTTGTGAAGATACTGAATAGACAAAGTGCTTTATATATATTAAATTGTAAAAACAGTAATCTGTAAAAATAATCAAAAAAAAAATCAAGAAACTTAAATTTTGTAGCTCAGTTGTGGTCAACAACTTCTCCAGTCTGCATTGTGTGCAAAGACAGAAACCCTACCAAAGTTAGGGCTTAAAAACCAGAACAACTTCTTTTTTTTTTTACAAGAACACAAAAGAACCAGCCCCCACTAGCCAAGAGATAATTACACAGAGGAAATGTTTCAGTTTACACAATAGCCTACAGACAGCAAGCACTAGAGAGACAAATGAAAGTTTTTAAACAGATAAGGATTTGTGAAGATACTGAATAGACAGAGTGCTTTATATATATTAAATTGTAAAAACAGTAATCTGTAAAAATAATAAAAAAAAAATCAAGATACTTATATTTTGTAGCTCAGTTGCGGTCAACAACTTCTCCAGTTTGCACTGTGTGCACAGACAGAAACCCTACCAAAATTAGGGCTTAAAAACCAGAACAACATCTTTTTTTTACAAGAACACAAAAGAACCAGCCCCCACTAGCCAAGAGATAATTACACAGAGGAAATGTTTCAGTTTACACAAAAGCCTACAGACAGCAAGCACTAGAGAGACAAATGAAGGTTTTTAAACAGATAAGGATTTGTGAAGATACTGAATAGACAAAGTGCTTTATATATATTAAATTGTAAAAACAGTAATCTGTAAAAATAATCAAAAAAAAAATCAAGATACTTATATTTTGTAGCTCAGTTGTGGTCAACAACGTCTCCAGTCTGCACTATGTGCACAGACAGAAACCCTACCAAAGTTAGGGCTTAAAAACCAGAACAACTTCTTTTTCTTTTTTTTACAAGAACACAAAAGAACCAGCCTCCACTAGCCAAGAGATAATTACACAGAGGAAATGTTTCAGTTTACACAATAGCCTACAGACAGCAAGCACTAGAGAGACAAATGAAAGTTTTTAAAAAGATAAGGATTTGTGAAGATACTGAATAGACAAAGTGCTTTATATATATTAAATTGTAAAAACAGTAATCTGTAAAAATAATCAAAAAAAATCAAGATACTTATATTTTGTAGCTCAGTTGCGGTCAACAACTTCTCCAGTCTGCACTGTGTGCAAAGACAGAAACCCTACCAAAGTTATGGGCTTAAAAACCAGAACAACTTCTTTTTTTTTTTACAAGAACACAAAAGAACCAGTCCCCACTAGCCAAGAGATAATTACACAGAGGAAATGTTTCAGTTTACACAATAGCCTACAGACAGCAAGCACTAGAGAGACAAATGAAAGTTTTTAAACAGATAAGGATTTGTGAAGATACTGAATAGACAAAGTGCTTTATATATATTAAATCTTAAAAACAGTAATCTGTAAAAATAATCAAAAAAAATCAAGATACTTATATTTTGTAGCTCAGTTGCGGTCAACAACTTCTCCAGTCTGCACTGTGTGCAAAGACAGAAACCCTACCAAAGTTAGGGCTTAAAAACCAGAACAACTTCTTTTTTTTTTTACAAGAACACAAAAGAACCAGCCCCCACTAGCCAAGAGATAATTACACAGAGGAAATGTTTTAGTTTACACAATAGCCTACAGACAGCAAGCACTAGAGAGACAAATGAAAGTTTTTAAACAGATAAGGATTTGTGAAGATACTGAATAGACAAAGTGCTTTATATATATTAAATTGTAAAAACAGTAATCTGTAAAAATCATCAAAAAAATCAAAATACTTATATTTTGTAGCTCAGTTGCGGTCAACAATGTCTCCAGTCTGCACTATGTGCACAGACAGAAACCCTACCAAAGTTAGGGCTTAAAAACCAGAACAACTTCTTTTTTTTTTTTTTACAAGAACACAAAAGAACCAGCCCCCACTAGCCAAGAGATAATTACACAGAGGAAATGTTTCAGTTTACACAATAGCCTACAGACAGCAAGCACTAGAGAGACAAATGAAAGTTTTTAAACAGATAAGGATTTGTGAAGATACTGAATAGACAAAGTGCTTTATATATATTAAATTGTAAAAACAGTAATCTATAAAAATAATCAAAAAAATCAAGATAATTATATTTTGTAGCTCAGTTGTGGTCAACAACTTCTCCAGTCTCCATTGTGTGCAAAGACAGAAACCCTACCAAAGTTAGGGCTTAAAAACCAGAATAGCTTCTTTTTTTTTACAAGAACACAAAAGAACCAGCCCCCACTAGCCAAGAGATAATTACACAGAGGAAATGTTTCAGTTTACACAATAGCCTACAGACAGCAAGAACTAGAGAGACAAATGAAAGTTTTTAAACAGATAAGGATTTGTAAAGATACTGAATAGACAAAGTGCTTTATATATTTTAAATTGTAAAAACAGTAATCTGTAAAAATAATCAAAAAAATCAAGATACTTATATTTTGTAGCTCAGTTGTGGTCAACAACGTCTCCAGTCTGCACTATGTGCACAGACAGAAACCCTACCAAAGTTAGGGCTTAAAAACCAGAACAACTTCTTTTTTTTTTTACAAGAACACAAAAGAACCAGCCTCCACTAGCCAAGAGATAATTACACAGAGGAAATGTTTTAGTTACACAATAGCCTACAGACAGCAAGCACTAGAGAGACAAATGAAAGTTTTTAAACAGATAAGGATTTGTGAAGATACTGAATAGACAAAGTGCTTTATATATATTAAATTGTAAAAACAGTAATCTGTAAAATCATCAAAAAATCAAGATACTTATATTTTGTAGCTCAGTTGCGGTCAACAACGTCTCCAGTCTGCACTATGTGCACAGACAGAAACCCTAAAAAAGTTAGGGCTTAAAACCAGAACAACTTCTTTTTTTTTTTTACAAGAACACAAAAGAACCAGCCCCCACTAGCCAAGAGATAATTACACAGAGGAAATGTTTCAGTTTACACAATAGCCTACAGACAGCAAGCACTAGAGAGACAAATGAAAGTTTTTAAACAGATAAGGATTTGTGAAGATACTGAATAGACAAAGTGCTTTATATATATTAAATTGTAAAAACAGTAATCTGTAAAAATAATCAAAAAAAATCAAGATACTTATATTTTGTAGCTCAGTTGCGGTCAACAACTTCTCCAGTCTGCACTGTGTGCAAAGACAGAAACCCTACCAAAGTTAGGGCTTAAGAACCAGAAAAACTTCTTTTTTTTTTTTTACAAGAACACAAAAGAACCAGCCCCCACTAGCCAAGAGATAATTACACAGAGGAAATGTTTCAGTTTACACAATAGCCTACTGACAGCAAGCACTAGAGAGACAAATTAAAGTTTTTAAACAGATAAGGATTTGTGAAGATACTGAATAGACAAAGTGCTTTATATATATTAAATTGTAAAAACAGTAATCTGTAAAAATAATCAAAAAAAAAAATCAAGAAACTTAAATTTTGTAGCTCAGTTTTGGTCAACATCTTCTCCAGTCTGCATTGTGTGCAAAGACAGAAACCCTACCAAAGTTAGGGCTTAAAAACCAGAACAACTTCTTTTTTTTTTTACAAGAACACAAAAGAACCAGCCCCCACTAGCCAAGAGATAATTACACAGAGGAAATGTTTCAGTTTACACAATAGCCTACAGACAGCAAGCACTAGAGAGACAAATGAAAGTTTTTCAACAGATAAGGATTTGTGAAGATACTGAATAGACAGAGTGCTTTATATATATTAAATTGTAAAAACAGTAATCTGTAAAAATAATAAAAAAAAAATCAAGATACTTATATTTTGTAGCTCAGTTGCGGTCAACAACTTCTCCAGTTTGCACTGTGTGCACAGACAGAAACCCTACCAAAATTAGGCTTAAAAACCAGAACAACATCTTTTTTTTTTACAAGAACACAAAAGAACCAGCCCCCACTAGCCAAGAGATAATTACACAGAGGAAATGTTTCAGTTTACACAAAAGCCTACAGACAGCAAGCACTAGAGAGACAAATGAAGGTTTTTAAACAGATAAGGATTTGTGAAGATACTGAATAGACAAAGTGCTTTATATATATTAAATTGTAAAAACAGTAATCTGTAAAAATAATCAAAAAAAAAATCAAGATACTTATATTTTGTAGCTCAGTTGTGGTCAACAACGTCTCCAGTCTGCACTATGTGCACAGACAGAAACCCTACCAAAGTTAGGGCTTAAAAACCAGAACAACTTCTTTTTTTTTACAAGAACACAAAAGAACCAGCCTCCACTAGCCAAGAGATAATTACACAGAGGAAATGTTTCAGTTTACACAATAGCCTACAGACAGCAAGCACTAGAGAGACAAATGAAAGTTTTTAAAAAGATAAGGATTTGTGAAGATACTGAATAGACAAAGTGCTTTATATATATTAAATTGTAAAAACAGTAATCTGTAAAAATAATCAAAAAAAAATCAAGATACTTATATTTTGTAGCTCAGTTGCGGTCAACAACTTCTCCAGTCTGCACTGTGTGCAAAGACAGAAACCCTACCAAAGTTAGGGCTTAAAATCCAGAATAGCTTCTTTTTTCTTTACAAGAACACAAAAGAACCAGCCCCCACTAGCCAAGAGATAATTACACAGAGGAAATGTTTCAGTTTACACAATAGCCTACAGACAGCAAGCACTAGAGAGACAAATGAAAGTTTTTAAACAGATAAGGATTTGTGAAGATACTGAATAGACAAAGTGCTTTATATATATTAAATTGTAAAAACAGTAATCTGTAAAAATCATCAAAAAAATCAAAATACTTATATTTTGTAGCTCAGTTGCGGTCAACAATGTCTCCAGTCTGCACTATGTGCACAGACAGAAACCCTACCAAAGTTAGGGCTTAAAAACCAGAACAACTTCTTTTTTTTTTACAAGAACACAAAAGAACCAGCCCCCACTAGCCAAGAGATAATTACACAGAGGAAATGTTTCAGTTTACACAATAGCCTACAGACAGCAAGCACTAGAGAGACAAATGAAAGTTTTTAAACAGATAAGGATTTGTGAAGATACTGAATAGACAAAGTGCTTTATATATATTAAATTGTAAAAACAGTAATCTGTAAAAATAATCAAAAAAAATCAAGATTAGTTGTGGCCAACAACTTCTCCAGTCTGCAATGTGTGCAAAGACAGAAACCCTACCAAAGTTAGGGCTTAAAAGCCAGAACAACTTCTTTTTTTTTTACAAGAACACAAAAGAACCAGCCCCCACTAGCCAAGAGATAATTACACAGAGGAAATGTTTCAGTTTACACAATAGCCTACAGACAGCAAGCACTAGAGAGACAAATGAAAGTTTTTAAACAGATAAGGATTTGTGAAGATACTGAATATACAAAGTGCTTTATATATATTAAATTGTAAAAACAGTAATCTGTAAAAATAATCAAAAAAAAAATCAAGATACTTATATTTTGTAGCTCAGTTGCGGTCAACAACTTCTCCAGTTTGCACTGTGTGCACAGACAGAAACCCTACCAAAATTAGGGCTTAAAAACCAGAACAACGTCTTTTTTTTACAAGAACACAAAAGAACCAGCCCCCACTAGCCAAGAGATAATTACACAGAGGAAATGTTTCAGTTTACACAATAGCCTACAGACAGTAGCACTAGAGAGACAAATGAAAGTTTTTAAACAGATAAGGATTTGTGAAGATACTAAATAGACAAAGTGCTTTATATATATTAAATTGTAAAAACAGTAATCTGTAAAAATAATCAAAAAAAAATCAAGATACTTATATTTTGTAGCTCAGTTGCGGTCAACAACTTCTCCAGTCTGCACTGTGTGCAAAGACAGAAACCCTACCAAAGTTAGGGCTTAAAAACCAGAACAACTTCTTTTTCTTTTTACAAGAACACAAAAGTACCAGCCCCCACTAGCCAAGAGATAATTACACAGAGGAAATGTTTTAGTTACACAATAGCCTACAGACAGCAAGCACTAGAGAGACAAATGAAAGTTTTTAAACAGATAAGGATTTGTGAAGATACTGAATAGACAAAGTGCTTTATATATATTAAATTGTAAAAACAGTAATCTGTAAAAATAATCAAAAAAATCAAGATACTTATATTTTGTAGCTCAGTTGTGGTCAACAACGTCTCCAGTCTGCACTATGTGCACAGACAGAAACCCTACCAAAGTTAGGGCTTAAAAACCAGAACAACTTCTTTTTTTTTTTTTTTTTACAAGAACACAAAAGAACCAGCCTCCACTAGCCAAGAGATAATTACACAGAGGAAATGTTTCAGTTTACACAATAGCCTACAGACAGCAAGCACTAGAGAGACAAATGAAAGTTTTTAAACAGATAAGGATTTGTGAAGATACTGAATAGACAAAGCGCTTTATATATATTAAATTGTAAAAACGGTAATCTGTAAAAATAATCAAAAAAATCAAGATACTTATATTTTGTAGCTCAGTTGCGGTCAACAACTTCTCCAGTCTGCACTGTGTGCACAGACAGAAACCCTACCAAAGTTAGGGCTTAAAAACCAGAACAACTTTTTTTTTTTACAAGAACACAAAAGAACCAGCCCCCACTAGCCAAGAGATAATTACACAGAGGAAATGTTTCAGTTTACACAATAGCCTACAGACAGCAAGCACTAGAGAGACAAATGAAAGTTTTTAGACAGATAAGGATTTGAGAAGATACTGAATAGACAAAGTGCTTTATATATATTAAATTGTAAAAACAGTAATCTGTAAAAATAATCAAAAAAAATCAAGATACTTATATTTTGTAGCTCAGTTGCGGTCAACAACTTCTCCAGTCTGCACTGTGTGCAAAGACAGCAACCCTACCAAAGTTAGGGCTTAAAAACCAGAACAACTTCTTTTTTTTTACAAGAACACAAAATAACCAGCCCTCACTAGCCAAGAGATAATTACACAGAGGAAATGTTTCAGTTTACACAATAGCCTACAGACAGCAAGCACTAGAGAGACAAATGAAAGTTTTTAAACAGATAAAGATTTGTGAAGATACTGAATAGACAAAGTGCTTTATATATATTAAATTGTAAAAACAGTAATCTGTAAAAATAATCAAAAAAAAAATCAAGATACTTATATTTTGTAGCTCAGTTGCGGTCAACAACTTCTCCAGTCTGCACTGTGTGCAAAGACAGAAACCCTACCCACGTTAGGGCTTAAAAACCAGAACAACTTCTTTTTTTTTTTACAAGAACACAAAAGAACCAGCCCCCACTAGCCAAGAGATAATTACACAGAGGAAATGTTTCAGTTTACACAATAGCCTACAGACAGCAAGCACTAGAGAGACAAATGAAAGTTTTTAAACAGATAAGGATTTGTGAAGATACTGAATAGACAAAGTGCTTTATATATATTAAATTGTAAAAAAAGTAATCTGTAAAAATAATCAAAACAAAAATCAAGATACTTATATTTTGTAGCTCAGTTGTGGTCAACAACTTCTCCAGTTTGCATATATATGCAGTCCAGTCTACATATATATATATATATATATATATATACATATATATATATATATATATATATATATATATATATATATATATATATATATATATATATATATATATATACACACACACACACATAAATATGAACATCCTTTGGTGTACATATTGATTTACATATAGGCATATATACAGTCCACCTTTCATGGTGGGAATATTGAGTATGGGAAGGTTGTGAGGTATACAGTTATGTCATAATATTGCACAGTGTTGTGCGGAACTCATTGAAGGTGTTCTCAGCCCATGTAGCTTTAGCAGGCCTCACTGGCTTCAACACTGCAAACCTGACGAATCATATCCACAGTGTTCAACCACCACATGTCATATACCAGCACTATATGCTGTCTGGTTTGCCACACACTACAACCTATATAGGAATATGCACGTAACAACCTTTAACAACATGTATGTATCCACCTTTCAGAAACAGTTGCAGTATGTCCCTTGCTCTATGCACATGTACAGATGCAAATATATCTGACACAGACAGATCTCTCCATATTTGTGTTCCATACACACACAAGAACCACACTGTTGTAGGTCCATGTACCTCACGGCTGACCTCTTGTGCCTTGCTGCAACATGAACAGGTGTCACACGTGAACACACAGTAATATTAAAGGGTGTATATATAGCTGCAAATGCTTAATTACCATACTAGCCTGGTACAGCTGTTGCCAGTGCTAAGCTACACGTTGATATGACTATCATGCATTTGTTGCTCTGTCACATCTATGGTTATATAGCTGTATGCGCTACTCCCCCAAACAGACATTGTCCACACTACTGTACAGAACACAGATAACATGGTTCAGATGTTTGACATTTAATGCTGAGCTACATAAATCACAGTTATGTCCCACTGCACACAGCTACACACTGATATATCCATGGCAGTAATTATGCAGGGCATCTGTGCATAGATACGTACTGCTGCCACATATTGATGTTTCAAAGTATGTAGAGTGGTCTTCAAATACATCTACTACTTGCCAGTAAATAAATATCTGTTACCTACCTTTCCTTTGTATGCGTTCATATTTTTCACTTAGCTGTCTCTTTGGCTGAATGTAATACATTTGTTTTATATTTTATTTTCTTTTTTTTAATTAGTTTATATTTTTTCCCCACTGGTGTGGGTGAGGGTGTGAGTCTCTCTCTCTCACTCTCTATGTCTCTGTGTGTGTCTCTCTCTCTCTCTCTCTCACCGTCTGCAATGGGATGATTGCATGTGTGGCCAGCAGGTACAGCCTGCTTTTATAGGTATCTGCACATGTGCATGTGATGGCCTCTGCACAAATTGGTGGCCACCATTTGGTAATTGCATGCAGCCTGCTGTGTGGTAATTGCAGTACTAGCTGTCATAGCAACCCAATGCTATAAATTGCTA
Source organism: Protopterus annectens (assembly GCF_019279795.1). Taxonomy (NCBI): domain Eukaryota; kingdom Metazoa; phylum Chordata; order Ceratodontiformes; family Protopteridae; genus Protopterus; species Protopterus annectens. Next base: position 154,588,027 of record NC_056736.1, read on the forward strand.
CGTCAGGTAGGCATAGCCCTTTCAGCTTTTCAGAGTGGGGCCCATGCTTGTTTGCTGTGGAGACCATTGTGTAAGTCAGAATGTTGGTATAGTTCTTATATCTGAAGCTAGGGGTGTAGCCAGTGATATAACTGTTGTACTCTGACCTGAATGTTGCCACTTCCACTACACAGTTGTCAGTGTAGAATTGTACTCACCCCTACATATGCTAACACAAGATACATGTGAATATGTAGTTTCTTTTCTATTTATACAATTTACTGCCATACAAAAGTAGTTATTGAGATGTATTCATATGGCACATGAACTGTTTGTGAACTGCTATACTGTGAATATTTATTCACTCACTTTTGAACAGTGTGTGCTTTTTTACTGTTGACATTGGCACAGGCTACTCAAGAAAACTGTATAAATTTATGTACTGATTATGCCTACCTACATCCTTGGTAGACCCTGAAAACACAGGTTTATTGTACATTTGGGTCGGGGTGCAGTAGGACAGACAGCATTATGTCTTAATGTGTGAACTTTATCTTGCTGGACTTAAAGGGTTGCTGTGTACCTTTTAGTTTACCAGGGCAAGTAGTCTGTCTGCGTAGCTCCCAACTGTGGACCTATCCAGATGGTAGCCCGAGGTTAGCCTGTTATTCTTTGTGCACCACACTGGTCTTTTCAGCACTGGAACAATGGCATTGTCGGAGTTGGTTGCTACAAGTACATGGCTACATCACTTGGTATTTCAGTGTTGTACTCCTGCATAAGGGTATGCTTCTGGAACTCCTTCCAAAGCTATTTGCACAGTGTGTAACAGCAGAATAGCTGATATGCCTGTGTGTTTCTGCCTCTGCCAGACCTCTCAAACACTCAGGTACATATTTGAACAGACTCAGGGTAAAGTAGGTCGAAGTAAGGTACACCTTTACAATATTAGTAATATTAGGTTGAGACTTTGAGAGAACCAGAGTATATGGATTAATACACATTTCCTGAAGTACAAATGGTGTCTAACTCTTACTTTTTGTCACAGTTGGGAAGTATGGCCTCTACCCTAGTCAGATATGCTAGTGTTTGTCCTGCTATAATACTGTGTGGGGGTTGGAAATGCTGCTGTAACATTATTTCCTGCTAGAATGGCTGGTTCACTTTTCACTGTCATGTAAAGCAATTCCACAAGAACTGCTGGTAAAGATCCACAGAACAGGATTTGTGTTATGGCATTCCTATTTGGCCTTTACATTCACTCATTCTGATGCATGATATATTGGTTTCAGCACCAATTTGTTGTATGTTTACCATGGCTCAGTGGCACTTCATGCAGTCTAGTGTGTACAAGGTCTGGGGTTTGAGACTGACAGAGGTATTTTATTTTGCTGCTGAGCAGAACAAGGGCCCTGACATACAAAGTGAATAAGGCACTTTTAACCAGTTGTAAGTAGGTCTGCGCGGGTTTGTGCGATGCTTAGCTAAGCGCACACAAGCTTAGCTAAGCGCACAATCGCGCAAACATGCTAACTACTGCTTAAAGGTGCTTACTCCCGCTAACCCCCGCGCTCATTTCTTTGAAAGAAAAGAAAATGGGGAGATAGGAAAGTGTTGAAAAAAGGGACACAGAGGGAAAGACAGTAGGGAAAACAGCTCGGGATGTGGAGGATGGGTGTAGGGAAGGTCCATAGCTGCCTATTTCTTTAACAGCAACAGCTGTGCATATACTAGTAATTTGAATGGAATTTTGAAACCTTCCACCCCTGAGAGAGGGATGAGGACAACAAAGTATGTTGTACTGCCAATTAAATTTCTGTTTGTGTCCAGCGGACATGTGTGCAAATTGGGCAGCTATGTATGGGGCATAAATTTTTTTTGGGTGCAGATTGCCCATTTTTTTTTCTGGTGAGAGTGGAATGTGGGGTAGGGGAAGTAGGTATATTTTGGGAGGTAGGTCTGGGAGGTAAACAGACAAGACAAACAAGACACATACAGGGGCGGAGTATGACACATGGGGTGGGTGAACACCATTGACGGGGAAGGGTGTTTGGAAATCGCAAGCCCATGAGCCCACAGATGGCAACAGTGGAACTGAGATCCCCACCGATGGGCAGTCGCCACTGCACCTTCACAGCCCGGGGGGTGGCTGTGCTGGGGGCTGTGTAGGAGGAGCAGGCTCACCTGTGAGTCACGCCACTCTTGCTTTGAGCTGGCATAGAGGATCAGCGACTGAACTCTGGATCTCCCTATGCATCACAGCCCAGACCGTTCGGAGGGTGATAGGTGGACCTCCTCTGCCCATTCTTGGACAGGGGGATGAGCCCCATCCCCTGCAGTGCTTCCACCTGAAGGTGGCACAGGACCAACGGAGGGCTGGGCACCGGAACTGCTGGTACCAGGTGCCATCGCCAGCTGAGGTGGGACAGGTGGGTCCACTGGGACTGGCCTTCCCATACATTCTATGTTTAGGAGGATTTAATGAAAATATGGGTTAGTAATAGCCAACAGCATTCCAGTTTAGTTGTAACAGCATACAGTAGTATTCCCATTAACCCAACACACCAGAGTTCCAACAGTTGAACAGCAAGCATAACACATGACCAACAGTAGACATTCCAACAACATGCAGGATTGATTGGTGGCAACAGGCCACCAAAATTGTGATATGTGAACAGGGCACATGCATCGAAGTAAATGCAGCTATTTATATAACAATAGGACATGTGTCCCAACAAATGTTATGAGATTAGACATACCCATTGAGGTGTGGAATTGCATTGTTTATGCACATACAGTGGGGTGTAAAAAGATACCTCCATTAACAACTTATCTATACTTATAGTTTACACTACATTCCTATTGACTGCAGTTAAATATCCCCTACATGTATTATTACACTAGGCAATGTCCGTTAAATTGTGAAATGAGTTTTGCTAATTCTTGATATACCTGACCTGTATCTGACATACAAACTGTCCTGGATGCAGATGTTACTGCTACATATTTATATTTTTCATTTATATTTATGTATCTACATATTTGGATGTGTTCAGGTGACATTATCAGGCATATGTTAACAGCCCCCTACATTTCTAGCAGCATACTGACATTTATGGGGAACACATTAACAAGCTACTCATGCGCCAGATTAACCTGTATATGCCAGCCATTAACCGACAGTTGAGGACTGTATATATGCTTAACAGCTACTGGCACTCCCTTCATCCACTTTAAATGGGCCTACCCATGTGTGGGTTGACTGCACTTAATACAACAGTACTATTTCTATTATGCAAGGGTACAACAACATATCGCAGAAAGTGACACGGACACACTCCAGGAATTATACCTTTATTAATTACATTACACACTTTTCTAGTGGCTCTCTCAATTATTTGATATATCAGTGCATGCAGAGGTCTTTTATTCAAAACTTGTTATACCTTTATTAATGGGTTACAACACCTTTTCATGCTGTCTCACTTATTTTATATAACAGTACATGCAGAGAAGTTATTCCACACTTATTATACCTTTATTAATGGGTTATAACACCTTTTCACACTGCCTCACTTATTTTATATGACAGTACATGCAGAGAAGTTATTCCACACTTTTTAGACCTTTAATACTGGGTTACAACACTCTTTTTCAGGCTCTCTCACTTCTTTTATATGACCACACATGCAGAATATTTACTAACCTGCCTGATGGCACAGCCTTAGCAGCCTATCTGCATAGGCTTGCTGATTCGCAGCATGGACACCTGCAGCTGTGAAGTAAATGAAGAGATATTGAGACATACCTATCCATAATATAGACTACAATAGCAATTTTTACATACTTTATTCCATGGCTACATACTCAGTAGTGGGGCATTTGGCATTCCACGGGCCTCCTGTATCCAGTGGTTCAGTTGGTCCTCCTTGCATCTATTCAGGTCTGCATGGTGGTGTTTGACCTGCTCGCCAGTCCAAGGGACGCCTGTTGCACTGGTGAGATCATGTACTAAACGGTTCCAGGCTTCCGCTTTGTACTCCGTGCCCTGGAACTGGCCCTGCAGGAGTCTTGCATCATGATGATGGATGAGGAGCCAAACCATGTATTTTGACTCCTCAATACCCCACTGTTGCGCTCGAAAATGAGAGCCCCCTCCAGCACTGGCCATACTGTCTGCAGATGGGAGCTACAACCAGTTATGGCAATTATTCCCGCCTATGGAGCTTAAATATGCCTCATTTCCCACACTTATTTGTGATTGGCCGGTTTTGAAATATCTCAGCTAAGAGCAGACCTGCTTAGCAATGAGTAAACTTCCATTAATATATATGAGTGTGTTGGAAATGCATCCATATTTAAAGCTGTCATGGCTTAGTGGTTTATTACTGTGCTTATGGTGCACAGTATCCCGGGTTCGAGGCCTGTCATTGCTTTTTATTTTACTACTGGCCAGACTGGATAGGGGGTGTGGCTGTGTTTAGCCGGCTTTGCTCAGCTTTGCCCAACATTGCTCGACGTTGCTCTACATTCCTCTATGCTGCCCAACATTGCCCAACACTGCACTAGTTGGCGCGGTGCGCAGCTCCGCGCAAACATGTTTTGTTTGCACTAGTTGGCGCAATGCGCAGCTCCGCACAAAACTATTGCACTAGTTAAAGCACTGCTAAGCTATGAGCAGTTATACCTCACTGTGCTTAATACTAATGGACTTTGCTTAGCAGTGCTTCACATTGCTTAAGATACATTACTTATGCATTTATCAGTATGCATGACCATTCCACCTTCTTATATATATATATAAAATATCGTTCACAAATGCATAGGCCATTTCATTGCATTTTACTGGGATTTAAAAGGCAAATGTCAGGAGTTATTTTTATGCACACATTTCCTACAGAAAATAGGGAGGGGAGTAGCAGGACTCGAACCGGGAATGTCTCCTCTTTGTGCGAGGGCTCTACCACTATGCTATTGCTATTTGGCTTCATTTTCATATCAGTAGTTTATTATCCTCTTTGATGTGTACACTGCTAACTGTAGCTAAGCAATGGGCAAACCCACACATACACGCGCAAATATGGGCAGCTATGTTGGGAATAATAAAAAAAGGAAACCTTTACATTTTTAACTTGTACAGGGATTTAGAATGTGGGGGAGTGTAGTGTTGGGTTTGTGGACATTTGAGCGGACTCGCTCATTTCTGTTGACATTGGCTGTTTATGCACTTGCAGGGGCGTGGATATTTGGACTGCTCGGCAGTCTGACACGCCCCCTGCACTTGTGCACGGTCCGTGTAAACCTTAGAGTTGAGTCAGCGTGCCCTCATGAATATGCATAACGCGCTGACATCATACCCTTACACTGCAGTGTCTGTGTAAGACTTAGTTAGTCTTACATGGAGGATTAGTGAATCCCGACCATTATGTTATTAAAAATGTTTACTAGAATGTCATGCTTCTTGGAACCAGGATTTTATTTTATTTATTTATTTTATTTTACATTTGTTGACCGGGCTAGTCTGGCTGGATAACAAGTCCATTTTCAACAGAGGCCCGAGGAGAAAAGCTCCACTTTCTACTAGTACATTACATAAGAAATATATTGCTAAAAAATACATCTTAAGGATTAATAACACTGCAAGAGAGATATTCAACAGTAATGTAACAAGTTTTCTAAAAAAAAAAAAAAGAAATGTACTGTTCTTCAATTCCAACAATTTTACAGAGAATGTATAATACTTATAGTTCTAATAGTGGTAGAATCAGAACAGGAGTTGGAGTGGAGAGGAAAGGAGTAGAGGAGTAAGAGAGTAATAAATAAGATAAATTAGTCAGGTGTACTGCAGGAACAGAGCCAGTGGTTTTGGAAGTACAGTTTGATTTTCTGTTTGAAAAGAGGCAAAGATGTAGTCAGAGTTATGTCACTAGGTAGAAGATTCCAGTTTCTACCTACTGTATTAGTGAAAAGACAGTCACCAGCAAAGTTGTTTGACTTAATTGCTTTGGCCATTAGTTTATGAGAAGAGCGTAGGGAGTTGAGATTGTTATAGGGGATTATCAGTTGAGAAAGAATTGGGATGTTGTCAGGTTGATAAAGTATACTATGGGTAGTAGAGAGTTGAGGGATAAGCAAGTAGTTTTGGAATTCAAGCCAGCCTAGAAGTTTTAAGTTAAGACAATGGTGGGTTCTGAAGGGGTTACCAGTGGCGAAGCGGGCAATATTGTTGTAGCAGGTTGCTAATTTAGCTAGATTGCTTTTCTTAAGGTTGGTATAAATAGAGGAGGCATATAGTAGTGTAGATAAGAGATGGGGTTGGGCTATTTTGGTTCTAGTTGCTGGGGTTAGAAAAGGTTTAATTCGATATAGGGATCCTATTTTTCTGTTAACTAATTTGATGGTGTAATTAATGTGTTGATCGAAGGAGAGATTATTGTCGATAGTTATACCTAGCAGTTTTGTTGTAGAGTCAGGTGAGATGATAGTGTTAGTGTTTGAGGAGATGGAGAAATGTAATTGGGGGGTATGAGTGGTGGGGGTGAAAAGGAGAAGTTTTGTTTTTTTGGCATTAAGTAGGAGGAACCGTTTTGAGAACCATGTTTCAACAGTATTAAATATGTTTTGGGTAAGTGAGATCAGTTCTGTAGTGGAAGGAGCAGAACAAATAAGGGTCGAATCGTCTGCATATTGAATGCATGTTGCTTGTGGGATAGCAGAATGAAGATCATTGATGAAGAGAGAGAAGAGAAGAGGACCAAGAATGGAGCCCTGAGGAACTCCGATGGAAATTGGCAAAAGAGAAGAGATATGGTTTTCCCATATTACTGCTTGCTGCCTGTTGCTAAGATATGATCTAAACCATTTAATAGCTAGGTTATCAAGTGAGAGAGATTCAAGAATGTTAGTTAAGAGAGAGTGATTGACCATGTCGTACGCTTTTGAGAGATCAATGAAAAGAGCAGAAGAGAGAAGATTATTGTTGCGATTTTTGTTGATAGTATCTATAAAAGAAAGAAGGGCAGTGGTGGTGCTGTGATGAGGTCTAAAGCCATGCTGACAGGGTGCTATAATGTTGTGAAGAGACAGATATTGTACTAGTTGCTGGTGAATGCATTTCTCCATAATTTTTGCTAAGGGTGAAAGGAGAGCAATTGGTCTATAGTTGTAGTAGTCAATAGAGTTGCCGCCTTTATGTAGTGGAATAATATGAGAGACTTTCCAGATATCTGAGATGGATCCCTCTTGGATAGTTCTGTTTATGAGTATGGATATAGGGTATGCAATTTCTTTGGTTGCTTTTTGGAGGAAAAGTGAGGGGAGCTTATCAGCTGAAGGAGTACAAGGTTTCAGTTTGTGAATGAGTCTATAGATGTAGGAAGTAGATATGGGTATGGGAAGTAGGATGCTGCTTTAGTTCACATAATTCCCATTTCCTTAGTTTATACTTACATCAGATTTATGTTGCTTAAACTGACCTTAACTTTTAATCATTCCACATTGCAGAAAAACATCCTGAACTATAGTATAATTATCTTCTTCATGAGAAAAGAATGATAGCCAGTGTGTTTAATGTATTTGTTACATGTTGTTTAGCTACCTAAAGCATCTGCCTTTTTGAGGCTTTGACTGTTGGGTTTACAGCCTTTGTATAACTTTTTATAAAATACTCACGTTTTGCAGAAAAATAATTTGAAAGCAGTAATGAAATTGTTTTATTATTTTATCAGATGAACTCAAACTTTATGACAAACATGTTCCCTGTTGCTTATTCTTGAGGAGTAGGACATGCACAGATGATAAGTTATCTTTCCATGATATCAAGAGACACCATTTTTTGCCCATTGTCAATGTTAAAATTATAGAACCCAGTATTCTGCCATGTTTGACTATAATACTTGCACATGCTACAAATAGTGTTGTTATTAATAATGACGTTTTGACAACATTTGTGAATCTAAACAGGTTAATGTTAAAAAATAAAAGCTCTTATGTGTTGAGACAAGTTTGGTTTATTATTTTAGTTAGGTATTTCAGAATTATAATGGTAGTATTCTCTTTGTTATTTTATATTTTTAAAAGTACCCTTTTCTCAATATTCCTGATAAGTAACTCAAAACGTGATAAAGAAAGTATTTATTTTACTAGGAAAGTGCATAATTATTTTACATAGTTTAAAAGGGGTCTTAGATTAACAACGTTTAGAAGCTATACTGCAATATGCTAATTTATTAAGCTTATCACAAGAATAAAGCACTCAAAGACATAAGGGATGATGTGAAGCGAGCTTTAATAAACTCTAAGATGAAACTGTCACAAAGTGCAAACGATCCACAAATGTTAAAACTCCACAAATTTATTGTTCCAGAAACAAACTTTTGGATAAGCGCTTTCACTACGAATAGCTTCCTCAGATCCTTCTCATAGTAACTGAAATAGGACCATGCATACATAGCAAGTGAGACAATTAAACAATTAACATCATTACAATTTAAAGGAGAAATGATGTATATAAAAAACAGATTTATCCTAAAACACTTTTAAAAACGTATTAGATGAAATTTATCTAATAAACTTTGTAAAAGCTATACTTATGAAAATATATATATGTAGAAGCTGTACAAAAATATATTTGTGAACAAGTATGCTCAGTAGGTACAAAGTGTAAATCTACATACCTAAACATCTCATATATGCATGCACTCTTATATATTATGCATACAGACTTATATATTATGTATAAAACATAAAAATCATCTCACATTCCTCCGCTGTCTTAGTTTAGGTTTTATGGATGCTATTTCATTGAGCCCAGACCTTTTATCAGCTCTTAAAAGAACTATCCATTGACTTTCCTTACTTTCTGTGAGGGTCCTAATATCTCCACCCCTTTTATTGGGAATCACAACCTCAAGAATTCTAAACAAAAAAACTGTGCGATTCCCCAGATGATATAATATGCTTAGCCAATGCATTGTGGCTCGATCTTTTCCTAATGTGATATAAATGCTCACGTATCCTGTCTCTAAATGTACAATTGGTTTTACCCACATAAAAAGACAGGCATACCTGGCATACTGCTAAGTACACCACATTGATGCTCATACAATCAGCATCTGCATTGGTTCTAAATATAGTTTTTAAATCAGGATGAAAAAAGTGGTATTGGTATCAATGGAAGAACAAAAATTACAATGGCCACAGGGCTTGGTATATCCATCTCTCTTGGGGCCCATTTCAGATTTGGTAGAGCATAGTATTCTCTTCAGATTCTTCTTATTCCTGAATAGAAAATGTGGTCTATCACCCACTATCTCTTTCAGGTCACTATCAACCTGCAGGATGTCCCAATACTTTGTAACAATTCCCCTAATCTCTGAATAATCCGAAGAGAAGGGCGTTGTTAATTTAACACACCTGTCAAAGTTATTCTCTTTGCTTATCCCATTGGCACTATGGGGTCCAAAGTAGGGTGTGGCTACTGATGAACGTAGTTCAATGGCTTCTTCCAAGTGTGCATTTACTTCATTTATATTATATCCTCTATCTGACAACCTTCCCTTTAGGTCATCCATTTCTAACATAAATCCTTCATTAGTGGGATTCAACCTGGATGCTCTGATTGCTTGACCTTTCATAACATTCTTAAAAACAAAGGGTGGGTGCATGCTCGATCTCAGGAGTAAAGAATTGCTATATCAAGCTTTGCGATGTACACCAGTATTTATGAATCCATTGGGCAGTTTCTCAATAAATATATCTAAGAATTCTATTTTATGAGTAGAAGCTATTCGTAGTGAAAGCGCTTATCCAAAAGTTTGTTTCTAGAACAATAAATTTGTGGAGTTTTAACATTTGTGGATCATTTGCACTTTGTGACAGTTTCATCTTAGAGTTTGTTAAAGCTTGCTTCGCATCATCCCTTATGTCTTTGAGTGCTTTATCATTATTTTTTGGGACAGTTGCGTTTACCAGATCTAACAGTGGTATATCTCTGTTTTGCGTTATTTAAAATTTCTCTACCACTGTTATCGGGAGCGAGTTTCGTTATATACATTTTTTGCCATGGCTGACATTGAATTAGACTATACCCCGAGAGGTGAAGACCAAGGGAATAGCATGCTTCAGAAAAGGTTTCAACAATACCTTATGGATTCTGAATTTGCCTCACTACATTTTGAGAGCCTGACTGCTATTGATGATGTCACCAACACGACCGACGATATGGAGAGGCTGCATAAGTTGTTCGAAGAGATGGAGAAGGATTTTCTAAAATAAAACACCTTCAGGCACAGAGAATTCATTTCCAGTTTTGTCTGGATAAGAAAATTATTCCTCGTGGGCTACATGTTTTTAATATGCCCAGTCAAGGACGGGAATATACTGAATTGCTGGTGAAGTGGCAAAACCTTAATATAGAGGTAAGCCATAAATATTTACAGCTCCTCATAGACTTTTTTCTACCAGAAGAGACTGCTTTAACTTCTAATATAAATAGAGTGCAACGAACAATTTATAAGGAATATCCTGTCACTCTAGTTGAACCTTTATTTGAAAATCTTTTGGATGGCATTTCTGCCTTTGAACGTAAACTTTTACAACAAAAGAGACACAAAGCTGTCAGGGACATTAACAATTTTAAATTAGGTCACGTTTTTATGTGGCCTAGAAATGGACAAAATATGTTGAATACTGATACTAAGAATGTTAATGAAGCTGTTGTTGAAAGGCTCCCTGCTTTATGACAGGTAGATAAAAATACTAGGTTTGAAGAGGTTTTAACTACCTCTAATGTTAATATAATGAATGAGAGTATGCATACTAGCGTTTCTTCAGCACTGAATCATGAACAATTAGATTTGAATCAGGCTAGACAGAGTTCAATACCTGACAAGTCCATAGGGAATGAGCCCAGTAAGAGTAATTCTGTTCAGTCAGTATGTTCCAATACAGATTCTACAGATGTCATACATTTGATGCATCCTAGCATGGAATCTAATAGTAATTTATATCCTGAGATACAGATAATTAAAAACAAACCTGACACAATTAAACAAGGGTCTGAGATGGTAGTTAGACCCAAAACATCGAAAGGTCATCCAGACAAGTTGAATAACACCGATATTTCTTTTCCCCTCCCAATTCGATTAGAGAAGGGACCACGGAGAACGCGGTCCATGAGCAGGGGGAGGCAGAAGAGGAAACATTCAGGGGAACCACAACCCCACCACACTCTAAAGAAAATGTGGAACAGCAAAAATTAGTCTATAATCTATCTAGTGTTACTCTGACTTCAGATTATATTAATTTATTGAGCAAAGGACTTAATTTTATACCTGGGAGCAAGAGTAGACTGGCTGATACCGTTGTAGTTTTAAAAATATTCTGTAGGAATGTGATGTTGAAATATCTGCATAAAGGAGTGAATAATGGGTCAGTTAACACAAGAGAGTTCTCCTTTAAAAACCTAAGTGATTTTGTACCCATACATCATCCACTTATAGAAGCACTCTCAAAATTAACAGAGGATGAGATACATAAATACTACAGTAATTGTTACACCAAACATGGGGTTGGAATGAGGGACAATTTGACTCACAAGGAAAGAATTAGTCTTAAGAAACTACAGAATGATATAACTATTACAATTAGACCAGCCGGCAAGGGTGGTCGAGTAGTTGTGATGGACACTGAGAGATATCAGACGTCCATGGAGTACATGCTTAATGACATTTATTATAAACCCATTTCCACAGAGGCAGTACAGGACATAATTAGATATGTTAAGGATACTCTACTTGATATCCATAAGAGTAGACTAATAGATAAAGACCTATATGATTATCTAGTTATCAAAACACCTGTCATTCCAATTATAAATGGTCTACCCAAAATACATAAGGATGCCCACAACCCACCCATGAGACCAATAGTTTCAGGCCGTGGGTGGGTTACTGAGCATTTATCTGTCTATACGGAGAAATACCTAAGAAGGGTATTAAACAACAATAAATTTGTACTAAAAAACTCAAAACAGTTCCTAGTTGAGTTATATGAGAACATCAAGCAATTTGATAGTACTGATACATTTTTATTTGCCACCTTTGATGTACAATCATTATTCACGGTTATTCCTAATAACCTGGGACTTGCTTATATAAGTGATTATTTGAAGGAACATAGTGATTACACCAGTGTCAATAGACCTTATAGTTCATTTTTTAGAACTTGTCTTGGAGAATAACTTGTTTATGTTCTAAGATGTTACATATAGACAGTTGGATGGTGTAGCAATGGGCACTCCTTGTGCCAACAGCTACGCCAACATGGTTCTAGCTTATTGGGAAGAACATGTCCTTTTTTCTGAGTCTCTTTTCAGGAATGCGATGTTTTTTATAGAAGCTTTGTCGATGATTTGTTTATTCTCTGGAATGGGACCATAGATGAACTGGAGTCAATGTTCCTTGTTATGAACAATTTGACAAATTGCTTCAAATTCACAATGCAATTCTCTACTCATAAAATAGAATTCTTAGATATATTTATTGAGAGACTGCCCAATGGATTCATAAATACTGGTGTACATCGCAAAACTTGTTATAGCAATTCTTTACTCCTGAGATCGAGCATGCACCCACCCTTAAGAATGTTATGAAAGGTCAAGCAATCAGAGCATCCAGGTTGAATCCCACTAATGAAGGATTTATGTTAGAAATGGATGACCTAAAGGGAAGGTTGACAGATAGAGGATATAATATAAATGAAGTAAATGCACACTTGGAAGAAGCCATTGAATTACATTCATCAGTAGCCACACCCTACTTTGGACCCCATAGTGCCAATGGGATAAGCAACGAGAATAACTTTGACAGGTGTGTTAAATTTACAACACCCTTCTCTTCGGAATATTCAGAGATTAGGGGAATTGTTACAAAGTATTGGGACATCCTGCAGGTTGATAGTGACCTGAAGGAGATAGCGGGTGATAGACCACGTTTTCTATTCAGGAATAAGAAGAATCTGAAGAGAATACTATGCTCTACCAAATCTGAAATGGGCCCCAAGAGAGATGGATATACCAAGGCCTGTGGCCATTGTAACATTTGTTCTTCCATTGATACCAATACCACTTTTTTCATTCTGATTTAAAAACCATATTTAGAACCAATGCAGATGCTGATTGCATGAGCATCAATGTGGTGTATTTAGCAGTATGCCAGGTATGCCTGTCTTTTTATGTGGGTAAAACCAATCATACATTTAGAGACAGGATACGTGAGCATTTATATCACATTAGGAAAAGATCGAGCCACAATGCATTGGCTAAGCATATTATATCATCTGGGGAATCGCACAGTTTTTTGTTTAGAATTCTTGAGGTTGTGATTCCCAATAAAAGGTGTGGAGATATTAGGACCCTCACAGAAAGTAAGGAAAGTGAATGGATAGTTCTTTTAAGAGCTGATAAAGGGTCTGGGCTCAATGAAATAGTGTCCATAAAACCTAAACTAAGACAGCGGAGGAATGTGAGATGATTTTTATGTTTATACATAATATATAAGTCTGTATGCATAATATATAAGAGTGCATGCATATATGAGATGTTTAGGTATGTAGATTTACACTTTGTACCTACTGAGCATACTTGTTCACAAATATATTTTTGTACAGCTTCTACATATATATATACTTTCATAAGTATGGTTTTTACAAAGTTTATTAGATAAATTTAATCTAATAAGTTTTTAAACGTGTTTTAGGATAAATCTGTTTTTTATATACATCATTTCTCCTTTAAATTGTAATGATGTTAATTGTTTAATTGTCTCACTTGCTATATATGTTTGGTCCTATTTCAGTTACTATGGGAAGGATCTGAGGAAGCTATTCGTAGAGAAAGCGCTTATCCAAAAGTTTGTTTCTGGAACAATAAATTTGTGGAGTTTTAACATTTGTGGATCGTTTGCACTTTGTGACAGTTTCATCTTAGAGTTTGTTAAAGCTCGCTTCGCATCATCCCTTATGTCTTTGAGTGCTTTATTCATTATTTTTGGGACAGTTGCGTTTACCAGATCTAACAGTGGTATATCTCTGTTTTGCGTTAGAAGGATAGATTACAAAAAAGCAAAGCAATGTTAAGCCTCTTTATGTCCAAAGCCCTGTTAATGTCATATGCAAAGAGATGTATTATTAGTAAGGTCCAATTCTGCAATACATACCAAAGCACAGTTGTTGAACCAATACCTTATTTGGTCATCAGTATATCTAATTGCCTAGAAAGTGATGATATAATTTGTCATGGAAATAAACTGTCTCTGCTTCAATAGATGACAAATAACTTGAACTTATCTCTCTGCTCAGTCGTTTTAAATCCTCCATTATATCCAGTTCATTAACATATCTGTCCTGGAACTAACAAATGAATGGTGCTTAAGATAGTAGCAAACACATAAAAAATATTGCACTTGCCAGTGATTTTTCATGATTCTGGTATAATATAGGTCACATTTCAACTCTGGTAAACATATCCTTATACAATACATGGTAAATTATATGCTATTTTTAAAGAAGAAACATCCTTATTGAATTATTATTTATGGCACAGAAAATAATATATATAAATGAAAGCAAACTATATTTACATATTTTCAATTGCAAACATTATACATCGCATATAATCTTCTATACTGTCATTGCCAATCAATTACATAGCTCTTTCAATTCCTGACTTCCCTTAAACCTCATTCTCCCTCCAAAACATTATTCTGAAAGCATTGTTCCCACAATTCCCATTTTCTATGTAATTGTATCCTACCCTTTCCTAAAGATCCTACTTCCAGTTCTTTTATCTCTGTTACAACATTCACTACTTCTAGTACAGCTGGTTTACATTTTGATTTTCTTTTTCTAGTAATTGTTTTTTTTTTTTTTTGGTGGCCATCAAAATTAAACTCAGCAAGGCTTTAGGATGCCTAGGAACTTCTGATTCTGTATCATATCTCAAAAAAAATTCTTTAGTTACACAAATTTGCTGACTCAGTATTTCTGACAGAGTAGATCTGCAGGGAATTTTTACAGTTTGCCAACTCATTACACTCCAAAAATGTGTTCCCAATTAACTCTTCTTCCCCATCACACCTCCAATGTTTAGAATCTACCTGAGGAACAATTCTTTAAAGTCTGCTTGGGGTATAAAAATACCAATGCAATATCTTCCAAGAAAAAATTCTAAATCTTCTAGACTTTGTTGCATATTTGGGAGCCATACATATATCCTCCCATTGTTTCTTTATGAATTGCTTATCCATTCTCTCTCCCCAGTCTTTTATAGCCTCCTCTGATTGCTTCCTATAATTATCAAGCAATATTTTATATGCACTATTAATTATCCATTTTTAACAGCAGCTTCTGTTCTAGAGTCTACTTAAAACTCTACCAGTGCTGATCTTTAACTTAGGATCCCCCAATTCCTTTCTCTTTGCCTATACGCTGTTATCAGTCCTTGATATGGAAGGCAATCTATAGCTTGCAGTCCAAATATATTCTTGGCCTATTCTCATTCTCTTACTTTTACCTCTCTAATTATTTGCTCCCAAATACCTTGGTACATTTGCCATTTTTCCTTCAGTAAATTCAACTCCCCTACTGCCTATTCTCTGTTTGCCTCCCTCCACAAAATAAGATTGACCCATATCTATTAATTTTGTTATCATGTTTGCCATCCTTTTAGCCATTACAGACATAAACACATTATAATCATGGTTTAGAATTAAAATGAGTCTATATGAAGCTGGAAATTATGGTTGTTTACCATTTAGGTATTACAACCAGCACAGCTTTCATCCAGGATGTAATGGCTTATCCTCCTTTAATAATACTATTAAACAAAACTTCCCAGACCTTTATCAGTTTCTTCCCTTCCAGCAACTATTCCTGCAGACTTTCCTATAGATTGGTTCTACATCACCATTTTATCTCATCTCCTCTTATCCTGTTTGAGCTTTATCTAACTCTAACCTCAGCATATTTAATATTTGTATAGACACTTCCATTTGTACTTTTCAAGATTTCCACATTTCTCTGTTTTATATAGATTTTCATAAAATGCCCATAATATTTCTAATACCTCTATAGGATCTCTGATTATTTTCCTTGTTATTAGCTCGTAAAGCTGGACAAAGCCCTTTCTACTTTCTGTTGCCTGAGCTGTTATGCTAAAAGCTTTTGTGCTCTCAGCGATCTTTCTAAACTCATGCATATTATCCAGGTAGTCCTGATTTTATCTTTAACACTCTAGAGTTGCACCGCTTATTGTTCTGTGAAATTCTCCCTATTCTGCAATACTTTAACCTTTGTCAGAGCTCCTAAAGAATTACTTTTACTTCTTATCCGCATTTCTTTTTTCATTTATTTCTACCCTATTTTTAAAATCTACTGTCATTTTATCCCACAACCTGGCTATATTTTCTGAACAAGTTTCTATCTTACCTAATAACTCCTGAATAATTTCCACTGTCCATTCTTTAAATTCATCTCTGCTTAACAGATAGTTGGAGAAGTGCCAATGCATCATTGTTATTTCTTTACCTGCATTTTTATTTTAGTTGTTATTGGTGAGTGATCTGAAATAGTTATTGGATGTGTATCAAAACCTTCAATTAACTGCATATGTTCATATGAAATTTATTTTCTGTCTAGACTAGCCCAGTTTTTGGACCTTGGGGAATAATATTTAAATTCTCTCTGAGTTCCTACTAATACATTGTACCTTCCATATAAAATATTTTATAAATTTCTTCAAACATATAACCTATTTTGTTATATTTTTACCTTCTAGGCTCCCCCGATACATCCTGACTGTGGCAAATCAAATTCTAGTCATAATATTTCCAGCTGAAAGCTAATTATTTCTCCAACATTTTCCCAAGCTCCATTGTAGCAGTTTTAGGTGGAATATAAATACATGCCAGCATAATCCTCTTCCCTTATCAGTATCCCTGCACTACCTCAGATCTACCATTATTATATTTTTATCATCTTCTGTCACTATTGGAGCTCCTCTAGCAATTGATATAACTACACTCCTTTTCCCAAAATTCTTTTTTTATCAAATACACGTTTGCTTCTTTCCAAATGTGTCTACTGTAGCATAGCTATTTGCACTCTGTATTTCTTAATGTAGCTCACTATGCTTTCTTTTTTGCTGTTATAACCATAGAAAGTTAGTAGAAAAATGTGTTTTGTGACAGCATGCATTTTCTGAAGGATTATTAAGTCAGAAACGTCATATGTATGTAAATAGTATGAATACACATTGTTTGTGTTAGTTTTTTAAAATACTTCATAGTCTTTAATGCCATGTTTCATGTTTTACTACTCATGCACATTTACATGTTTTACTTTTTCTTAATGTATATGTTTTTAAATCACATCTTTTTATGTGTAAGTAAGACACTGTGCTTTTAAATATGAGTCATAAAGTGATGTCATGCTTTAAAAGTATTCAACCAGGCAGTCATTTTTTTTTGTAATTGTCTGATGAAGTTCCTTGTAAATGCTTTTTGGAACAAAAGCGCTTATTTGCAGTTTGAAAAATAAATCCAGCACCTGTTAGTGAAGGCTTGAGCTTTTTTGCATACTTCTTGGTTTCATTTGGTTTTGTGGATTTATTTTTTGTATATACCTATAAGACCATTTACATTTAAAGATAATATGGAAAGAAGAGCCGTTATGATAAGACATTATTATTCTCACCTGTTATATATATAACAGCTGTTACATGCATACACTAATGTTTGACAGGCCAGTCTTTTACACATTTGTTTCATGTCATATCAATTTGAACATATGTCACATCTTACAAGAATTTTTGGTTTAATGAAAACCCTCAAACAAAAAAGCAACCCCCCCAAGAATACCCACATAACCTATTAACTTAATACAAACATACAAAACTATGTACATCTTCAAATAATGAAGTTTAACCCTTCTAATACGAACAATTGTCCCAGATGGACAGCTATGTTTACAGGCTTTAATTGACTTATAATGAAGGTTATCCATGCTAAGACACATGGTGCAGCCTGGCTTCTACTTACACTAAGTACTGTCTGTTTTTTTCTTATCTTTATTCCTCTCCGTGATGTAGAAAACAGCATGAATGCCTTCAGAAAACATCTTCTTTTAGCCACTGAAAGAAAAAAAGTATTCTATTGTTATTGCCCTGTTATCAGCTTGTCTCCATAGATACATGAAACCAGATGCACGGCTGCCTTCAGCTGCACCCTTCACATGTTGCACTCTGAACATTTATTAGCTAAAGGAAAATGTTTCATTACATTCACTGTTGTTTTATTTACTTGCTTCTGCTTAAGAACTCCCCATCAATGACTTACATTTTAGGCAAAAATCCATTTTGTGCAACACACTAATAAGATAATGCTTCCAAAAATGCACCATCTTACTGATGTAATCAAATTTCTCCTGTGGTGCTTGCTATTGATACTGTGTTCTTTAGACTGTATAAGTAAGTAAGTAGGTATGTAGATGGTTTGAATCCAGCAATGAGGGACTTCTGTGAGTATGTGTCTCTCTTCTGTTATGTAGAAATGACTTCACCCATATATACATTGGTAGTGAGCTCCCTCACCCGTTTCATTCCCTTTTAACAGACATGTCACCCTGTTAACACAATGGTGATATCATCCATTCAAATGTGCATTTTCACAGTTTTAAATAAACATCATATGTAGTACCAGGTATTTTGTGCTAAGCGTTGAGAGCTATAGTGAGAACTGAATTTGTATTCCCCAGGTTTTTTGTGCTAAGAGTTGAGAGCTATAGTGAGAACTAAATGTGTATTCCCCCATTATTGTCTTTGTTTGTCCAGGCTTTTTGTGCTAAGAGGTTGAGAGCTGTGGTGAGAAGTGAGAAATGAATTCACTAAATGATAGCCAGTAAGTTTCAGTCTTCCTATTTTTCAGGAAGCTGCTGATTTAGCATAGTAGTATGTTACTCGGACTGCAGTGCATAGGGTCCTGGGTTCAAGACTTTCTAGTTAAATGCATGGCGGTAACACAACATTTTATTCTAGCAACTTTACAGAATTATACAAGCAATGTTTAAAATGTTTCCCTGGTTTTTAACCCTTTCCCCCTCCCAAAAAATGAAATTGAAAATGTGTGAGAAGCTGTGCAAGATGCCTTTGGCTTACACTGCTGTCATTCTCTTTATAGTGTGGGTGTGGAAGTAGACTTTTATGATGGAAAATGTTCTGAATTGGGCAGTTTTGGCATTATTGGTTCATGCATTTTGTTTTATTGCCTACAGTACAGTCGACTGGAAAAACGTTTAAACAATAAATTTAAAATGCACTCTGTCTAACAAGTGTGCTGTATTATACAAGGAATATAATTTAATAAAGTCAGGAAGGTGCATCAAAGAAAAGAACACATGTATGTTTCTTATTTTGTGTCCAAGGGGCCAATGATTTGAAAACTGCCCAAAGGTAATCTTTATCCACCACTGGCCAGATGCATTTTCTTTGGATGTGGTGTGGGTTTCAATGCTGTTTCAATGAATGTAAGTTTCATGGGCAGGCAAGTTTTAATGCCAAGTCTATTTTCATTGTGAGACAGTGTTGCTTTTACCAGATGTCTATTAGTGTTTGTGCATTGTTGTGCTGTAAAAATAAAATCCAAATAATCATTATAGAAGTAAAGTGGTATGCACACATTAGTGTTTATGGTAAATGGGGCGAAATAGCCAGGTAATGGGACATCGGAGTGGATGCAGGGGGACTCTGGTTCCATATTTTGGTTGCCTGTTCTTCAGTTTTCATTTGAAAGTTGGTATCCCACAATTCCATTGAAGTGGGTGGTATTACTTAATTATGTATGCAAATCAGATGTTAATCAGCAAACAGATTTGTACCTATTTTTCATAGGCCTTGTACAGATTTTTGATGTTTCTAGGTTGAGAGGTATTCAGGCAACCCCTTAGTAAACACAAATGATGCCATTTGTTTAAATGTCTTATTTAAACCTACTAGTTAACCTTCTCCTGAGGCATGAGGAAATGATACAACATTTTGTAGCTTGTTGTCTTAGTCATTTATACATATAAATAAGGATTATCTATGCATTATGCACGATTGTGCCTCTACTGTCACAGCGATGACTGCATTATGCAAAAAGTGTTTTGGGGTATACCTGTCATAATGCAATATACTGTGGCAAACAGATCACATCAGTCTTTTAACCAATTTGCAGACACACATATGCTTTGCAGTAACAAGGTGATGTAATGTCTTTAAATGCACAGTCTCAAAACTGTAATAAGATTTCTCCCGTGGCATGTACAGTGTACACAATATCATGTAGCGCATGTGGACACATAAGTAGGTGTTCAAAACCTGCAGTGACTAAAGTATACTGCTATGCCTGAATTACATCCATCACAGTTGTAATGTGCATGATTACAGTAGCAGAGGGCTCCTTCATTGCTTTAACTCAATTGCTTTTCAACATAATGATGATGTAATACCATCAAATATATTCTGCTTCACATTTGTAGAGAGACTTTGTTGAATGTGTAGTTAATGCACAGTTTTGTAGTTTACAGACTTGCATAGGTGACTGTTCAACTCCAGCAAACAACAATATTATGTGAGTATATTGACATGACACATACATTACATCAATGTATTTCTATCCAGGGTTATGTTAAACAGCACCTTTTGACATATTGGAGATTTCATGCCAGTCAAATAAGTGTTCTGTGATTCTTGTGGTGCAAGTGTTCCTGTGGCACATACAATTAATACTGACTTGTATAGCATATCTAAGAAGATAGACAGTGGTTCATATCTGGGACTGAATTTGAACAGACAAGACTGACCTAGACAACCAACAATGACAGTGGACTGTTCACAATTGTGTGAGCATTAACATAACTACATCCTTCAGAAAAATGTGCAGACACAATTAATACACATCTCTGTAAAGTGTGTAACATGATTGGCAGCAGTTTGAATCTGATACGATATGGCTGCTAGACAACTGTGACAGGAGTGGCTTAGGTGAAGAATGTAGATGTGGCACAGTAACACAGCCACTTTTTTTAGGTCTCACACTCCATGTTAGGGGAGCAATACTCATTACAAAAGGATAGTGATGTTATCCATTCAAGTGTTCTCTTCATGACACATCAGATATGCTTCTTTCTGTGGAGTAAATGATTGATACACATCTCTCTCTGAGATCTGACCTCAGCATGTGTTCAGGTTTGGTAAGATATAAATGCTGAGTCTGTCAGTGATACTCAGAGACATTATTTGTTTTCCCCCAAAAAATTATCAGCCTTTCATGACTATACACAAGCAATTACATATAAATGTAATTACTTTGTTCATACTCTAGGGCTTTTTAGAGGATGAGGGCTTGTACATCATTTCTTAATGTGTACCATGATGTAAAGTCATCAAAAAGTATGAATGGGCCTGTTTTATGATACATTTTTGTGTTTTGTGTTGGGTGTTTGATGTTATCATAATCTGTGCTGTACTTCCTTATGAGCTTACCCAGTGTTATAATTTTGCAGATGATTGCCATTTAGTACAAAGCACATAAAGTAATCAATGTCCTGAGATAGTTCTTGGCATATGTTCTTTGTCAAAATGTAACAGAATTAGTCTGTGAATGAATGGAAATTGCCAACATCTGGGCAATGGATTTATTGACCAACAGGTTGAGGATGATATTTGTCATAGGCCAGTGTACAGGTGATGTATGTGCAATGTAAATCTTCAACAGGTCACTCAGTAATACACTTTAATGTTTCACCTGGTGTGATGTATGCTACTGTATAGGTCATACTAATATTTTAACAAGGCTCAGTTCAGGGCTGTATACCAGTTACAATATGCTGCATTCAGATCTGAACTTTTATACACTCATTTAAGTCAACATGTATAGTGAGGCACTTGCACCACAAGCGATACATTGTATCATCGGTTACAGTATCACAAACACATGATACTCAAACAATATTACCCTGACATTTGTTCAGTGGCTGATATATTAACAGCATGATACTGGCATCGCATTTTATTTTGCCCAAGTCATGTCTAGGCTACCTATACATTTATGTTATACACATAAATACATCCTATGCATATAGGTAAATATCATGACATTCAGAGAGAGACAAAAACATTTGTCAGGGGACTAACAACACTTAGGTTTATAGCTTCATAGGCATTCACTAGGCTAACAACCACAAGGGCTATCCCAAGCCTAGCCATGCATCGCAAATCTCTGACAATAACTTTAGTTGCACTTTGATTAATGGGCATGTTCACATATGCCACATGACCATGCCTAATATTACATGCATGTTTATTACATCTGTTATAGTCAGCCAACTTTTACCATGTATGATCACTATTCTGTTATATCCTGGTCAATATGTCACATCTGTGCATGTGTCATGTCCTTCTGCATTTTTCTACATACATGCACAGTATGCATGAGCATTCACAAACATACTTCAATTCACAGCATGCAATTTGCTGAAAAAATTGCTTTTTTTTCATCACTTAATTGCTATTACTGGAATGATTACAAAGGTATCTGTGATTCTTACCGTATGTCCATAGTGTCACAGGTGTGTAGACTGACAGAACCAAAATCAGTATTGTTTCCTTCATACACATAAAGCAATAAAAGACTTCTTTCTTTAACTCCATGTATGTTATGACATCAGTCACATGTATATCATTAATAACCTTTGATCAGCCACACAGTCACATTACAATGGCAGAGTACTTCCATACATCTGACACACAAGTATAGCTAGGCATTCTCAATATAATAATGTGAGTAGCACAAATATTTACTGAACATGCAACAGAAAATGTGTAGTGGCAGCCATACATTTAGGTTTTATAACTGTATATACTAATGTTCGTCGGCCACGGTGGTGCAGTGGTTACTGTTGCTGCCTCACAGCAAGAGGTTCTCTGGTTTGATTCTCAGCTGGGGTGCCTTCTGTGTGGAGTCTGCATGTCCTCCCTGTGGTCACGTGGGTTTCCTCTGGGTGCTCTGGTTTCCTCCCACATCCCAAAGACATGCTGTAGGTGGATTGGACACTTTAAATTGGCTCTAGGCATGAGTGTGTGTGCCTTCTGTGGAAGATTGGGTGCTGGGCTGGCAACTTGACACTGTAAAACTCCACTGCCAATCATGAGCAGACAGGTGATCTGATATGGCAACCCCTAACTGGGAAAAGCTGAAAGAAGAAGAACTGTATATACTAATGTTATAATTTACATTAATATACAACACATGCTTGGCTAATACATTTTTAACTGTACAATATCCGTGCTGTGGTTACAAGTGACAACAAATTTCAAAAAATGCCCCTTTCTGAAGTGCATAAGATTACAGATGAATGGTTGATTTGTTGTTTTACATGACAGGTGTGGAACCCAGCATACTGTTGGTTACTGAAAATAACTTTTTGGATACATATCTAATGTACAAAAACTACAATATGTGCAAATATCCTGCAATGCATTTAATGTCCTTGCTAACTATCTCAACTCAGCTGTTTTAAAAAAAAAATTAAATGTATGACATTTACTCTCCTTGGTTACACTGTTGTTTTGTGTTCCTCTCACATCCTTTGTCAGCATTTTGTTTTCATTTATGTACATGTGTCCCTAAGCGAGCAGGAATACAGGGATAAATAGAAAAAAAATGTAATTACTGCTGCATGCACACTAACATACTTATATTTATGTACACTTTCATTATTTACTTTCCCCTGACTCTTAATTATGTTATTCAAGTTGACCTTGCTTTGTATTATGATGTCCCCACATACTTACTTATTAGGGTTACATGCAGTTAATATCTGTTGTTTATATTGTGTGCTTGAGCCACTGTCTACCCATTTGTGGCCACTAACAGGTGTTCTGGCCACAAACAGGTGCTATGAACATGAAGGCTTGCTAAGCAGCTTGCATAGTCAATAAAAACTGCTGCTTGTCACATTAATATGAAAGGAGCATAGCATGACGTGTACACATGTTAATGAAACCTGGAGTATGTGTTTTATCTTCTTTCCTTTCCAAAAATATATTAGGACTAGTTTATGCATTCTTGACAGATTGAAGTCTTTTGAGTGTGAAAAAAAAATGATTGCTAGCATTTCAGTTTTCCATTTTCATTTGTTTCTACCTCTCTCTCACACATTATAAATATATATGTTTATACCACATAGCTACTCAGAAATCAATATCTCCATCTTTCTAGAAAGCGAGAGTTGCACATGCTTTTCATTTCAATAGGATGGGTGCCTTTAAGTCCTAGCCAATACCTTTTCACAGGTATCAATGCTCCCATTTGGTGATATGCAATGTGCATAAGTGAGGGATATGTGCAAATTCAGGTAGAGTCATTGCCATAATAGCCATTCCTCCTTGAATGCAAACACCCTCGGTGAACTCAAGTCACCACCAAGGATTCTACTTGCTGTCTGTACCCCCAAGCATATAACCCTCTGACAGACAGAACTACAGATGAGATGCTTATATTCCCTTTCCTCTTGTTTCTTCAGAGAGCTTTTCTGAGAGTTATAGTCAGAGCTTTTATGCTGTATGTCAGTGGAGCTGCCATTATTTTACTTTTCTGTAAAATACTACAGCTTTCATACACTGACTATCCCCAACACACATATACTCACACATGATCATGCACATATGCATATAAAAATTCAACACACAATGCACACATGCATACACACCCACACAGGCACACACGCAGGTCACACACTTGCCTTTGATTTGGTGCTGAATGAGTAGATCAGAAAAATCAGAAAGAATAAATTAGCTGTTAAAATGTTTTTTTTTTTTTTTCTAAAAAAGATTTGGTAGGATGAGGAATAGAAAGCAAGTAAAGCATAGATGAGGAATGCAATATTTTTTGTAGGCTAACGCGAACACTTTTCTTAATAATCTGTTTTATATATTATGTAAAACTCTAAAACAAAATTCTGCTTTGAGTGCCTTCTGTCTTTCTACCTTAACTATAGTAATAAAAACATGGTCAATGCAAATTCTTTCTTCACTGAAGTTAATTGTACAACTGCTTCATCTTAACACACTATATGTTATTTATAGCTGGTTCAGGCATTATTTTGTTTTGATTTTATTTAATGGAACTAGAAAATGTATCAAAAGCCAGCATGTGGAATATGATTTTGTTTACTGGAATTACAATGTCTATTATCATTTCAAGTAATTAAGGCAGAGTTTAATTAAATAACAAAGCCAGTACTGGTGAGGCTTCATAGACTATTTCTTCTTACTTAAATGTGATTGTAATAAATTGATAATTCCATAATGTCAAGCTTGTTTGTGAGGGAATGATATTTCTCAAAGTTGTCAGAATGTTGTTCTTTGTGTTCTTTTAAGTAATTTATGACAACATTCAGCAGTTTCCTTACAAAGTGTCCTTTGGAGTTTGAGGATCCATGTGGAAGAATGAGCAAAAAAAAAAAAGACCATACATTTAGAGACAGGTAACTGCGCTGATCATATGTGTATGATAAACTAATTAATATTTTCTCAGAATAAGTGCAGCTTACTCTGTCTCTAAAATATATAATATATAATACCATTTTTTTAACAACATCAGCCAGCTACAACATTGATGAAACCTGGTGGGAAGTTACATTCTACTCTAGAGAAATTTTCAGCTAAACACGTCAAGAAGGAGGAGATGTTCCCCCAGATTCAACAAGTCCTGCACTGTGTGCAGGACTAGTGCAGGAGCTCCAGCAGGCAATATGTCTCTCGTGCGATCCAGGAATAAGCTGTAGGGATGTTCACAAGCGCTCCTGCACTAGTCATGCACGGACTCAGCCTCTGTATGCAAATTACCCTATTTGCAGGTGAAATCCATATAAAGGAAGTGAATTTGCGATCCAGGAAGCTGGAAGCTGGCCGTGCAGTACTAATGTAATCTGCAGAAATGTACTCGGCCAGTAAAAGAGTACATTTCTGCAAACTACAAAACAGATCCATGACAGCTCCAAATAAAAGGTGGATATTAAGTAGAAAGCATGCCAATGGCCAAATAGATGGCCATTGGCATGGAAAAGAGTTGCAAAAATGAAAAAAATCAACTTTTGTTTTTAGCCGATCTCGGCTGTTTAAGCGTAATGCAGCGGTGTGCAAACGGGATCGGGCGAAAAATAAAAAAAAAGCCTAACATAAGCATTCCAACCAAAATCACTATTTTGCCATTATACTCAATGGCAGGCAGAAGACAACATGGCCAGTGAATAGTGGTTACTAAGGGGGATGCTCAGTGTGGGACCTGTAACTATGCATCAACAGGCAATCCTACGCAAATGACGAGAATGATACTGACTCCCAGATTTCCCCTGCATGCTAGTCAGCACCCAATGTTGTAAGAGCAGGAATAGCATGGTGCAAGCCTAGGAGTTAGCTGACATCATAGGGGTGTGTGTCACATATACTGTAAGCGGATTGGAGCCCTGTGGCTCGGGTTTGCCTATAGCTTAGTAGAGCTAAGCAAAGGGGTGTGTCTGAGGCTGCCCTGCACTCTTTACATTGCCTAAGTGGGTGTGCACACCACGCACTGGGTTTTAAAGGAAAAAAAAAAAAGTAAACCAGGAAATAGCAGCTAGAGTGTACATTTGAGCACTGTGTTTGTGCGGCGCGCCCTCAGGCTTAAACAGGAAGGCAATGGGAAGGGAAAAGAGCAGTAGGAAGGTAATCAAGGAGAACTAGCATAGCTGACAGGTGAAATGTATCCAAATCAGCCAATTACATAGGCAGCAGCCCAGCCCAGAACACTACTATAAACTATGCAAACACCTTTCCCTCTGGTTTTTCCCACATACTCTACACCACCGGTGTATACAAGCGGGGACTTTTTAACAAACAAAAGCAACAAAATGATAGGCGCTGCAATAGCTATCATACAACAACATGTGGAAGAGGCTGAGGATGGTGAGGATGAGAATGCTGTCCGTGAGGAGGCGGACAAGAGTGTACAGACCCAGGGTAACCTACCAGGGGCTACATGAGCTGAGATAGTGGAGCACTATAGGGTAGACATGGACCTCCTACGCAAATTGTTGAGCTGTGCTGGCCATGCCTCACACACAGAACTAACAGAGGGGAACCCATCCCAGTGGATACCAAGGTATGTGTAAGCCTAAGAATATTAGCTACAGGTACCTTCCAAAGGCCATCTAGGAATATCATGGGGATCTCACAGGCATCAGCATCCAGGGTACTCCACCAGTTCCTTGATGCCATGTCAGCACATGCCGGTGAGCACGTATATTTCCCCCAACACCTGTGAGGCATTGGCCAGCAATATGCATCTCTTCCACCAAATAACAGAATACTCTGAGGTAGTGGGTGCTATAGACTGCATGCAGATATGCATCAAAGCACTACCCAGTGAGCGGGGCAGGGTCTAACTCAACCACAAGGACTTCCCCTCCATCAACTGCCAGGTCATGTGCGATGCCCAGGGCATTATAATGAATATGTGTGCTGGCTGCCATGGAAGCTATCACGATTCCCACATCTGGCAAGTGACACAGCTATACCAGAGATTTGCCAGTGGGGACATCCCTTATAGTCGCAAATACAATGAAAAACAAAGACCAGGAATCCAATGAATAAAATGTATTCCTCTCTGACATCTCTGCATACTCTGCCTTCTTGGAATACACAATTACTTCACACCACACACTTGTTTTATATGCACTACTAAATAGGCAATGAAACAATAAAGTCATCAATTGATACCATAAAACACTTAAAAAGCATTAGAGCATCAGCAGAGAAAACCATTTTCCAAACCAATGGCATTCTAATCCCCCCCAAAATAATTACTACAAATGAACCAAGTGGTGAGAATGCTGGCTATGTTGTCAATCTGTCCGGGTATGTATTTTCAAGCAGTGAACTTTCTGTGTTGAACTGTGGCCTGAAGTTTGTTTCCACTGTTGTTCCCAAGCTATATGAAGTGAAGAAAGACATTTTTGGACTTGTTAGGAAATTACAATCGAAATGTCTGTTCAGTAATTTAAATAGTATTAAACAAAATGAATGTATTAATGCCAGTGATTCTGGTATGGAAGAGAATAATTTTTCCTGTGCTTCTGATGATGAATATAATGCATACAGCTTATTTGATACTAGCTTTGTTAAAACACACAGTAGTTATGTTCGTTTTTTTTATGCTGACATCAGTTATTTTCATAAAACAGTAGATTTTTTTTTATTGAAATTGAATTAAATATGTTTTTTAATGAAAAGCTGAATATTGTTTACAATTTAACTAGAGAAGAGTGGTTAGCATTATTAAATATGACTAAAAATGAACAGCTGGTTTTCAAACCTGCTGACAAAGGAAACAAACTAGTTGCGATGCATATATCTCAGTATTTGAAGATGTGCCATGAACATTTGGATGACAATTTATCTTATTCAAAGGCAGACACAAGTCATTATTTGGAAGCCTTAGTTGAATTTAAATCTTTACTTAACAAAGGTGTCAGGTTAGGTTATTTAACTGCTGATGATGTTCAAAAGAGGCTAACTACGAACAGTCATAGTATTGCCACATTCTACTGTTTACCTAAAATTCACAAAAATATACAGGTACCTCCGGGGAGCCCTATTATTTCAGGTAGAAATCATTTCACTTACAATTTGGGACAATTGCTGCATTTCCTGTTGCTACCCAAGGTAGTTTTATTACTTGCTTATATTAAAGATATTTTTTATTTTTTTAAGCAAGTTAAGGACAGTACAATGGACTAATAAGATATATTGTGTGAATCTAGATGTGAAACATTTATATACTAACATTAAACACTGCCTTGGCCTTGAGGCAATTAGATTCTTCATGGGGGAGGCACCCACTACAGAATATATTGTAGGTTTAGCAAATTTTTGTTTGAAGAATAATTATTTCGAGTTTGATAGCCAGGTTTATCATCAGAAATGTGGAACAGCTATGGGGGCGGCTTTTGCCCCCTCATATGCTAATTTAACCATGGGCTTATTTGAAGTTGAATATGTTTATAGGAAAAGATTTTTTTGTCAATATGTTAAATGTTACTTTAGATTTATTGATGATTTAATTTTTTTATGTGGAGGAGGGGAACAGGAAGTGCAGAATTTTTTTTGATGAATTACAAGTAAACAGATTTAATTTCACATTTGATGGCATCCAAATAGGGAAGAAGGTGTCCTTTTTGGATGCAGGTTTGTTACTTAAGGAAGATGGTATACTAACCACAAAAGTACATAGGACATTTCAGGGGGACATATATTATTTGAAAGCAACAAGTTGTCATCCTGGGCATACGATTGATGCCTTACCTTATGGTGAATGCATACGTCTTTATAGACTATGCAGTGATGAACAAGATTTTTTAAGGGAGATAGGTTATACTTTCGAAATGTTTAAAATGCATGGGTATGGTGAAAATATAATTGCTAAGGCATGGTCTAGAGTCAATAAAGAATATATAGGAAACAACAAAAGAAAATGGAAGTGAGTTTCCAAATTAAATAAGATTGAATCTGGTTGTGAAATGTATTTTGTAACCACATATAGCGGATTTAGTAATAGGTTTTATAAGACAGTACAAACACAGTGGCAACTGTTATCAAATTTAAAGGTTGGAAGTTCATGGATGCCTAATAAACTTGTTGCTTCATATTGATTGGGTAGGAATATTAAGATCTTTTTGGTGAAATCTAGGTTTTGCAGACCCAAGGAGGTCTTATATGAGTCATTAAGAATAAAAGGGACAGTAGGATGTGGCAAATACAAGCCATGTAAATTTATTGTGCCTTATTTTGGATTCTTAAATGGTCGAAAATTTGAAGTTTGTTGGAGTTATAGGTGTGACACTGAGGGTATTATTTATGCCCTCAGATTTCCTTCTAATAAGTTTTATGTGGGTGAGTCCAAAAGAGCTTTTAAAATAAAGCTGTTAGAACATGTTTGTGATATATTAAATAAAAAGAACAGAGTTCAGTGGCACAACATTTTTTGGAAACACATGGTAGTTCTGTTCATGGTTTACAAGCTACAGTTTTAGAAAAGGTAGAGTGTGTTTTTTTTTGGGGGTCAGCAAGAATAAACTTCTTTACAAAGAAGCAGTGTATATATTAAAGTTTGATACTTCGTTTCCAAAGGGTATGAATGTTGATTTTAATTGGCATGTATTACTTTAAGTACTTTTTAAGTGTTTTATGGTATCAATTGATGACTTTATTGTTTAATTGCCTATTTAGCAGTGTATATAAAACAAGTCTGTGATGTGATGTAATTGTGTACTCCAAGAAGGCAGTGTATGCCGAGACATCAGAGAGGAATACATTTCATTCATTGGGTTCCTGGTCTTTGTTGTTCGTTGTATTTCCTGCTGTTCTTTTGCTGCTTTGCTGTTGTTTTTGCTACATCCTTTATGGTCACCTAGTGGGGGATGCTGGTTACCCACTGGAGCCGTGGCTGATGACACCCATCAGAAATGAGCACACACCGCACAAGATCTCCATAATGAGCACATGCACAGACCAGAGTTGTAATATTGCATGCATTTGGGATGCTCAAGTCACGGTTCCGGTGCCTGGACACATCTGGTGGAGCCTTGCAATACTCCCCAGCTACATGTACTCAAATTATCATCCTATGTGCCATGCTACACAATATGATCCTGTGGAAACAGCTACAGCAGGAACAGCATGAGGCAGGGACACACAGCCGCCCACCATTGCAAAGGCCTGCACAGGCACAGAGTGACTTGGAGGAGAAACAACCTGAACCTGCCCCAATAGGCAGAAGGAGGCATGCCCAGTATGCCCTGACCTTGGCAAAGAGGGAACACATAGCACATACACTGATACAGGAGGGTCCCAGGGAATGACACCTCTCTCTGACTCACACATACAGTAAAAGGGATGAAAAACGTGACACTACCTGTGCTCAGTCATGTATAGAGAGTGTACTATGAGCATCCAACATAGGCAGCCCTCCAGCACCATCCACAATACTGGCACACCCACAAGGTAAGTCACTCTGCTTACCAATTGCCGAATGGAGTAGTATGTGTTGTTACCTGTATCTATAGTATGGATGTGAGCATGCAAGGAAATCGGGTGGCTGAATGGGATGCCAGCAAATAGTAGACACCTATAGTGGAAGCATGAGATCTGTAACAAATACTGGTGTCACCATAGTAGCCAGTACACACATGGTGACAAAACCCACTGCAGGAAATGTGCGGGGCCACATGTGTGTCCATATGACACACACATGCCAGACAGGGAGGTTCACATACCCAACAACAGTCTCAGCTAGCAGGACAGGTGTAGACAAACACAAACAAAGGCTGTGCTAAGGCCTCTGAATGATGACTATGGGAACCCCCCCCCAGGTCTACACAGACAGACTACATCAGGTCAGGCAGTGGGATGTTAGTTCTGAAGGGTAGGAAGTCAGAAACTAATATGTAGGTCAATCAAACCTAAGACCTGTAGTACACTGATATGCCTCTAGTCAGCATGAAAGGTTAGAAAACAGAATGAAATGGAGTACCTGACATACCAGTACAGTCATTGCAAATGTGTACAAGTGTCAGGTGTGCCCCCCCCAATCCTATGTAGAAATGTAGATACAGTCAGGTGTTCCCCCCAATCCTGTGGTAACATGTAGAAACAGTCAGGTGTGCCCCCCAATCCTATGTAGAAATGTAGAAACAGTCAGGTATGCCCCCCCAATCCTATGTAGAAATGTAGTAACAGTCATGTGTGCCCCCCCCAGTCCTGTGTAGTAATGTAGTAACAGTTAGGTGTGTCCCCCCAAATACTATGTAGACTTGCAGTAACAGACAGGTGTGCCCCCCCAATCCTATGTAGAGATGTAGTAATGGTCTAGTGTGCCTCCCCAATCTGAAGTACACACGTTGTAACAGTCAGGTGTGCCCCTCCTCCCAAATCCTATGTAGAAATTTAGTAACAGTCAGGTATGTCGCCCCAATCTGATGTAGACATTTAGTAACATGTATGTGTAGGTATAATACCAGTGGAGCACAGATGACCAGAGGTGGCCAAGGTAGCAGGATAGATTGTAGCATTTGTATAGTATGAAGGTATGTGTATGTTAGGTTGGTGTGTGTTTCATATTGTGTGAGAGTGGTCAGCATGTATGCATGTTGAGGTTTGACCTGGTGGCCATTGCCCACTACTGCCAATGACAGGGCCAAGTCCTCACAACTGCAGTGCCAAAGACAATTCCCCTCAGTATAACACATGCTAGCAGTAAGCCATTGTAAATGCATGGTGGTAATATGTGTCAACATTTGAAAGATGGACATGGCATGACTGTTGGGCTAGATTTACAAGCAGTACACAGGGAAAAGTACCCCAGACATACAATATATAATGTGTAACCATGAAATGGACACACCCTTGGAATTGTGGGTCTATATAACATAATCAAAATTCCAAAATATCGAAATCCATAAGCTCGAACTTGGA
This sequence comes from Protopterus annectens, assembly GCF_019279795.1. Taxonomy (NCBI): domain Eukaryota; kingdom Metazoa; phylum Chordata; order Ceratodontiformes; family Protopteridae; genus Protopterus; species Protopterus annectens. The sequence goes on from NC_056736.1 coordinate 154,620,611, forward strand.
ATTTAGAAATGTGATAACATCGAACACTCAGAATAAATTCGCTGTTCTGAGAAACATACACAAAACACAAGTGCACCAAAATAAATAATCCACACACATACACTTAACAAAACCCTACTTATAACCCTACACTAAACTGTACATACTTTCCTATCTATCTACTAACCTTAACCTGCACCCTAACCCTAAGGTCCATAACTATCGCACACTTACCCTAAGAAAATATACACAAAGAAAATAATTAATACGCACACATACACTTAAAACCCTACTTCTAACCCTACACTAAACCATACATACATTCCTACCTATCCACTTATCTTAACCCGCGCCCTCACCCTAAGGTCTGTAACTATCACACCACAGTGAAAGAAAGAGCGAAGCCACGGAATGGCACACCAAAATCTTGCCCTAGGTAAGAATTAGATGTTCCGCGGCTTCGCTATTTTCAGCCTTCGATGTAGTGGTGTCGATATTATAACATTTGAAGTTTTGCAACTTTGATGTTATAATATAGACCCAGAATTGTACATACAGGTATGCATCACATTGTCTGGGCTTGTAGTAGGGAATACCGATGTCATCTGGCTGAACACTTGCAGATCACAAAGGTGATAGGACTGATGTATTTGGAAAAAGCTGATGTCCCTCCACAGGCCAGCATAACTGGAATGCCCCATGCATATCTGTGAGTCAGATACAAGTAGTGTCCATAGCACACATGCACCCAGCTCACCCAAACACCACCCACAAGTACCTCTCTGGTTGTATCCCTGCTGTTGGGAATCTGTACAATATGACCCCTATCTGTGTATAGCAATAGCAAAAGAATGCAGCATGCAGTGCAGATGTCGCATGCAGGTGTGTCCCTAGTTGTAAGTAGCACCCTGCCAGCATCCACACCACCTGATCAATACTGATATAAAGTATTGGCATGAACACCTAGCACACCTACCCTGTCACCCCAGGGGAATATACTGTATGGCAGTCTGGGACTGTAGGACTGACAGAATACAATGGCCTGCTACAGCTGGCCTGCATCACCACCAAATGGCCTACAGGCCTCTGCCAAAGGCCTGTATCTCACCCATACTGCCAATGTATGTTATGTCATGGACACCCATATAACAACATAACACACTCCACATAGGCCATATGCAAGGCCATGTGGACAAACCACAGTAACATGTCCACCATGTCCCACTGCATGAACTGTGGACCAACACCAATACACAGCTGTGATGAGGTGATAACTTTAGGGAAAGTATCAGAGAATGTTTGCATAATGTATCGAAGAGGATAGAATAATAGACAGGGGGTGGAAGCATGGGCAGCATGGAATGTGCAAGGTCCGAAACACAGCCATGTGCACATACTATCCCTGGCTGCAAACACAAACATGGGTGACTACAAACATGCCCATACACCACAATAGGGGTAATGTCCTTACTTATGACCCCTGCCTCTGGGTAACCTGTGTGAATCTGTACATCTGTGAGGTATTGCCACAGCAAGATAAGGCCATACTGTCATGTTGATGGATGTACAAGTATGGGATCTTCGGCCAGCACTGTACCAAGATGCTGAACAGGATACATAGACCCAGCAGCAAGTGTCTGCAGCTCCCCCTCCTGAATGGTATAACTTTCCATGAATATGTAGGTGTTTGCCCACAATACTGGACACAGCTGCATTTATCCTGTATTCCCCAGGACATCACTGTGAGCAAGAATGTCCACCTGACAATACTTGAGGGCATAAAACATCATAGTGTATAACACTGCACATGTCTGAGTATCTCTGTTAACACCAGTACCATGTAGCAGAAACAGTACAGACACAATCACCTGCAGTACACACTGTTTCTTGCACATGTTGACCCCGTATTGCCAACTGATCTACAGATATCCTGCAGAAACAGTTTGCTACCTGTAGGTGTAGAACACAAAGGTCTGCACTGGAGTACAAACTACCTGGAATGGATCCACACATTAAATACAGAAGGCCATACTGGGCATGCTCACACACTTAGAAAAATGAAGGCAATGTCAGACAACAACATACAGGAAATTGCTATGGCTAGGCTTGTATAGGCCCTAGGGCCGATAGTCTAGTACCAACCTATCAACCTATGAACCTGAAAGGTCATACTGGGCATGTTCACACACTTAAACAAATGAAGCATGTCTGCCAACAACAGTGGACCATACATGTCTGACGGTTGCAGATGTTAGTGCATGCACTCCTCAGTATGCACCAGTCATGCTTTGCACACACACTGGATAGGAATACAGACATATATCCAAGGACAACACACTCCAATATGCCAAAAGTAGACATACATAGATGTGTGGAAGATAGTGACAGTGACAAAGAGCCTTCTATCATGAGGCCTGTCCCATCCAGCACATAGCCAAATGGCTACAACCACATGATGTGTAAATGTCACTCACTGTAGAAATTAGCCACTGGCATCTGTCAGCATTACAGACTCTGTGGTGCAAGTGCTAGCTGTGCAACATGACTGCACAAGGCAGTAGTCATCTAGCAGTTGTATACATGTACCTGCAGAATATAAACCTGTGTGTGTCTGCATGTGGTATGTCTACCTGTAGATGAATGAGTTATGGCTCATGCACACACATTGCCCTCCCCATAGCCGTATATGACAAGCCAGCTGATGTCATCCACTTTGAAATACACCTTTGGGAAAAGAATAGCCCAATATTCTCTGTGGTGCATCCTATAACTACATAATGCTGTAGCGTGATAAACTACCTAGGTAGGAGTTCTAATCCCAGACATGGCAACCATGTATGTGTCTCCGTTTGTGTAGGGGGCAATGCTTTTTAGGCTAGTCATACTCACTACAATTCAAATGTCCTACTTTGACAAGCTTGCTGATGTCATTCACTGTGAAATACACTTTTGTGAAAGGAGTAGCCCAGTAATCTCCATGGCATGTCCTGTAAATGTGCAATGCTGTAGTGTGATAAACTAGTTAGGTAGGAGTTCTAATCCCAGATGTGGCAACTGTGTGTGTGTGTGTGTGTGTGTGTGTGTGTGTGTGTGTGTGTGTGTGTGTGTGTGTGTGTGTGTGTGTGTTTCTTTGTCTGTGTAGGGAGCAATGCTGTGGCTAGTCACACTCACCACAATTCAAATGCCCTACTTTGGCAAGCCTGCTGATGTCATTCACTGTGACATACACCTTTGGGAAAAGAGTATCCCAATAATCTCAAGCACATCCTATAACTGCATAATGCTGTATTGTGATAAACTAATTAGGTAGGAGTTCTAATTCCAGACATGACAACTGTGTGTGTGTCTCTGTCTGTGTAGGGGCAATGCTTTTTAGGCTAGTCATACTCACTACAATTCAAATGGCCTACTTTGGCTAGCCTGCTGATGTCATTCACTGTGAAATACACCTTTGGGAAAGAAGTAGCCTAGTAATCTCTGTGGTGCATCCTATAACAACATAATGTTGTAGTGTGATATTGTAGTTTGGTAGGGGTGCTATTCCCATACATGGCAAGTGTGGATGTGTGTGTGTGTATGTTTCTTTGTGTGGGGAACAATGCTTTTTAGGCTAGTCACACTCACTACAATTCAAATGCCCTACTTTGGCAAGCTTGCTGATGTCATTCACTGTGAAATACACCTTTAGGGAAGGAGTACTCCAGTAGTCTCCATGACTTGTCCAATAACTGTGTAATGCTGTAGTATAATAAACTAGCTAGGTAGGAGTTCTAATCCCAGACATGGCAAGTGTGTCTGTGTATGTGTGTGTGTGTGTGTGTGTGTGTGTGTGTGTGTGTGTGTGTGTGTGTGTGTGTGTGTTTGTCATTCGTAAACTCTGTGGAGGTGGCTGTGAGTGTGTAACAACTGGACTCATTGTAGAGTGGGTTTTGCAAATTTCTTATATGCTGGCCCTATTATATGTTACAATGTCCACCTTACAAGGATAACAGATATGAAATAGCCGAGAGGCTGGGGTTGCAATCCATACCCCTACATGTGATATCAAGGCCTGGCGAACAAAGTTAGCAACCCCTGTATTACACAGAGAGCACTCTCAACCCATGTCTAATACACAAACACACTTGCCTAGGCAACAGCCACTATGTTGGTAGAACCCTGCATATTGCCCACAGATAGTAACCATAGTGTGATTGCAGTGGACTACAGAGGGCATGGCACCCTGTCCATCAGTACAATAGGCACATAAATGCAGACAGTGTGCCTTCACTATGTTCCCCACTGGATGCCTGCAACACCTGTGGTGCAATCAAATGTGACCCACAAAGGACATATCTTGCCTTAAACACATGCCCTGTATGGACAGATGCCACTGACACCAGGGAATACATGTATCATGCTATCAATGTAGGTGCAGGATCAACCTGCTGTCCATTGCCAGTTCCCGGCACATGAGGCCAGGGAAGGCATATCTGTTGATGACAATCTGTGTACACAACATGGACCAGACACCCCTAGTACAGTTCCACATGACACTGTACATGCATGTAGGATGTGTGCACATCCCAGACAGCATCCATGTCATGGACTAAAGAAGACATACATAGCAAGCATTGCACAGCAATGGCCACACACAATAGTTACCCAGGTGACTGGATAGTGAATACAATACCCACCAGTGTGGGCCAATCCAGACACTTCACCCCTGAGCCACACTGCAGACCATTGTCATGTGGCCTGATGGCAAAGTATACCCTTCACCTAGCCTTGTATAGCCTTCTGTCACAGTCAACCTCTGCACACCAGTGAAGCAATGTACGCATGCATGTCAGTACTGGCACCCTCTGTCTGTGTGTTTGGTGTATGATGCTTTCGACTACATTCACACTCACTAAAACCCCCATTGGCATACTGAAGCATGCTGTCTAATGTCAGACACCTTCACATAACCTTTCCCCATATAACCTACAGATAACCCCTGTGGTGTATGTGATACTTGCACAGTACTGCATTGTGGCAAACTAGTTAGAAAGTGTATTCCTGACCCTGCCAAGTGTGTCAATGTGTGTGAGTCCTTGAGAGAGTGTGGCTGTTTTGATGCTTACACCTGTTCGTGTGGACAGGCACGTTTATTACACCTACCATATCGCTACCATACCACTGTTGCAGATGTCCCTCACCATCACATATAGGTTTAGAAATATCTTCAACAGGTAAGCTATGTGCCACATGCAATAACTGCATAGACATGTCATAGCAGTACATAGTCAGTCAGGGGGTTGAAACCCTGTACTGGTAGGTGTGTGACACAAACATGCTTAGGTTTTACTCTCTCACCCCCTCCCTGACTTACTTTCTCTCTGTCTGTCTCTCTTACTCCCTCTCTTGTGGATGCGGAGAACTACACCTGCTTTGCTTAGGAAGCAGCATGTGTCTTGTAAGTGATGCTCATGATAAGCTGATGGCCACTGCACAAATTGCAGCTGTCTTCTAGCTGATTGCATGTGGAACAGCTGTGGCAACATTCCCATAGCCAATTGCATGGAAATGCACTCCAATATCTAGAAACATCATGTTGGTGTTGGGCCTTTTCATTCACTGTGAGCAGGACCTAGATCTGGTGTTTGGCAAACAGCATCACAGATGGATTTGAGATTTACTTCTAATAACATACACTGCAGAAACAGGCCAACACACGGGAGGGGAATGTGCCTGACATGAATGCAGAATGTAAGTGTTGCTATTCTGCATTTGGAGTACTGTCGGTTTGACAGGGTGTGTGTGGATATAGCTGGTCTATATGTTTTAATACCTGTCATAACAGTACTATGTTTTTGAGGAAACCCCCATCTGTAGGGTCATCTGCAGACTGGGCAGTGTGTGGTGACTTTTGTTTTTTGTATTACTCACAGACCAATTATCTGAGAAGTGCAGAAGCATAGTGTGAGGATTGCAGTCAGTACATGGTGACAGCCATGAGAGTTACTGACTTCATATTCCTCATAGGAAATATGTCACAGCAAACCCTGTTACAACAGTAAATGTATGAGGTTATCACAGCAACATGTCAATATTGGCCCTGTGTTTGTGCCTGCAGCCACAACTCTGTCAACCTTTGTACATATGTCATGCAGTAAGAGGTGCATATGTTCTGTACACCATTATTTATTGACATCATATCTGATAACAAGCCAGTGAGATATCAGACTGCTACACATATTATGTATAGTAGGGGTTATATTTGAGGATATAACCTGTGCATTCTGTGGTTGTGTGTACAGTACTGAGATCTATGTACTTATGGCAACTCTCGACAGTGTATGCATTGTGAATATGTACCTTGGCCTGTGTACAGACTGTGGTAGATGTTGTTGTTCTTGGTCCTGTTATATCTGATGGTACATGCTGCTCCAGTATATGGTACCCTATCAGCTTGCATGTTTGTAGAGCCAAACACACACATGTCCCATACCATAGACAGACATCAGACCACACTGTGTAGTGGCCCAGTATATGTAGGGTTAATGTGTGAGTGACACATATGAGGATGTTGTTGATCAGACAGTCCATATAGTGTAATATTAAGCTAGCTTGCAATATGTGGAGGTGGCTGTGTTCACATTGGTTGTGGTTATGCACTTTCACACAGGTGTCTGTTACTCTGTGCTGTGACATGCCTGTAGACCCTGTTATATTTGCAGGTACATGTGTATTCCCCCATAAGAAATGTAGGCCAGTGTTGTGGCAGTCTGCCTGTAGCCTGCACAGTGCTTTCTTACATGGGTAGCAGCTCAGTATACTTACCCAGTGTGATGTTATGTCCAGATAATTGCCAGATGTGATGCTGCGGTAGCGTTGTCGCCTCACTGTTGCCCATTCGATTCTAAGTTAGAACGTCTTCTGCATGGTGACATGCGTGAATGGGCGTTCCTTTGTTGAAGGTTGTGCATTAGGCCCGGCAAGCCAGCATGTAAAAATCTACTGCCAATCATTAGCAGACCGGAGTTCCACTGTGGTGACCCCTAACCGGGAAAAGCCAAAAGACACAACAACAACTGCTGTCGGGCCAGCATAACTGTCATGTATTTCTGACAAAGCAGTGGGATGCTATACAGATGTATGTCACTAACTAGTGGGTAATATGTGGCCATGTGACCTCTGCACCAGCGGGTATTATGTGTCAGGACAGATAGGAGTGTGTGAATGTATAACCTATGGGGGCAAATGTATTCCAGTATTTACATGATATACCCATCCACATGGCTGTTAACATCCACATTGTCAGGCTTGGTCCACATGTCTTGCACTAAGGGGTTCTATAATACCTCTAAACTGACCAGAATAGGTCAGACTGTCCAAATTTATTGGCTATATCTCTGCTGTAGTCCACAGGATCATTGCTGTGCTAGCAGAGGTACTGTGCTATGATGTCCTTAGGATGTCTGTCAGTAGCCAATGGTGTACATGTTAAAAGCAGATGTGACCTCCCACACACAACAGGTCTGTTAAGTCAACTCCTATTACAGAAGCAACAGTCTGCATATATACCTGCAATACATACCTGACATCCCCTTGCACTCAGAGGTTGGGACTATTGGGGCTGGGGTAGCGACTTCACTCCATGTTCTGGACATATGGTGAACATAAATGTATATCTAATTATCCTTATGTGTATATATCTATATAGATATACATATCGACATACATAGATGGATATGTATATATGTGTGTATATATATATATATATATATATATATATATATATATATATATATATATATATATATATATACATACATATAAAGATATATATATATACATACATATAAAGTCTCAAACGTATACATATACACAGCAATATATATCTACACATATACAGAAGGAGATACATATGCACAAATACCTATGGATATCTACATATGTATTGACAATCATAGGTATATCAGGATATGTATGCACATATAGTTATAGATATCTACATGTATATATATATATATATATATATATATATATATATATATATATATATATATATATATATATATATATATATATATATATATATATATATACAAAGAGATCTATACATGGCCATATATATGAACCACAATAGTGATGCATATACACACATATATATTGCTATACATGCGTATGTATATGTAGACATATATCAACATATGTATATGTATATATCCATATTTCTGTCATGTGTAAACATCACGGTTGTGTATACCTTCCAAGATGTAAATCACCATATGTATCTGATATGTGTACATTATGATAAAACAACATATGTAATGCAACAGTCATATTAATAACAAGTACTACACAATTATGGAAGTAAAGGCACTTGTTCAATACTAATCAATATGTGTATTGACATATATATTGGAAAAACAACCGCTGTCTTTACAGTGGTCATAGTGTAGTGGTTAAGTGTTGTGACTGTAGTATACAGGATCCTGGGTTCAAGACCTGCAAGGGCTGTTCATTTTGTTGCTGGGCAGAACAAGCACTGTCAAATACAGAGTGGTTAAGGCAGTTTTGAGCAGCTTTAAGCTAATTTGCGTGGGGTTGCACAAAGTGAAGTGGTGCTAATTTATGGGTAAATGTACAGGCCCTTACACAGTGTATGCTTTGCTTACCAGTGCACAAATCAGCTTAGCTGTTATATTGGAACAATGTTGATACCTACTAAGCATGGCTTGGCCCTGGTAGCCAGTTCACACCACCCAGTCCAATAACATAGCAGTGTAATGACATCTGTAATAAGTGTATGCAATGCCATGTACAATACATGCGCCTGTGTGCTGTCATTACAGTAGCAAGGGGTGTGAGTGTCATTCTGGGACACAGAAGTATATGAGGCCTGTACAGCACTGTTATCCGTGTGAATGTGTTACATACAGGGGTAGTAGCCCAGGGTACATGCTGTCACACTGGCATGTAGTATATCTTGGCGGTACTACTGTTGACAGTGCTTTCCCAGGCAAGAGTAGAGTGATAAATGTAGCACTGACAACAGACACTCCTGCAGGCATAGCTGGACTCTGAGTCCTCCCTGTTGTATCCCTGGTGTGTGAGCTGAGTCACAGTATATATCCCCTACTGGATAATGATCCGACATGTGGAATGTAATTGTAGACTACCATCTGTACAGCACATGTTAGTGAGGGCTTCCAGCATGTAGTTATGGCATACATATTGTTGTCAAATGTCTGTCAACCCATTCAGCCTACTGCATAGCTACTTACCAAGCTGATGACTGTCAGTCCCTGTACAGATGTGTAGATGGCAGGTATCCAGCTGGGATATGTACAGGCAACCTATGCTTGATTAAAACTGACGTGTCTGCCCAGCTGTGTAAGAACTGGCACAAATAGGAGACAACACCCTGTACGCACCACATGGCATGGGTTCCTCCACTACACTACCACAGTCAACAGAACATGCATGGGTGCCAGTCTCCATCACAGACACTAATCATGTGTTGTAATACATGTTGCATACATGTCAACTTGATCACCTCAGTGGCCATGTGCAGGAGGCACTCAGAGGATTGTCTGATGCATGTCACTCTATCCCTGAGGGTCACCACAGTGGTGTCTGTTGATAGATTGCCTGCTGCCACATGGCAGGTGGCAGGATACTACTGCACACACATCCCCTACACAGCCTATCTCTCCATGGACAATAGCTAGATACACAGCTATGCCCACCTGCAGCAATGCACCCCAGTACTGACACATGTTTATGTGTGCATTACTGAGTATAGCCGTGTCTGTGTGTTATCTCACCTGTACTTGGGAATTCCATGAGGGTTTTCACAACACCCATTGTCATAGTCAGTTGTGACTGCTGCTGTATGGGACATTACATGTACCCTGTTACTCTCCTCTCCATACCAGATACTTGGCCTTGCAGTACCAGCACAACAGTGTTGTACAAATGGGTCGATAGGCATGGGATACCCATTGCGTTCTGGCAAGTGTATGTATGTGTGCATGTCCGTATATCTGTAGGGTACAGCATTCCCAGGCCATATACTCCTATTACAATACCCATTGCCGCACAGTAGTGCAGATAGTGTTGTTGTTGCCCATAGGCGAGGTATGACAATGCAACACCCTACTATGCCTGTGGCATGTGCATTAGATGCATATCCCTGTAGTACTACTGATGGGATATACAATGGGTTGTATCATAGTCATGACAATATGTGATGGTATGTATGTCAGAGTGTCATCTTGGGTTTCAGGGAGTGCAATATCTACTGGGGGATGTGGGTGATGTGTACACTGTCATTACACCAAGTATATGTCCCATGTACCATTTTATGCTAACCACTGTCACCATCAACCATACAGGTAACTGATGCCACAATCCAGCCCAGTTATGCATGTGCTGTGTGCAGCCTACCTGTAACACATTGGACACACTGTCAAGTTAGCAGTGATAGCCCAGGTCTGTTGGATGTGTGTCTACCTGCTATGTGTCTGTTAATGTGAATATGAAGGTACATCACTCTTTGTATTGTCCATATACACCCAATACATCCCCCATTAGCATACTGTACATGTCTGGGGATGTGCTACATGTAACATGTAACCTGGAACACACCTCACCCTAAACACTGTGTGGTATGTGCAATGAAAGCCACACACTTCAGTGGCACTGCATACCTAGGTAGGGGTCTAGTCCCAGTGTTGCCAAGTAAGAGTGTGCGTGTATGTGGATGGGTCTACCTCAGGTTTCAGATTATACATGTCCCAGCAGGTCATCTCTCCATGTGGCACAGGCAATAACTGTTAGACAAACCTGTGACATGTGTTCAACTGTACCCCAGATATGTCACAACCATGATGTCACCACAGTGCCATACCCTGTTGTGGAATATGACTGCAGACCATCCTCCTGCTGACACATGTGCACCTACAACACAAATGGATAACATTAGGGAGACCACAATCAACCAGTGTTACAAACAGCTATAATGCATCATTGCTGGATGGCTACACTACCTGACATGTATGCATTAAACTTTACTCCTGACAACATGCTACACTGCAGTACTTTGGTACACTGTAATACAGTCACTGTGTGCATCAGAACCATATTAGCCTGTCCCAGCATTGATGTTATGGATGACAGGGAGGTGGCACAGGTATCGTCATATGCACAGGGTGTGTTGTTTTTCTGCCAGAGGCTGAAGGTGGGCCATACATTTGACACTGTGTGTGTGGGTGTGGGGTGTAATGAGGTGAACTGGGCATGGTGATGTGGTGTATGTACGTATGGGGTTGCCCTAGATGTGTTTGTATAATGTGTGGGTATGATTGCACACAGTTCTGCCATGTGGCTGCCCTACACAGTTATTTATGGACAGCTGCAGACCATACCTGGCAGGGTGTGCAGTTCACTGCCTCCAGCCATGAACATGTGGACTGTGCCTGCCAAGGGTTCCATGGGCACGTCCAGGTACAGGCCTCGATGTGCTACTCTCCCCTTATGATGAAAGATGTCCACTTGAACCAGGTCCCTCCTGGGACTGGCCAAGACCACAAGCTCGTTGGCTGCTGTGGTGTGGTGTGGACACCCCCCCCGCAATGCCAGGGCTGGTATTGCCAATACAGGAGCCCCTTGGTGTCCCAGTATGTCCATGTTGACTGCCAGCTGTTGGCATTGCTGGCCTATGTCCACGCAGCTGTCACTGTACTCTCACTACACATTCAAGCACGGACAAACCACAGTCAATGACGGCCATCATCTCACCAGACAGTCTACCCATGTGCTTGTTATAAGCACAGATGGCACCAGACACTTCACGGAAGTTGTTGCTTGCAGATGTTAGAGCAGCCCTCTGCAGCCTCAGGCCCTGTCTGGTATAACATTCCATATGTGCCTGTGTCACCATGACAGCCTGAAACATGCATCTGCTGATACCAGTTGTAGCATGTCTGCCAGGGACATGATGACCAGTGGCCCTACCATGAGCACCCTGGGACATCTGCCTATATGGTACCCTGCCGGACATCTGGCTATACCTGCTGTGAACAGACACAGTAGGCATGGTTACCACACACTCCTGTGCACTGCCACCAAACACCAGCTGTAGCTCTGCTATGGCCGCTGGAGATGGGGTATGTATAGTCACTGAAATTGTGCGCGGGGTTGGGGTGGCTAAAAGGGTGGTATCAAATGATAGCACTGTTTTGGCCCCTGACAACCTCACCTGTGCCTCAACAGTACTATCATCATCTTTGGTGTCTGTATGGACACCAGCATCAGGGTGCATGTAGGAGGGACCCTGACCCACCTCGCCACCTGTGGGGAAAACAAAACGCACTTTGAGTCCTGTACAGCATTGCATAACAGTACACACACACAAACACACACACACACACACACACACACACACACACTCACACACACACACACACACACACACACACACACACACACACACACACACACACACACACACACACACACACACACAGGTGAGGTTGTACAATGATAGTACACACAGTTTTCCTATTACCCATCTGTCAACATGCATAACATCTGGTACACAACAGCATGCACTGCAGCTATAGTCAATCCACACTAGCAACAGTATACATGTGTGTGATGCTTATGTTTTGTTAGCAGGTGATTCCCCTTATCCTGGATACCACTGCACCCATTTACACAGTATTGTTGTGCACCTGTTCTGCACCCTATCATGTACTGTGCACCAAATGTCATAGGTGTATAACCCATTGCTGAATGTGTAGTACTGTGTCAGTTATGTCAGCTCTAATGCTATGTTTTTCAGCAGCACATACCTGGGATGATATGTGGACAGATGTCATTTGTGAATGCCTGATGTCTGGTTTACAGATTTCAACATCAGTGGACCATGTATGACCAATCCAATACTATTACACTGACAACCGTCAGAGCATACTGTGGCTATGAGGAGTGTACACACCCTTATTGATATGACGCATCCTTCCTTGATCTGTGATGAGACCACATCACTGCATATATTAGCAGCACATGAGCCCGATATGTGACATATGTCCTGTACATTCACATGCAGTGTCTACATAATGTATTAGGTGTGCAGATGATGACCGTGATGCATACACTCCGTGTGTGCATATGTGTGCACGCCCTTATCATGACGGTTTGTTGCATTTATTGTTATGTGTACTAAAGTAGTCACTACTCCTGGCAGGGGTATACTAGCATGGGCCATCAGCATTTGCCAGTGTATGTTCAGTCTGCCCTACATATATCCCCCAAATCTGCATGATTGCAAGGTCTACTCATGTGCACATCCCTTGGTGATAATACACTGCCGTCACTATTGCTGTGGGGGTAGGGTTATGTCTGCCACAGTTCCTGAACCTCACTGTGTGCAGATACAGCCATTCTTAGCATCCTTAGGATCTTTGCTGCAGTGCACTGGTATGTCATGCTGACACCCACTCCCCACCTTCAGCCTTTTTGCATATGCTTGACAAGTAAGGCCTGCACATGTGTGTTAGTTTGCAGTGTCCAATACACTGCGCACCACATGTTACAGCCTAGTCCCAGTTGATAATGTGGACCACAGTAATACGTTATGCCATAGTGTAACTCTGCAACAGTTGCCATTGTACTACTGGTATATACACTGTTGTTGCACTATATACAGGTGATGTTTCATGCATGTCCCTACTGTAGGCCATGTTTCCCACAATTATGTTATTCCCTGTGGACACATTTTGCAATGACAGGATGTTAGTTATCTTGCAGGTGTCTGACTTACCCTTCCAATACCCCATCATGGTCACCACTGTGATGCCATGCATTTAACAGCAACAATATGTGCACATGTACAGCATGCATTCTGGGTAGGTGTGTTAGATGTGTCCATGGAATATACCATAGCCATTACATGCCCGGTGTATTGGCAAGTATCAACATAAATCATACTTACCAGCTATAGGCTGCTGCCTTGGTGGTATACCAGAGGGACCTACATAAGTGGGTGAGAGATGGAAGTCAGTGGCCATACCTGTGGCATTACTACAGGGTGGGTGCAGCATTATAGTACATTAACAGTACATGTCCACAATATTACTATGTATGCACATCTTTCTATCACTATATGCAGCAACAAACTATATATATGACATGTCAGATATGCATGGTCTACCTGTACAGATGTGGATGTATACACAGCAGTTGTCTACTGATGTGCCCTGTGGCCTTACCTGCACAGTCCTCAGCAGGTGTGTGGGTAGCACCCACCTCCATAATGGTGTCCGGCAGTTGTTGGCTATACAGATGGGCAGGTGCCACGAGGCTAGCAAGGAGCTCTTCAACACGTGTTGGGGGGATGGATGGCATGGCCTCCCCTGTTGTGAGGTGATCCCGCAGAATGCAGCAGCATTCCGAATGGGGCATTGTGAAGCAGGTCAGAACAATGATGCCAGACCTGCTCATAACTGCGGTTGTGCAGTCCGACATCATTGTCCCTGTGGACTAGGTTGTTCCATAGGACGGTCTGCTTTTGCTGCTCATGGGCAGCCTGTCAAAATAGGACAGGGTAGTGCTGGATTAGGTGGTTTATCACTATGTCATTCTCAGCAGTTGGGTAAGCCAGGAGCCATCCATGTGTCATCTTGCCTGAAACACATAAAGATGGAAACAGGTCTGAGCAACTCATGCAGCAAGGTTACCACAGCTCTTAATACTCATCTCTGTCACCCCCACCATATCAGCAACAAAAAACTGTACACACAACTCAATAGGTATGGCTACAGCTTACCTACCAGTGTGACAGATATTGTATTGTACCACACTTTTTGCTGTGTGTTTGTAGCCATGTTCCCTGTGTGGACACTATCATTGCTGGCCTGTTACAGACTATTCACCTGCATGCCATTGTCAGGGCCACTATGGTTCCATATATGCCTGAGGTATGCTTGCTATGTGATTGCTGCACATCTGACATTCTGTGTTATTGGGGATATCTATGCATGCTTTTGGACATGTTCTGGGATCATGTAGGCTATTACTGCCCACATATATTCAATAACAGTGATACAATAGCATGTTTAGGGAATATTTGCCAACAGATCCACCTCTCTAAACTCATCTGCCCATGTTACCAGGCCACATCACATGTGGTACCCACCCAGGGGCCTCCTCATGTACTGGTCCAGCACTACCTTCAGGTGGAACCTACTCAGGGGATGTTGCCCCCCCCCTGGGGCACACACCGACATGATCTTGTCCCCCGAGGTCAGGTCCAGGGTCTGTTCCATAGCAGGCTCCACAGACACATGTGGGAAATGTTACATCACCTTGAGGCAGTACACATTCACAGGGTCCACATGCTCCTGCTGCTCAGCTTCCAGGCCAAGCACCTTTGGGATGTGGACTGCTGTTGTGAGTAGCAGTGGGTGGGAGGGGTGGGAGACTTGTTCCCATTGTGTCCATATTAAGGCCCATGGGGCTTCCACATCACAGACCACACACACCATCCAGGGTGTTTACCCACCACATGTGTCACATACCACCCCTGTAGGCTGTCCTCTATATCTACCAGCCTGGACCACCTCCAGAACTATACCTACCATACTTCCCTATATTCCAATTCCCTACTTCACAGACAAGGGCAATGTGGTCCCAACAAGGGGTTCACATGTGACATACCCATCCATGTTGCACACACTGACAGCTGTATATATCTGTGTCTATTGTTATGTGTGCTGTTCCCTCGCACATAGCATGCAGCACTGTGGTAGTAATATAGGGAACATGTATTTACATACATATATGTGTGTGTGTGTGTGTGTTTGTATATATGTAGATGTGCATATAGATATATATCTATATATGTGTAGATATATATGATGTTGTACATATGTGTTTATATATCTGTCTATAGGTTCATAGGTTCATAGGTAGGTACTAGGCTATCTGCCAGAAGACATTTATAAGCCTAGCCGAAATGTGTTCGCTTTCGCTGCCCCCTTAGATTAGTTCCCTGTGCCTCTGTCCAGCAGAGCCATTAAAGTGATTCCTGGGGTAAACTTTCTGTGGGGTACATATGGGTATTTGTATATCTGTGAACATATATGTGTATACATATATGTATATATATATATATATATATATATATATATATATATATATATATATATATATATATATATATATATATATATATATATATATATATATATGTGTGTGTGTGTGTGTATCATACCTATATATGGGGTACATTCAGGCATCGGGTCCACAAAGTCACAACAACACCTTCCTGCACAGATGCACTGTTCTACCTTGCTACAACACAGACAGGTGCCACATATGGACACAGCCTAACATTAGGGGGGTATATGTAGGGTCAGATTGCAGGTAGCCCTATTACACACCTATGACATTCCAGCATGCTACAACATAGGTTAACCTGAGTATCCTTCAAGTGGTGGGCTGTGGAACCCACGTGTCCATCATTATGGCATTACCTCCACCACCAGCTATTGGCAACAGTAATATACATGCTTCCCATTACACAACACATACTATGATGGTTTACATCTTATCAGTCATTGCTGCTCTGCACAGTTAATGGGTATGGTCGACTACCCACAGGGACAGACTCTATTGTCCTTAGTAGTTGTTCAACTGAACATCATTACAACAGCAACACCTGATGGCACATATAAATCATTCCACATCATCTATCCCATTATTATGGAACAAGTACAACAGTCAATTACATGCATATATACTTCACATACCTGTTGTGGGAATGATATATCTTCTGGCTAGTTTGCTGGATGGATGTTTTTTTTTTTTTTTATATGTGTGTTTTTTTTTTTTGCCTTTCACTCTCTCTCTCTCTCTATCTCAGTCTCACTCCAGTAAATGGATTATGCTGCTTTGAATAGATTGCAGCATGGCTTTTGTAGGTGATGCACATGATCAAGTGATGGCCTCTGCACCAGTCAGTGTCCTCCACTTGCTACCTGCATGCAACATGCTGTGTAGTACTTCCAATTACCACTCTCATGGCAACCCACTACTATAAATCCCTACATCATGTGGGGTGTGGTCCCTTTACCTGTCCTGTATGGTGGACATTCTTCCTGTGTTTGGGCAGCAGTGTTACAGACAGCAAGTAGCAATACCTCTTACAAGAGACCTTGCACACTCAGGCCAGCTATATATTTGTATTTGGTTCCATAACTACAGACAGAGTGTGAGTAGTGTTGTTGTATGCATTGTATAACACCGGTGTTACAGGGTCTGTGCATACATACTAGTTTAACATGGAATGCAGTCAGCCTGAACAGCTTTCAACTGTGGACCTATCCACTTGATGGCCAGAGGTGTGCCTGTTATGTTTTATCTGTCCACTACACAGGTCTTGTGTCAGATATATCACTGGCAGTGAGTGTGTTGAGTGCTATCTGTACATGGCTACATCCATTTGTGTTTCTAACTTTATATTCCTAACTAAGGGTATGTTTCAGACTATCCTGTAAGACCAGTGACTTGATTAGTGTATGACAACACTATTTCACATATGGGCCTGTGTTCCAACCTTTATCCTCCACCTACATATCAGGCTTTGTCCATATGACATGCTGTCAGGGGTTGTTATGTAGTGGGCTGTGAGTGTGTCATGCTGCCATTCCTGCCATCATTCCACTGCTGTTGTGGCCCCCACACATATTGTGGGGTTGGGTCCATATATGTGTGGGCTTCATCTACACAATACATGCGTGCCCTTAATCACTACAGAGGTCAGTGTATGTAACAGTGGTATATGGCCCTGCATGTCAGTCTATGGGGGGATGCAGCATAACTAACATAGGCTGCTACAACATGTGGGGATATCAGGGGCAAGCTGTCTTAAGGTATCTGGATGTACATCACCATACAATTCACCTTGGGAAAATGCAGCCAACTATTTCCTGCCATGCAGACTGTTCTGTTTGTCAGTGTGATTGTGATGGTGTCAGTTATGCCTTGTTATGTAACAGATACATCCCATTGTGTCAACTGAGGTCTTTACCCCCTAGAGATTGTGTACAGCGTATAGATAGAGGCTGATGGACTATACATCTGCATTACTTACTGTTGATTGATTGTTATCTTGTGGCCCAGTCTGTCTTTACTGTTGTACTACTTGAAGGCCATGGTCTGGACAGCAACATATGTAAACCTTTCCATAATACTATATTAATTTATTTGTTTGACAGTTGCATTAGTCTGTTTATATGTATGTCAGAGTCTAAACAGCTATATGACATGTCATATACAACTGTAACAGTACACAAATAAAGCTTTCCCATATATTCAAACCTGTGTGTAGTGTTATATCCCTTGACCTCTTTGTGGGTATATTTTGCAGGCAACAATTGTCATTTGTATGGGTGGCTCATACAGTGTCCAGTTGGAAAGGTGGCAACTGTAGGCATAGTGGCTGTTCCGTATTGTGTGCACCTTCTACATATGTATCTTCCTATACATATCTCTGTGTGTGTATGTGTAGTTATATATATATATATATATATATATATATATATATATATATATATATATATATATATATATATATATATATATATATATATATATATATGTATCTGCATATATGTGTCTGTGTATATGTATCTTAGAAATGTTGATTGCTTCCACATTGTACATTCCCTATGGTAGCCATACTGTACTGCATAAGTTACTGATACCAGCCTGACATCATACAGGTGGGATGGAGTACTGTTAACATCTTGCACCCATGTTGTGTCAGGTCCTGGTTATGAGATTTGCAACAGTTGGTATTGTTTTGCATGGCAGATGTGTTTGGCTGTGTGGGGGGATATCTATACGTACAAGATGAATGTTGCTTGGGCCCACTCACCCCTATTAATGGTGCATGTGGACATATATGTTTTTATGTTTTCTTTTATATCTATAGATATATGTCTATATATACATATGTAGATATATATTTATGCTTACATATATATATATATATATATATATATATATATATATATATATATACATATATATATATATAGATGCAGACATATATATCTATAGATTTATATATATATATATGTATATATATATATATATATATATATATATATATATATATATATATATATATATATATATATATATTTTTTTAGGTTCCCTATTAGCTGATTGAAGACATTCTTTCGAATGCGTCTTGATCAGATTTTATATATATCTATATATATATTGGGTCTATATTAAATCACCGAATACTTAAAAAAGTGAAGGATGATTAATTGACCCTATGTAGGCGAAAGCTTACAATTTTGAACTGTCAGAACAGCGATTTTTTTCTTAGGGAAAAAATCGCTGTTCCAACAAAAAATGAATAAATAAATAAAATACTTTAAACATTACATAAGTGGGGGCTTCACCCCACCCACACCCTGTCGTGGGGGGGGGCTGTGCCCCTCACACCCCCCCGACTTAAATATACCAACTCCGAGACCACACTACAGTGCCGAAAACTGCAAAGTAATGATGCGGTCAAGCAAATTCTTTCCCAGGGAAAGAATTTGCTTAAAAGTCGTTTCGATATTTTGCCGTTTCCGGCTTTTGAGTTCGACCAAGAAGCAATCGAAAGAATGTGTCTTCGGTCTTCTAATTGGGAACATATATATATATATATATATATATATATATATATATATATATATATATATATATATATGAAACTAAGAAATGCACTTCATGACAATAACAGCATTCAAAAAATAGTAAATCACTCCAAGAACTCTTGTAGTACTTTAGGGCTTTCGTCTTATTTATTATCAAGACTTCTTCAGAAAGACATATTTCATAACTATGAGCAACAATTTTTCACTTCCTTTAAATACATTAGTTCTAGCAGGTCATTTAAACTAACAACAGTTCCTTTCCAATAGTAAAGTGTGAACAGGCAAGGTGCTGTGTGCATTTTCATTAACATTACAATCGCAGTTACATACCTTATGTAACTGCGATTGTAATGTTAATGAAAATGCACACACACTGTCTGTTCACTATTGGAAAGGAACTGTTGTTATTTTAAATGGCCTGCTAGAACTAATGTATTTAAAGGAAGTGAAAATGGTTGCTCATAGTTATAAAAAACATGTCTTTCTGAAGAAGTCTTGATAAGAAATAAGATGAAAGTGCTAAAGTACTACAATAGTTGTTGGTGTGATTTACTATTTTTTGAATGCTGTTATTGTCACAAAGTTCATTTCTTAGTTAAAACATCTTCTCTTCGTTCATTTTTTGAGTGCAGTTAATTTTAGATGTACACACACACACACACACACACATATATATATATATATATATATATATATATATATATATATATATATATATATAGATATAGATATAGATATATCTACATATATAGATATGTTATATCTATTTAGATATAAATATATATACACACATACATACATCTACATGTTTAAATACATTTCCTGTACTGTTGAATGATTGGGCTGGATGAAATGTTTGTGAAAACATCAGGGTTATGTATATCTGACATGGCTTAGTGGTAAATCACTTTGGCTATGCTATGCAGGGTCCTGGGGTCCAGCCATGCAAAGGCTGTCTATTTTCTTGCTGGGCAGAACAAGGGCCATTGGATACAGAGTGATTAAGGCACTTTTAATAGGTTCATAGGTTCATAGGTTGGTACTAGGCTATCAGCCCTAGGGCCTATACAAGCCTAGCCATAACAATTCCCTAGCTATTTCTTCCCACACTATTTACTTCCCTGGACCCCTGTCTAGCAGGGTGACTGACATGATCCCTGAGGTGAATTTTCTTTCTCCCATCCAATCGTCAAGCTTCCTTTTGAAGAGGGCCAAAGAGCCACTCTGCTTGACATGTATGGGCAATCTATTCCAGAGTCTGGGGAGTCTCTGGGTCAGGCACCTATCCCTCCAGCATGTTTTTTTTTATTGTGATGACAAGGTTTAGATCCCTGGAGCATGTGGCTCTGAGGGATTGGGATTTCTTTAAGTGTAGCATGTCCAACAGCACTGGGTTTGACATGGCCGTGTATGTTAAGCAGAGATCGCCTCTGAGTAGACAATATGCGACAGAGTATAGCTGGAGTTTTTTAAGGTGATCAGCGTAGGACATCTGCTTTAGGCCTGTGATTCTTTTAGTGAGGTATTTCTGTGGCCTTTCCAGTTGTTGCACATGTCTTGAGCGGTACATACCAAATGGGGCATTGCATTCTATAATGGGTCTAATGAGGGATGAGTACAGTGGGACAGTGACCTCCTTTTTTCTGGATGAAAAGCCCTTAGTGATGAGGTGTGCCACATAGAAGGATTTTCTGACTGTTGTGGTGATGTGGTTATCGAAGGTGACACCACTGTCCACCTGTGTCCCTAAGTCTCTTATCACACTTTCAGCATTTAGTGTACTGCCACCTACATGGTAATTCATGGATACATGATTTTTCCCAAAGAGGATAATTATACATTTCTTGGCATTGAGCTTGAGCCCATGGCTCTGGCACCAAGCATCTGTTTCTGTAAGGACCTTTTGTAGAGTATCCACATCATTTGAGGATTCAATAATGGTTCCCAGTTTACAGTCATCTGCGAAATTTGTTAGCCAGAGTCCCTTAGAGTTGGCCTGTACTTCAGAGAAGTAGATGCCAAACAAGAGCGGTCCCAGGACTGAACCCTAAGGTACTCCACTTGTGACTTGTCTGGAGCTGGATTTGGAGTTGGCTACTTTTACAGTGTGGGTTCTATCAGTAAGTCAGTTAGCAACCCATTGGGTGACGTAGGGATTAATGCCCAGCTTAGTATGTTTATCTATGATTCCAGAGTGGGGAATGGTGTCAAAGGCCTTGGCAAGGTCTAGATAGGCTGTGTGGACCACCTTACCCTTGTCCATGGCTCTGGAGACTGATTCAAAGAAGTCAATCAGGTTCAGGAGACAAGACTGGCCCTTCACAAACCCAAACTGGGTGAGGTCCAGTGTTTGAAGGTTGCCAATGTCTTTGTTTATAAGTTCCTTGATAAATACGCTCCATGGCCTTGCAGATAAGACTGTAGTTTCCGGGATCCAAGGTGGATCCCCCCTTGTGGAGTGGGATAACTGCAGCTCTGCACCACTCAGTGGGCACGAAACCTGAGGTGAGGCTATGATTAAACATGACACTTAGTTGAGGTGCCAGTTAATATTGTAGTCCATGTAGTATACAGCCCGGGATGTCATCTGGTCCCATGGATGCTGTATTCTTAGCTTTGGAGAGTGCATTTTTTACCTGTGTGGCCATTATAACTGGATTTTGGCAATCATTCGGTATTGAGATGGGACATTTAGGGGGTGAGAGGGAGGTGAATTTGGCACTGAAATTGATCTGCCAGGATATTGGCAACATCCTTGGTATCAGTATATTTAATGCCTTTCTGTTTTAGCTCAGAGCAGATCTGAACATTGCCATTTAGATTCTTGACATAGTTATAGAATGCCTTGTGGTTGTCTTTGGAATCTTTGGCAATTTTATTTTCGTAACTAGCTTTGGAGGATTTTATGAGGGATCTCAGTTTCTTACTGAGGCTGGTAAGGGAGTTTTTTGCATCCTGGGATTTTCCTCTTTTCTGCAACAGTTTCTTCCTTTTGTTGTAAAGTTTGTTTATGGCAGGAGACCACCAGATTGGCTTCGTCTTTTTGGATGAGAGCATCTTGGTTCTATTTGGGATGGCACGATTCATGCATGAGTGGATGTGCTCGTGCAGTGCCTTAGTGTAGGATTCAGCAGTTGAACTTTCAGTTCCCGTCTGCATAGGTGTCATGAAGTTTGTCACTTCTGACTTGAGTAGCATGAAGTTGGCTTTGTAGAAATGTTTTATGGAGGTTTCCTTACTGGGTGGTGGGGGTGGGATGTGGATGTTAAGGGTGATTAGCTTATGGTCAGACCTGACTAACAAGGGGGTGACCATAGGTGTGGAGCATCGATTTCCCATGTTGGTAATGACCAGGTCTAGGATATTGGAGCCCCTGGTGGGACTATCGATTAGTTGATCCAGGGCATTGGAATTTATGAATTCCAAGAACCATGGGCAAAGGTGTTGGTACATGAGTAGTTTTGCCAGTTAATGGCAGGGTAGTTAAAATCACCCAGTATTAGGGTGTTTGGTTTTATCTTAACATTTTCCAGTATGTTTAGAAAGGTGTAGTGAGAATCTTTGGGTATGGTGGGGGATCTGTAGCAAGCTACAATTTGGATTGCAGTCTTACCTAGTGTTAGTTGCACCTGGAGAATTTCAGACACATTGTGTTGGGCAACTAGCCTGGTGGTGTGAATATCCTTCTTCCACATGTTTTAAAGTTAGATTCCCTATAACTTATTCAAGTGACATCAGAAGGTTCTGTAATATTTTTGAGAAGAATTGGAATGTTTTATTGTCGGATCCTGACTTGAGAGAATTGTTAGAAGATAGACCCAGCTTTTCTTTTAGAAATAAGAGGTCCTTTAAAAGGCAACTCTGTTATAAATCCAGAAACAATGAAAGAATGATCCTATCTGATAGGCAGGGAACTTTTCCTTGCAGAAATTGTACAGCATGTGACTATTTATATAATAAATCTACATATAAACATCCTACACTAGGATTTATAATTGATATAGATTTTTATGCTGACTGCAGAACACAAAATTTGGTTTATTTCAGCTTCTGCACTGTCTGTCGTGCCTTTTATATAGGCAAAACCAATAGGTGTCTAAAGGAACGTATCCTTGAACACCTTAGAGATATAAGAAATAAAAAAGACACAAGTGCTTTAGCAAAACATGTGGAAGAAGAAGATAGGAAACATATTTTTAATTTCATGGTTTTAGAAATAATAAATAAAAGTAAGAGGGGAGGTGATATAAGGAATAAGGTAGAGGAAGCAGAACAAAGATGGATTTTACTACTTCAGACAGATAGGTCTCCTGGATTGAACAATGCTGTTTCCTTGAAACCTTTTTTAAAATCCAGACCACTAAAACATTAAGTAATATGGATTATTATATAAAATGTGTCTGTTATATGTATATTTTATTTCATCTTATGCAGAATATAAGGCAAATTAATGTACTGATGTATGCAATTTTAATTAGTCTATGTCATAGTCCTATATGTGTTTTCATTGGTTGAACCATATTTTAAATACCAATGTTTTAACTGTTTTTATGAGTCTGAAGAAGTGATCAGCTGACTTACTCTTGTTTAATAAAGTGGTGTGAAACTGCAAGTGAACCGTTTCCTACCTTGACTACTACATCTCAGTTCCAACTTTTGGTTTTATAAAGGGCACTACTGTGAAGCTGCAAGTGATTTATTTCCTGATGTGGATTATTCCATTTTTATCTTCAGCTGTGGTCTAACCATTGGTCTTTTCATTGTTTTCGCTTGAGGTGTATACCAGGCGTTTATCCAGCTTTTGATTTCTTTCACAAACTCCTGAGAGACGGGTGAGGACAACAATATTATGTTGTGATACCGATTAGACCAGATTACATGTGTCCAGTGGATACGTGTGTGAAACGGACAGCTATGTATGAGGTGAGATTTTCTTTTGGGAACAGATTGCCCTTTTTTTCAGGTGAGAGTGGGATGTTGGGGAGGGATAGTAGGTATATTTGGGGAGGTAGTTTGGGTAGGTTAACAGACAAGACAAACAAGACACATACAAGGGCAGTATATGACACATGTGGGGGGTAAACAACTTGATGGTGAGGGGTGTTGGAAAATCGGAACCCATGAGCCCCCTAGTAGAAACAGTGGGACTGAGGTCCCCACCCATGGGCAGTCACCACTGCACCTTCACAGCCCCGAAGGTGGCTGTGTGTGGGGCTGAGTTGGAGAGCCATGCCGACCCTCTAGTCATGACACGCGGCCCTTGAGCTGGTGTAGCAGATCTCCAAACTGCTGTTTGAGTTCGCTATGCACCACAACCTGGACCTGGTGACAGAGACAGGTTCCTGTCCGCTCCCGCTCCTAGGGGGAGGCGAGCCCCATCCCCTGTGGCAGTTCCACCTGAACATGGTGCAGGACCAATGGATGAGGAGGTCCCAGGTTGGTCCCCAGATGTGCTGGTGTCCGGTGCCCTGGCCAACTGATGTGGGACAGGTAGGTCTGCTGGGATCCGCATTCCCATACGTGCTATGGTGTTTATGTTTTATCAACATATGTGGGTTAGTAATAGTCAACACATTCCAGGATTAGGTATAACAACATGCATAGATATTTCCATTAACCCAGACACCAGATATGGAACAGTTGGATAGCAAACAGAACACATGCATATATGGGACCACAGTGGTAATTACAACAGCATGCAGGTACATTGATGGCACCATGCCACCAATGTTGAAGTATTTCAACATAGTACATGCATAGAAACAGATTTAAATAATTATCAAACAATAGGACATATGTTCCAACATTAGAGTGAAGTCATCACGTACCAATTGAGTTAGGTATTTAGTTTATTATTGCAGATATGGTGGGGGGAGAGAAAGATGTCAATTAACAACTAGTATATTCCTGTTGTTCACATTACTTTCCTAGTCAGTGCTGTTATCTGTACCTTACAAGTGTTACTACACTACCCTATTGCCTTAGTTCGGACAGTGATATGGCTGCCGACAACTATATACATGAACTGGTTTTACTTGCAGTATACACCTCTTACCTGGTATACTTGTGGAGGAATTGTTTGTTAACACTAACTGACTGTTTCTACACATACTCCCAGACTGCAGGTTGATGTTATGCACATACCTGTCCATCTCATTTTGCACAGATATGGCCATGTCTTGATGACATGCAGGTGAACCAGGACATATGTAAACTATTGCCCTCTTCAACCTTTAGTGACTTACAACATTCTTATACATGATTTCCTAGACAGTTATATTATGTAGCACAGTGTGGGTGACAGTGATGAGTGATACCTTATTATTCAGAGCAACTGCAACACTCACAATACCATACAATACCAGAGTAAACAGTACCAGTACAGGGTACCAGTCTTTTATTTCTAGGCACAGTGTTCGTATCTGAGGAACCTGCGGGATCAATGATTGTTAGCACTACCTGCATGTTGCCACACAATGTGGAAAAAGAGAAAAGCCATGCCACACAATGTACCAGACTCCACATTAGTATTATGCACTTACATCTTACTCTGTTACTGTACACACTCTGGTCACAGGTTGACAACATGGGGGTATAGATGGGACATACTTGGTTTATTACTCTCATAACAGTTTGGGGAGTTACTAGAGTGACAGGCTTGTTCTTATAGATGTGTGACAGTCAGTTGCATTTCTTGTTTGCAGCCTATATGTCTGGGATCATCCCACTGATTTCCCAGGAGGACAAAGTGACAGGCAGCAAATATGGGCCAATTTACTGGACATTCTAGACATATCTGTACAGTTGTGGGGTATGATTCTGTATGCAGATGACTACCACTCCCAAAATTTGAACCATGGCTGTGTGTGCTACAAATACAACAGTTCACGTCTCAGTTGCATGTAATATTTGGATTTTGTTGTCTGTCTTTTCACTGTTTTCTGTCTATGTCTCTCACAATTTTACTTAATGACCTCTGGGGATTACAACAGCCATATACAGACATTCCTACACATTTTATTTATGTTGCACAGTGTGGGTAACAGTGCTTAATACAACAGTACTATTACGTGATTGCAGATCTACATTACCATATGATACCAAAGTAAACACATGCAGTCCAGCAGTTAGACCTTTATTGTCAGGCTATTATGCTTTTATTTACATACAACCTATAGGAGACTCTTCTTGCCATATTCTCTGGTGTATGCAGTACTTGCCTTAAACAATACAGGTTTTATACAGGCAATTAACTTACTAATACTTTTAGATTTATTTCCTGTGACAGTACATCCAAGAGTATTACGAACCTGTCTCGTACTGCAACCTCTCCAAGCGACATCCATGGGCCTCCTGGTTTGCAGCTCACTCACTTGCCGTTGTGAAGGGCATAAGAGGAATAGTTAGCCATACCTATCCATAATATACATGAGCTGGCAATTATTAAAGAGGTAGTGGGAGTGATACTTACACACATCTGGGTCCACCCCCGTCCTTCTAGCCTCTTGGATCCACTGATCCAAGAGATCCCCCTTTCACTGCTTCAGGTCGGCATAGTGATGCCTGACCTGCTCATCAGTTCAGGGTATGCCAGTGGCACTGGTGAGGTCACGGGTGAGACAGTCTCATGCTTCCGCTTTATATTGGGAACCCTGGTACTGGCACTGCAGCAGTCTCTGCTCATGGTCTTTGACAAGGAGTCCTGCCATGACTCTGGACTCCTGGATGCCCCAGTAATGCACGCAAAAGTGCACACCCTCTCCCAGACATGGTGCCTGCAAGGGGAAGCTATAACCAGTTATGAGATGTATTCCCACCTGTTTGGTTTTAAATAGGGCTGATTTCCCACGCTTTGGTGTGATTGGATGGTTTTGAAAAGGCTGAGCAATGGGCAAACCTGCTTACCTAAGGTTGGCATTGTTTAAAGGGGTATACCAATGGGCAAATTGAGTTAGCTGGCCTACACATTGCTTACACCTACTAAGCTGGCTTGTGCAATGCTTAACATTGCTTAATATTAAATTTGCATTATTTTTGCTTCTTGGCATGGATTTATTATTTATTACATGTTATATATGTGTCTGGTATCCATGATTCATGTGTACGTACACTGTTTGGGGTCTTTGTGTTTATTAGGGGACTTCAACACTTTATTACAATTGCCCCTCACATCTGGGCTCACTGCAGTACTCCAGTTCACATATTTATGTTATGTAGTATGATGTAGAACATAAGACTGTATATAGATTCCTTTCACATGGTCACTTTGATTTTACTATAGTGAGGATTTGTTTGGTTATACCTCAATCTTATGTACTGCTATGATGGATTAGTGGTTAACTACTGTGACTATAGTGGACAGGGTGTTGCATACAGAGTGATTAAGGCACTTGTAAGCGGGTTTGTGCGGGTTTGCGCAAGGATAAGCAATGCTAACCTCTGGTTAAATATGCTTACAGAGAGCTAGCTTCAATATTGCTTAACCTGTGTGTGCATTGCTTGCCCCTGTGCAAACAGGCTTAAACCCACGTACTAGTGATTACATATGCTTACTCCTGCTTACTACTGCTTAATAGTGCTTACACTTGCTTATTAGTGATTACTCCCATTTACCACTGCACTAATTTATACTGTAATGTCTAATGGTTTTTGGGAAGGTGGGGGATTTGGAAGCTGTATGCAGTTATCATTCATTACACATTTTACCTTCCATTTGTATCCCTGATTCCTGTCTACATATACTGTATGGGGCAAATGTGATTATCTGTGGATTTTGCAACATTATGACACTGACACCTCACATCTGCATTTAACACAGTACACCAATTCACAAATATATGTTATTTAGTAGGCTATGCAACTAAAAATATTGGTAATAAAGTGACTTGACATGGAAAATGGAATCTGCTGCATTGAGACTCTAACCGGGAATGACTGCTCGTAAGGCGAATGCTCTGCCCACTACTCTATTGCTTTACTGCTTCATTTGCATATATCTTACTTTTTATTCTCTTCTGCCATTTAAGCTGCATTAACCATAGCTATGCAATGGGCAAACCTATGGTTAAAGTTAATCTGTTTCATAAAAAAATAAAGTATCTTTATATTTTTTGTGTTAACTATTGCTCTTGTACATGTGGGGGGATGTTGCTGGGGGTATGCGTACACCTATGAGCGATCTTGCTCATTCTTTTAGGACTTTCTGCTGTTCTTCATTGCAAGGGCATGTATATTCTGAAAGCTCTACTCTCAGACACACCCCCTGCACTCTTACACACTCCGCTGAATATTAGGATCTCAGGCAGCGTGCCTTCATTAATATGTACATACATGGAATACAAGGGAGGGATAGCCTGATGACCCATGGGTCGAGACAATGTACGAGATGGGTCCCTTGAA
>NC_056736.1:154652185-154932185 GCF_019279795.1 Protopterus annectens
TCGTCAGCCAGTGGGAGTATGCCTGTGTGGTGGTGGTGGTGGTGGGGGGGTGCTACTCAGATTAAGCAAAGAAGAAGCAAATAGGTTCAAGAAACTGTGACCGGAGGTTTGCAGTGCTTACTGTCGCAAAAACCTGTGCAAACCCACCCAGCAACGAAATAAACTGCCTCTGCAAGGCTCAAACCAAGGACCCTGTACACTATAGTCACAGTAGTCACCCACTAAACCATCATAGCAATACAGATGAATGAGGTAGCAGCAAATTAATGCTCACCACAGGTAAATCAAAACAAAGATATGAACTGAATCTTTTTTTTTTCAATAATCATTTTTTATTATTTTTCACAACAATATTACAAATTCACACATTATATACAATATATACAAAATGCTTCCATTGGTTAATTTCACATATATATCAACCTCATGTATTGATCAAAGGTACAGCACTAACAATCAAAAGGAAAATAATAAAAAAAAAAAAAAAATTCAACATTAACAAATCCAAGCCAACAATCTGTCTTTTCTGTACATTTTCTATCTAATCTAAGGTTGATTTAGACTATATTCTGGTTCCCGAGAAAAAGTGGATAGTAACCTCTTAAGCCAAAATAATATTAAAAATTTGCTCCCAGATTTTTATGTTGTTGATATTTTTCTTGTGATCACTAATTAACAGTTTATGCGCTAAGATGTGTTTTATTGCCAACAATCTGAAATTTTCCCACGATGTCTGGGCTGGGTTCAACCAATTTGTGGCTATATATAATTTCATTAATAGGCAAATATTCATAATTACAATAGTTTTTGATTTATTTAGATTCTCCGGGGGAATATGAAGAATCATAAACTCCCAAGAGAGTGCTGAATTTTGGTAACCCATTTTTTGTAACTGCAATTTTAATGAATTCCACAATTTATAAATACACTTACAGCTCCAGAACATGTGAAGCAAATCTGCTGTCTGATCAAAGCAATGTGGGCATATGGGTGAATTCTTCACATCAAATTTGTGCAAAGTGAGACGAGTATAGTATGCATTGTTAAAGATCATCAGCTGCGTAAATACCAATTTCTGAAGGGATACGGACTTTAATGTTAATTTAAATGCCTCCAATATCTTATTGTCATCTGGGAATATCAATTTCTCTCTCCAGTAACTCAATAAAAGAATATAATTATTATACTTCCTCTCTTTTATCAATTTATATGCTGCGGTTATATATTTTCTATCCTGCAACAGCGCTTCCCATAGATTACAAGAAATGATTAAATCTTCCCCTTTCATTTCAAAGTTGTTAAAATAGTTTATAACCAAGTCTTTTAGCTGTCTTACTATAATTAAATAGGAAATAGGGAGTTCTATTTCTTTTAAAATATCCTGTACTGGTACTCCTAGAAAAGGATATAAATCGAGTACAGTTAACTCCATGATTAAAGGGAATTTCTTTAGATCAATCAATTGACCACCAATTGTTAAATTTGGGTTCCTATGAAAAGGTTGGAAAACCATCATATATTTTAGTAAATTTAAGGAAGCGAAAAGAGTTTGAATTGCCGTTATATAACTTTTGATGTGCTCCATTAGCTTATATTTACTCATTGTCCAATTATTTAAAAAGGATAATGCTTTAGCGTTGACTCCCACTTCATTTATATGCTTGTACGTTAAAAGCACCCATTTGGGTGTCCATTTTCTATTATCACTATTGAAGTAAGACGTCTTTAAAATCCTATTGGCCTGAATCACTAAATAGTACATTTTGAAATCCGGTAATTCCAGCCCCCCCTTATTTTTTGGAGCCATCAATTTTTCATATGAAATTCTCATCTTCCTAGGTTCCCAAAGAAATCTTCCCAATCTTATATGAAGCTGTTTAAAGAATGTTTTGGTAATTCTGAGTTGTGCAGCTCTAAAAATATATAACATTCTAGGAAGAACATTCATTCTTATGATAGCTGCTCTTGCCATCATCGGTAACTTCAATCTACTCCATCTTTCAAGATCCAATGTTATTTGATCTGTAGTTGACTTTACATTGTTAATAAAATAATCTCTATTTTCAGTTGAGAAGACAATTCCCAGATATTTTATCTTTTCTTCCGTCAATACTTGTCCTATTAATGGTAGCATTGAAAAAGGTGTGCATGTCTTTAATGGGAATATTTTAGATTTTTTTAAATTTAGCTTGTAATTGGAAATTCTCTCAAAGATTTCTATTGCAGCTAATATTTTTTCAGTATCGGAAACAGGTGTGGTACAATATATGTTTAAATCATCTGCATAGGCAGCCATCCTAACCTTTATTCCATACAGTACAGGAGAATTATAAAAAACATTTTGCTTAAGGTGTAAAAATAAAGGCTCCAAGTAAAGATTAAATAAGATGGGAGATAATGGGCAGCCTTGTCGGGTACCATTTATGATTTTTATCCTATTCGAGCATTCGTGATTTATAAATAAATTTGTGTATGCATTTCTATATAGTATCCTTAACATTGAGATAAACTCCTGCGGTATATTAAAATAAGGTAATGTATCAAATAAATAATCCAAATTAACCCTATCAAATGCTTTCTAAGCATCAATAATTAGGGCATACAAATTCAGGTTTTTATATTTCGCATAAGAGATTAAGGTATGGAGCATTAAGGTATTATCTGTGGTCTGCCTCCCATCCATAAACCCCGCCTGTTCCTCTGATATTATTGGGTTTATTACCTTTTTCAGCCTACTCGCCAGAATGGATGTCATGATTTTCATGTCCATATTCAAAAGTGATATAGGCCTGTAATTATCAGGATTTTTGGAATCACCTTTCTCTTTTAATATCAGAACTGTCCTTGAGGCATTAAAATGAGGATCATTAATTCTATTTAGAGTGATATAATTAAAAGTCTGTGACAATACACTGCTCAAAATCTCACTAAAAGATGTGTAGAATTCTGAGGTCAAACCATCTGGGCCTGGGGCTTTGTGAGGCTTCAGTTTCTTGATTGTTTCGGACACCTCCTCAACTGTAATCAGTTTGATTAAATCTCTATGAAATTCCTTGTCAATATTAGGGAAAGTGATTCTCTGTAAAAAATCTTTTCTGTCTTTATCTTGCAAGAGTGTCTGCTTCTCACCATAAATCTGATTAAAAATTTTTTCAAAGGTCTTCATGATATCCACCTTGTCAGTATATGTAGTATTGTTATAGTGTATTTCAGTAATTAATCGTGTTGATTTCATCTGGTTAATAATACGAGCTAATGCTTTTGAGGGGTTTGAATATGATTTGCATATTTAACTAAATTTCTTTGTTCATAAAGTGACAAATTTCTATTATGAAGTAAAAATAGTTCTTTTGACATCTTAATAGCTCAGTTTCTGTCTGTTCATTATAGTTCCTCATCAAATCTTGGTCCAGTAATTGAATTTTAGTTTCTAAATCCAATTGAGTCTTCTTTTGTAATTTTTATAATATGTAGCTTTTTGTATAAATAGTCCTCTTAGCTGCATTTTAGTTGTAGCCCATTCTATATCTATTGGGTGTCTATTTTGGGAAATATTATTTAATGACTGTTTAAGTATCTCCTTGACTTCCATTAATATATCTTCCTTGGTTAGTAAATATGGGTTCAAGGACCAATTATACCCTCGAAGCCTCTTAGTATTCATATTACTACTGTTTAAGGTTAAAGTTATCTTTGAATGGTCTGAGAGTTGTCTGACTTGATTAGAAACACTAGGGTCAGCTGAGATCAACACCTCTGAAAATAAGAAAAGTCAATTCTCGACCACATTTTATGGCAGGTTGAATAATAAGTAAAATTCTCTGCTTTCCCTTGTGAGTGTATGTGTTTAAAAGGGTCATAGAGTTTGAAATCCATTTTCAATTCTTTCAATGCTACCATTGCCTGTTTATTGAATGCTGAAGAAGCACCCAACTTGTCTAATTTAGGATCTTGATAAGAGTTCCAGTCACCTCCCAACACTATATAGCAATTATTGTATGACTGTAAAATGGAATAGATTGAAGCTATGAAATGATGCTGATTAACATTAGGGGCATATACACATATTAGTACTATAGGTTTATCATAACATTTGGATGTGAGAAGGACCAAACACCATCTACCCTCCTGATCCATTTTCACATCCCTAATATCTCCCTGAAAGTGATTCTTAACTAAACTTTCCACCCCTGCACTATTTGTTGTTCCTTCTGCCGTCACAATCTTCCTAACCCATTTCTTAATATTCACTGACTCCCACTGATCATTAGTCATATGCGTTTCTTGTAATAAAATACAACATGCTGATGATTTGAGAAACAAATGAAAAAACAGCTTTCTTTTTTTCATGTTCTGGAGTCCTTTGACATTCCAAGATTCTATTATCCACATTTAACGTTCATTAGAAATATAACTCAATGTCTAATCTCTTTGAGCAACCTTAGAATAACATAAGTTGGCGTATCATCAATTGTATGGAAGCAAAACTGCCATCCTATCCCTACCCAGTGCCTACCCACTATTCCTCTGGACCAGGATGAACATAGGTTTTTTACATTACTGGAAACCATCTGAGTAACTAATCTACTAATTCTATTATTTAACAATGAAACCCCATGCAAAAAACCTACAACAACTACTTCTACGTCTACAAAGCCTAATTCTGACATTCCCTACTAAACACTACTTATAGGTAACTACAGCTCTGTACATATTTATGAATATACAAATAAACTAATTGTACCCTGAGATTCTAATGTACTTCAATTCACTTCAGCTTTATATTCAGCAATAGCAAATAACATTCTAATTTGTTGTTCTATACAGTATTAAATATTAGTTGACATAGAAAGCAGACAGATATTTAACATTTCCCAACATCCTGTATCTACTGAATAAAATGATCTAACTACTTTAATCTGCTTTGTTCTTCCCCTACAACTTACCTACTAACATATTAATATTGAAAACCAATGCAGTTCAAAATAAAACTATAATGGCACTTTCATTTGTAATAACCATATGTGAATAAGAGTGGAACCAAGGGGTTAAAATAAAAACAAAGAGAAAAAAAAAGCATGAAGAGAGCACAGCAAAAGGAGAAGAAATAAGAAAAAATGCCTTAAATTACACATAAAAAATAACTTCTTTTATGTTCTTTTATTATTATATGCACATTGTTTAAATCTGATCAACTAACCATTTTTACATCATTTATCAGTTAGAAATAATACCACCTATCTACAGGAATAAAGGAAAGGAGTAAAGAGAAGAGAGATATAGGAAAAAAAAGAGAAAACAAATATAAAAAAAAAAAACTACAGTACCTTATTCTGCCACTACACATAACCATCTCCTTTTTTAATACACAATGCATTTCCAAAGTGTTTACCTGCATCACTTTGACTTCACACACTATCTTACAGTCCTTTTCCTGCAAAATAAGTCCAAACAGGTTTCTTTTTACTTCGCCAGCAGTTCCTCTTTCTTCTCAGCTATTTAAACTGTAAAGGCAGTTCAATCAACTGGAACTACGAGATAAGAAGATAAGAAAATAAAATTCCAGGCCTGCTACAAGAAACAGAACAGACAAAGGATTTTAAAGCCTCAGATTGTCATAAATGAAACATCCCATTCTCCCTGGTGCTGCAGAAAGCCAAAATGGACTGTTCACATTTCTGAAGATGGGAGAGCCTTAATAATCTTCAAAAAGTAGGTCTTGCTTCTTTCCTTGTGCTTACAGAGTATTTAATGCCATCCACAGTAAAAATTAGGTTATTAGGATATTTCATTTGAAATCTGATATTTTTGTGAATCAGAAACTTACAATATGGAGCCAGCATTTGTCTAGATTGCCTTATTTGTGTTGGTAAATCCTGTGCTATAGAAATTTTATTATTTTGCCACATTATAGATCCACCAGATTTTTTAATAGTTAACAGTACTTTGCTCACATCTTGGTAGTTCAATATTTTAACATAAACAGGTCTGGGTATATTTGAAGCTTGAGATTCTCTGTATGGTCTATGCGCCCTTTCTATGACCATCTGCTTAACAACCTCAGAGTCCTTGAGCAGTATTTCGAATATTTGTGTAATAGAAGTGATCAGGTCATTATATTGAATAGATTCTGGGATCCCTCTAATGATTATATTGTTACGTCTGGATCTTGCTTCCAAGTCCAGAATTTTATTTTGCATCATTTGAATGTCAGTTCCATGTGTCTCTGTTCTTTTAGTGAGCATTAATATATTGTCTTCATTGGTAGCAATTCTAGTTTCTGCTTTCTCCATTCTTTCGAGAATCCGATTACATGTGTCACTAAATGAAAGTGTTTGAGATGTTAGCTCTTTTAAGGCATCCTGTATAGGTAGCAATGCTGATTTGATTTCTTCCATTGTGACCTGTTGATCAGATTTTGTTGATGGCCCTGTTTTTGCAGTCTCTTGCTGTTTGATAGTTTTCTGTCTCTTGATTAAAGATTCTTTCTCCGGTGATTGCAAAGCTGACAGCTTGGTTTTGGAAGTTGTAGTTTCCATATTTTTGTCCTCCTTTGACATTTTGAAATTCTGCACGAAGATTTATTTCCCAAAGAAAAGTTACAAAAGTGAGATCAATCAGTCCTTTGTTTGGTGCTCTGTTCAGAGTCAACCTGACAATCACATCCAATCCTGCTATTACCAAGTATTTTTTTTCGATTTTTCTTTCTCAGAACCAAAAGTGACTTCTGGTCAATTAGTAATAACTGCCAATTAGTTTGTTTACTCTAAGTATAACTCCACAGGGTTGATTTTTTTCTCAGGTATTTGAAGAGCTGAAGTACTGCAGTGCTTATAGAACGGCAGCCATCTTTGTTCCCATGAACTGAATCTATGTACAGTGTCAGGTGATCTACCTTGCTACATAACATAAGTTTGTGAACTGGACTACTGCAGTAAGCATAGATGTGTTATTGTAATAAAGTATAGAAGTTCCCAGGTCCTTATACAGTGTATGTACACACGAATCACGGATACCAGGCACATACAACCTGTAATGAAGAGTATATTACTGCCAGAAGGCAAATATAGTGCAAATTAACTATTAAGCAATGCTAACCGCAGAACAGCTCAACTTAGTAAGAGTAAGCAATGTGTAGGGGAGCCAATCCAATCTGCCTACTGGTATACCCATATAAGCACTGCCAACCCTAGGTAAGCAGGTGTGTCCCTAGCTTAGCCTCTTCAAACCCGGCCAATCACAGGAAAGTGCAGGTAAATGGCTGTATATAAACCAGACAGGCGGGAATACGTTCCATAAGTGGTGGTAGCTTCCTACTTCAGGCAGAATGGCTGGTGTGGGTGAAGGCACTCATGTTAGAGTGCAGCGCTGGTGTATCCAGGAGTCTTAACTCATGGTATGGCTCCTAGTACAACACCATGAGGAAAGACCACTGAAGGGCTAGAACAAGGGCTCGCAGTATAAAACGGATGCCTGGGACAGTCTCGCCCGTGACCTCCCCAGTGCCACACGTATCCCCCGGGCTGGTGAGCAGGTCAGGCATCACCATGCTGACCTGAAACAGTGGAGGGGGGATGTACTGGAACAGTGGATCTAGCAGTCTTGGCAGATGGCTAATGCCCCAGTACTGAGTAACTACTCATTCCACTAAGTAGTTACGAATTGACTAGCTTGAGTATACTATGGATAGGTATGGCTACATATCACTGTATACCTCCGACATCTGCAGATGAGTGGGCTGTGAAACAGCAAGCTCATGATGCTAGGTTGCAAAGGCTGCATTGCAAGGCAGGTGAGTATACTTCTGCATGTACTGTCATAACAAATACATATAAGAGCATTAGAAAGTGCCGTACCAGTAGGAATACATGTGTAATATTCTGTGAATAATGGTATAACCCCTGGAGTGCTTCTGAGTTCTCTTCTGTCATATGTAGATGTACTGTTCCATACTATAAATAGTACTGCTGTATTAAGCAGTGTTACCCATGCTGTGGTATGCAGATAAAATGTGTATGAAGGTCTGTATAACAATGTTGGAAGTGCCAAGAGGTCAGTCATACTGTACAAGTTAGGGAGACATAGATAAAAGACAGTAGAAAGCCTCACATCAATTCCCTGATGGCACAGTATATTGTAAGGTTAACTATAATTTTGTTGTCACACACAGCAGGGGTTTGAATCCCGGGAGTGCTAGTAAGCAGTATGCATAATCATACCCCACAACTGTACGGATTTTGTTACAATGTCAGATAGAAAGCTGTATGTATAATTACACCCAACAACTGTACAGAATTGGCTAGAGTGTTCAGATAGACAGTTGTATACATAGTCATACCCCACAACTGTTCCATTCTGTCCAGCATGTACAGATAAATGGCCCATATCACCAGCCTGGTACCTGGTCTCCCTGAAAAAGTAATGTGAGGAACCCAGAAATGTAGACAGCTGTTAATGTCATATAACAGCAAGTCAAACATGTACATAGTCATAGAATGTGTAGGAAAGACAAACCTGTCACTGTAGCACCTCACCCGACCCAAAGTGTATGAGAGCAATACACAACATATGTTGCATCAAAACCGGCATCTTGTTATGGCTGTATGTAAGACACAGGTCACATATATAATAATCTATAGACATACCAGTGTAGAATATAAGGCCATTGGGTAGTGTAATAATACTTGTGAGGGAAATATCACTGCAGTGACTAGGAATGTCTTGAAACTATAAGGATATGTCAGGTGTTAATTGAACACTCTCTCACCCCTACCATATATGCAAAATAGCCCAATGATACTCCTCAACTGGTATGTGTACACTCCAAACATTTGTTGGGGCATATGTCCTAATGGGTTATACATATTCACATTTGTTGCTATGCATGTGCCATATCATAATACACCCATAATGGTGGCCTGTTGCCATCAATGACACCAGCATGCTCTTGTAATGGCCACTGTTGTTCCATATATGCATGTGTGCTGCTTGCTCTGCAACTGTGTTAAATCTGGCATGTCGTGTTAATGGGAATACCTTTGCATGCTGTTATACCTAATGCTGAATGCTGTTGACTGTTACTAAACCATATCTGCCATAAACCGGTGACAACACAGCTCGTATGGGAAGGCTGGTCCCAGCTGACCCACCTGTCCCACCCCTGCTGGCCATGGCACCGGGCACCAGCACATCTGAGGCCCATCCTGGGTCCTCCAGCTCCATGGGCACTTTGCCACCTTCGAGAGGAACCACTGCAGTGGATGGGGCTCAAACCCCCCCCTCCGGAGCAGGTGTGGAGGGGAACCTGCCACCAGTCAACAGGTCCGGGCCATGGTGTGTAGGGAGCTCGATCTGGAGTATCGAGAGTGGCTATGCCAGCTTGAGGGCCAAGTGTCACTATTAGAGGGTGAGCCTGCCCCACCTACATAGCCCCCAGCACAGCCACCTTCAGGGCCATGAAGGTGCAGTGGTGACTGGTCATGGGTGGGGATATCAGTCCTACTGTTTCCAGTTGGGGGCTCATGGGCTTGAGACTTCCACACACCCCTCCCCATACAAGGTGTTTACCCCCCACGTGTGTCATATACCTAACCTACCCAACCTCCATCCCCAAATATACCTACTACCCCTCCCCAACATCCCACTCTCATCTGAAAAATAAAATAAGGGCAATTTGTTCCCACAGCAAAATCACGGCACAGACATAGCTGTCAATCTTGCACACGTGTCCACTGGACACATGTAATGTGGTCTATTTGGCATCACAATTAATATATGCTGTTCTCACCCCTCCACCAGGGGTTTGAGGGTCCATATGTACCTGCAAATATAGTGTATATGCACAGCTATTGCTGTAGAAGAAATGGGCAGCTATGGACCTTTCTCATACCCTTCCTGCACATGCCTAGCTATTGTCCCTACTGTTTTTCCCTCTTTGTGCCCATTTGTCACCACTTTCCTATCAACCCCTTTTGTTTTTATGTCAAATAAATTAGCACAGTGATAAGCAGCAGTCAGCTCCTTTATACAGCAGTAAGCGTGTTTGCGCAGACGTAAGCTATGTCTACACAAGTTGAGAAATCAGAAGCTAACTGACTGTACAAAACCATAAGTGGAGGTTAGCAGTGCCTACTGTCACGCAGACCCATGCAAACCTGCTGACAATTGCATAAAAGTGCCTTAATCCCTCTGTAGCTAATGTCCCTTGTTCTGCCCAACAACAAATTGCAAAGCCACACCAAGGATCAAACCCAGGATCCTGCACTTCATACACAAAATGATCTACCACTAAACCATGGAAGATATGCATAACCTCATGTTTTCTCAAACATATCATCCAGCACAAGCAGTCAACAGTACAGGAAATGTACTAATATCATACCACACAACCACTTAATGCAAGAATTCTGGACAAAGTGTGCCGAAATGTGGGTACAAGTAGGGATATATGGTAAATACTGCTCTAAGACTCCTAAAATGTTGCTAGTCACACAGTGATATGTATTAGAACAAATATCTTGAAGGAAATGAAGTCTGAAACACAAAAGTGTTGGAACGAGTTACTGACTACAGTCCTGTGATCATTCATGTCAATTGCCAACAGAATGAGGTACAGGCCAAAAATATGGTCCAAACATGCATGGACATATGGATGGATATATATCTGGAAATGTAGACAGACATGGATATATAGATATATATATATATATATATATATATATATATATATATATATATATATATATATATATATATATATATATATATATATATATATATATATATATATATATGTACATATAAAGATATCTATAGATGTATATAAATATAGATACAGATAGACCTGTGTATAGCATTACTACATGGGAACAAACACCTGAACCACTCACTACAACATAACGCCCACATGAGTCAGTATTTTGTAGTACTGGATTGCCATGACAGTGGTTATCTGAAGTACTACACAGGAGGCTGCATGCAGTTAGCAACTGGTGCACACTGATTGGTGCAGAGCCCATTACCTGATCATGTGCATCACTTACAAAAGCCATGCTGCAATCCATTCAAACCAGCTCAATCACTCTAGTGGAGAGAGAGACAGAGACAGAGAACATACACACAGCGAAAAGAAGTATAAAACGTAAACTGTAAACAACAGGCAGTCACAGCTGTCAGGAAAAAAAGAAATGACAGGTAAGTAAAACATATATGTATGCAATTGAAAGTAGTATGTGGTATAGAATAATCTGAAATATGATGTGGGATGTTGATATGAGCCATCTGTAGTTGTCCCTGTAATGAGGTTCTGCTGAACAACTTCTCTGGACAATACTGTCTGTCCCTGTAGGCAGTGGGACATACCCATCAAGTGTTTCAGATCATCAAGGAATGACAAAGAATTAAGCCATAATATGTGTGTTTGGTATATTAGTGTGGGCAATAGCTGGTGGTGGAAGTACTGCCGTCATTATAAACACATGGGTGTCAGAGCACACCACACGCAGGATAGTCATGTTAATGTCTAATGCATCATGCACAAATGCCATAGGTGTATAATAGGCTTACCAGGAATCTCTCACCATATATACCATCCTAATGTTAGTCTAAGTTCATATGTGACACCTGGCTGTTTTGCAGTGAGGCAGAACAGTGCAGCTGTGAATGAAAGACAGTTACAGAATGTGGACCAGATGTCTGTATGCACTCCACATATGGATAATTATCTGTGTGATATATAATTAGACAGGTATGTCTACAGATATACAGACAGTGATATAGATGTAGATATATAAACACCCACAAGATATATCTACACATATATGTAGATATATATATATATATATATATATATATATATATATATATATATATATATATAGTGGCACTGACAATGGTATGCAGGTGAAATAGTCTGTAACAGGCCAGCAGAGTTAGTGTCCCCACAGGAAGCATGGCTACAAATACATAGTACAGAGCATGGCACAAACACATAGCACAAAGCTTGGTACAATACAACATATGTCCCAATGGTAGGTAAGCATCCGATATACCAATTGAATTCTATGAACAGTTTGTTGTAGCTGATATGGTGGGGTAGACACAGATGTGTATTAAGAACTGTGATAACCCTGCTGTATAGTTGCACTGACCTGTTTCCATCTTTATGTCTTCCAGGGAGGATGTCCCATATCCGTCTTCCAACCTACAGTGCTGCAGAGACCGAGGTAATAGTATCACATGTGGTGCAGAACTATGACCAACTGTTCAGACGGACAGCCCAAGACCAGCAGGAGAGGACTGCCCTGTGGAACAAACTAGTCCACAGGGTCAATGATGTCGGGCTGCATAACCGCAGCTATGAGCAGGTCCGGCATCAGTGCACATGTATGTTGGCATGCTGCTGCTGTATGGGGTGACCACCTCACAAGAGGGGGGGACAAGCTGTCCATCCACCCCTCACCTGTGTGGAGGAGCTACTCAGGAGCCTTGTGGCACCTGCTCACCTGCACCACCAACAACTGGCAGGGCACATTGTGGAGATGGGTGCCACCGACACATTGCCTGAGGAGCATGCATGTAAGGCCCCATGGCACATCAGTACACCACTCGTGTGCATACTTCTGCATCTGTACAAGTACATCATGCAAATCTGAGATGTCATATACATATGTCTGTTGCTGTGTAGTAGTAATAAACAGACGTGCATAAGCTGTAGTATTGTGGACCCCTACTGTAGATGTAACGTAATGCTGCACTCACCCTTTATGAATGCCACAACTGTGGCCACTGACAACAACATTCTCACACCCTTATGTAGGTCCCTTCAGGATACCACCACAGCAGCAGCCTGTAGCCAGTGAGTATGGTTCATGTTCATGCATGACAAGACACTGTGCATGTAATGGCTATGGGATATTCCATGCACACATCTAACACACCTACCCATACTGCATGTTGTACATGTTCACATTTTGTTGTTGTGAAATGCACTGCGTCACAGTAGTGACCACACTGGGGTATTGGAAGGGTACAAGAGACACATGCAAGATACCTAACATCCTGTCATTATGCAATGTGTCCAAAGGGATGGGGAGTATGGCAGGACACATGGCCTACAGTAGGGACATGTGTCAAACACCAGCCTCATGGCTGTAACTGCACACAATCAGGTTATGTAACTGTGGCAGATGTAACCCTGACCCCACAGCAATAGTGACAGCAGAGTATGCACTCCAAGCGATGTGCACATGAGTAGACCTTACAACCATGCAGAGTTCTGTGACATGTGTAGGGCACCCCCCACAGCCATGGTAAGGTCTGGTGGGTGTCAGTGTAATACTCCAGTACTGGTCATAAATGCACTGCTGATGTTGTGATCTGTAAAGCAGACATCAGGCATTCAGAAAATATATCTGTTCACATATCATCCCAGGTATGAGGTGCTGTAACACACAGGGGCTGTGAGCATTGGAGCTGACATAACAGACACAGAACTACATAAGCAACAATGCTTTGTACACCTATGTGGCATGGTGCACAGTACAAGGCAGGGTGCAGAACAGGTTGACAGTAACACTTTATACATGGGTGCAGTGTTGACAAGGGGAGGGGCCATCCACTACCAACACAGCCCATGCATCACACACATGTATACTGATGCTGTGATAAGGTCACTTTGGTTGCACTGCATGCTGTTAAGCACCAGATGTAATGCATGCTGACAGAAGGGTAATGGGAGGACTGTGTTTACAAAAGGTGTGAAACCCCACACGTAGGTGTGTGTGTGGGGGGGATGTTGAATGTGTGTGTAAGTGCAATCTGGTGGAGTGTGGTCGATGCATGTCTGATGTGTGTGTGCATGTGTGTCTGTTTGTGCAGGTGTCCATGTATGCATAGGTGATAGTGGGATTGATCACATGGCAGTATTTCTCCTTGGGATTGTACTGTAGATGTAGTGACACATGAGACACCAGGACTGCCTGTCCGATACGTGAACACAGGACAGCTAATAGCATAACAAGGTCTGTAGCACAGAACATGCATTGGGTGGGAAAGTACATACCAGGTATACACATCATAATGCCAGCAGCAGATGTATAACTGGCTACCCACATATGCAGCACTACTAATGCAACGGGGAATTACAAGACTACATCAGTGAGTTTATCAAGGTATTACTGTTGGGTTGAATGTGCAGCAGATGGGGCATGGACTGATCAAGACTGTAGTGTGGGGCTCTGGTGTGTGACATATGTAGTGAATGTAGCAGCCCCAACCATTTTGGGGCCATGTACACCATGACTGGACATACACAGGGTATTATTGGATGACAGCAGTGAGGCCATGTACTATCTACTCCACCAAAGTCAGGGAGGTGATGGAGTAACAAGTCATGTGTTGTGATCACGTGTAGGCATGGAGAGGTCTGATATGTTAATGGGTAGTATGAATGAGTGTACGTTAGCAAGTGCCATGCAGGATGTGGAACATAATGTGGGACTGTCTGTATACCCAGGGTAAGGGGGGTAGTAAGGTGGACTGTTAGTGTGGGTGTACATGTGTGTGTGTCTGTGCCTGTGTGTCTGTGTGTGACTGTGTGTGTGTGTGTGTGTGTGTGTGTGTGTGTGTGTGTGTGTGTGCATACTGTTATGCAATGCTGTACAGGTCTTAACATGTGTGTTTGTTTCCCCCACAGGTGGCGAGGTGGGTCAGCTTCCCTCCTGCATGCAAACTGAGGTAGGTGTCAGTACAGACACTGATGATGATGATGGTAGTGGTGAGGCACAGATGGGGTTGTCAGAGCCCAACACTGTGCCTACATGTGTCATCACCCTCCTAGCCACCCCAAGCCTGCACACAGTTGCAGTGCCCCTACAAACCCCTCCACACATGGCCATAGCAGAGAGACATTTGACGGTTGGTGCCAGTGACCAGGAAGGTGTGGTGTCCATGCCATCTGTGTCAGGTCATAGTAGACATAGCCAGATGTCCTGCAGGCCACCACATCGACAGATGTACTGTGGTGCTCATGGGAGGGCCGCTGGTCATCATGCCCCTGGCAGAGGCACCACAACTGGTACCAACAGGAGCATGTTTCAGGCTGTAATGGAGGCACAGGCACATACGGACATGAACAACAGACAGGGCCTGAGGCTGCAGAGGGCTGCTTTCTCATCTGTAAGTGGCAACCTCCATGACATTGCTGCTGCCCTCTGTGAACATACCAAGGTCATGGATAGAT
Organism: Protopterus annectens; assembly: GCF_019279795.1. NCBI lineage: Eukaryota > Metazoa > Chordata > Ceratodontiformes > Protopteridae > Protopterus > Protopterus annectens. The sequence continues at coordinate 154,667,427 of NC_056736.1, forward strand.
GGTGGGGTGAGATAGTGGGCCTCCTCGACCATGGAATGTCCATGCTTGAATGTGTGGTGGGAGTGGTGTGACATCTGCGTGGACATAGGCCAGAAACACCAGTAGCTGGTGGTCAATGCCACACCACCAAGTCACTCCAATAGTGGCAGTGCCAGCCCCAGCACAACACTGGGGGTGCTGTCCACACCACAGCAGGCCTCGTGCACTTGGCCCTGGCCAGTCCCAGGCAGGACGTGGTTCCAGCGGACACCTGTCATCATCAGGGCAGAGTAGCACCTCAAGGTACTGAACTGCACACCCTGCCAGGTATGGTCTGCAGCTCTCTGACAACATCTGTATAGGGCAGCCACGTGGCAGGACTGTGTGTATGTATACCCCCACACTATGCAACCACACCTAGGGCGACCACATACCTACACACACCACATCACCATGCTCCAATCATTGAACAAAACCCCTCACCCACACTCACGGTGACACATGTATGGACCGCCCTCAGCATCTGGTAAACCAGCAACACACCCTGTGCATATCATGATACCTGTGCCACTTCCCTGTCATCCATAACATCGATGCAGGGACAGGCTAACATGGTTCTGATGCACACAGTGACTGTTATAGACTGCTGTAATGTACTGCAGTGTGAGATGTTGTCAGGGGTAATGTGTAATGCACAAATGTCAGATAGTGTAGCCATGCAGCTATGATGCATTTCAGCTGTCAGTAACATAGATTGTTATCTCCATAATGTTATCCATTTGTGTTGGAGGTGTACATGTGTCAGCAGTAGGATGGTCTGCAGTCATATTTCACAAAAGTATGGCACTGTAGTGACACCATGGTGAGCGCCCACGGGTGGTAACCTCAGTCCCACTATTGCCACTAGGGGGCTTGTGGGCTTCCAATATCCCAACACCCCTCCCGATCAAGGTGTTCACCCCCACATGTGTTATATACTGCCCCTGTATGTGTCTTGTGTGTCCTGTTTGGTAACCTTCCCATCCTCCCTCCCCAAATATACCTACAGCCCCTCCTCAACATCCCACTCCCACCTGAAAAGATAATGGAAGGGCAATATGTTCCCACAAAACAATCTTGCCCCATACATGGCTGTCCATTCCACACACGTGTCAACTGGATAAATGTAATCCAGTCTAATTGGCATCACAATGCATTTATGTTGTCCTCACCCTTCTCCCAGGGATTTGATGGTCCACATCTACCTCCAACTGCAGTGTTTATGCACAGCTGTTGCTGTAGCTGAAATGGGCAGCTATGGACCTTTTCTACACCCTTCCTGCACCTGCCTAGCTATGTCCCCTACTGTCTTACCCTCTTTGTGCCCCTTTTTCATCACTTTTCTAGCAACCCTTATTTCCATTCCTTTTAAAGAGGTTAGTGTGAGGGTAAGCGGGAGTGCTCTGGCCAGCAACAAAATAAACCGCCTCCACAAGGCTCGTACCCTGGACACTGCACACCATACATAAAGTTATTTTCCACTAAACCATGGCAGATGTACATAACCCTGATGTTTCCACAAACATATCATCCAGCCCAGTCATTCAACAACACAGGGAATATATTGCAACATATAGATGTATGTGTGTGAATAAATATATTAATGTCTAAATAGGTAGAACAGATTTATATATATATATATATATATATATATATATATATATATATATATATATATACAAGGCCATGTCAAACCCAGATTTGATGAATATGCTTCACCTCAAAAAATCTAGATCCATCAGAGCCACAAGGGCGGGAGACTTAAACCTCGACACGGCTATTAATAGGACGTGCTGGAGGGATAGATTCATCACCCAAAGACTCCCTATGCTGTGGAATAAAATCCCGGTATATGTGAGGCAGAGCACCTCGCTGGCCTTGTTCAAGAGAAATCTTGACCAATGGATGGGAGATCGCAGATATACCCCAGGGATTACCTCAGTGTCACTGCTCAAGAGAGGCACAGCAAAATAATGGGTATAGTTCCCCATACTAAAGGGGTGGCGTAAGCCACAAAACTATGGGCTAGGCTTGTAAATGCCCTCGGGCAGATAGCCTAGTATGAACCTATGAACCTATGAACCTATATGTATATATATATATATATCTATAAGGATATGTACATATATAAATGTATATGAACATATACACATGCAAATGCCTACATCTATGGATATATATGTCTACATCTACATGTGTAAATATATACAGCAGGTCATTTATATGTCAGCAGATATATACATGTAGATATATAGGTGTATATGGACAGACATCTGGTGATAACAATGGGGATATAACAAAATCATATATGTCCTCATGCAACGTTAATGGCATTGAGAGGCCCTACACAATATATGTCTGGTACAAATAGGTATACTCCCCCCAGCCAAGCATGCCCCCCATGTAATACAGTAACAAGTGTTGCAGATCCCATAACCAGGACCACACACAACATGGCCATCCCTAGGATACATATACACAGACAGATATATGCAGATACAGGAATATATATATATATATATATATCTATATATATATATATATATATATATATATATATATATATAGCTATATATGTAAGCACACATATACACACAGAGATATGTACAGTATGGTACATATGTAGTACGTGCACACAGCTTGAACAGCCAGTATTCCTACAGTCACCACCTTAACAACTGGAGGCTGTATGAGCCACCCATATGAATGACATTCATAGCCTGCAACACATACCCACAGAGATATCAAAGGGTATAACACCACACACAGGTGCCCATAAACAATTTTGACAGCTATATTTGTGTACTATGACAGTTGTATATGCCATGTCATATAGCCGTTTAGACACTGGCATCCATATGAACAGTGTAATGCAACTGTGAAACAGTTATACTGAGACAGTAGTCTAGTAAGGTTGACACATGTTGCTGTCCAGGCTGAGGCCTTTTAGTAGTACAATAGTAATGACAGACTGGCCCACAGCATACCAGGCAACCAACAGTATGTAATGCAGATGTATAGGTCAGAAGCCTCTATCTACACAATCCCTAGGGGGTACAGACCCCAGTTGACACAATGGGATGTATCTGTTACATAACAAGACATAACTGACACCATCACAATCACACAGACAAACAGAACAGTCCGTATGGCAGGTGGCAGTAGACCTGCATTTACCCGTGGAGGACTGTGTGGTATTGTACATCCAGATACCTTAAGGCAGCTTACCCCAGATACCCACAATGTTGTTACAGCCTAGGTTAGTCATGGTGCACCCCCCTATACTCGCTACTACTGGGCCCTATACCATGGTTATGTACACTGCCCTCTGCAGTGCATTAGGGCACACATGTATTGTGTAGGTGGAGCCCACACATATATGGCCCCACCCCCCTGTATGTGTGGGGGACATGACAGCAGTGGAGGAATGGCAGGAATGACAGCATGACATACATACAGCCCACTACATAACAAACCCTGAGAGCATGTCACCTGTGCTAACCCAGGGATGTAGTGGAGGACAGAGTCTGGAACACAGGCACATATTTGTACAACTGTTGTCATACAGTAAGCAAGTTATGTAAATGTGTACATATCTATATGGATATATGTATAATGATATGTGCATATATGTTTGCCATATGTCCTGTACATGAGGTGCAGCCCTACTTCAGCCCCAATAGTCCCAACCTTTCAGTGCAAGGGGATGTCATGTATGTATTGCAGGTATATTTGTAGACTATTGCTACTGTATTAGGGAGTGTCTTCACAGACATGGTGTGTGTGGAATGCCACATCTGCTGTGGACAAGTGCACCATTGGCTACTGATAGACATCCTAAGTTCATCATAGAACAGTACCACTGATAGCACAGTAACACCCCTGTGGACTACAGCTGCGATACGCTCAATATATGTGGACAGTCTGGCACATGCTGGCCAGTCCAGGGGTATACACAGAACCCCTTCATGCAAGACATGTGGACCAGGCCAGTCAATGTGGATGTTAACAGCCATGTAGATGGATGTCACACATAAATACTGGTATACATTTGCCCGCATAGATTATACATTCATACACCCCTGTCTGTCCTGACACATAATAACCACTGGTACAGAGGTGCCATGGCCACATACTACCGACTAGTTACTGACATACATCTGAACAGCATCCCACTGCTTTGTCAGACATACATAACTGTCATGGTGGCCCGGAAGAAGTACATCTGGCATGTATCTGGACATGTCATTTTACTGGATATGTACAGTCATGTGCTAGGCATGCTACAAAGCACAGTGCTAGCTACAGACAGACTGAATCAACACTGGGCTACATCTCCCATGTGCGTATACACATGTACCTGCATAGATAGCAGGCTCTATAGGCATGTCACATCACAGAGTATCAGACACCTGTGTGAAAGTGCATAACCACAACCAATGTGAACACAGCCACAGCCACATATGGTAAGCTACCGTACTATTACAGTATATGGACTATCTGACCTACACCATCCTCATATTAGCCACTCACACAACACCCCTACATATACTGGGCCACTAGAAATTGTGGACCGATGCCTATCTGTGGTATGGGGCATGTGTGTGTTCACCCCTACAAACATGTAAGCTGTTAGGGTAACATACAGTGGAGTAGCATGTAACATCAGATAGGACAGGACCTGGAACAATGACATCTACAACCGTCTCTACACAGGCCAAGGTACATATTCACTATACACACACTGTCGACAATTACCAGACTTACACATACCTCAGTACTGTACACACAACTACATAATGGCCAGGCTATGTCCTCAATTCTAACCCCTACTATATATAACATGTGTAGCAGTCTGATATCTCACTGGCTTGTTATCAGATATGCTGTCAATGACTATGGATTACAGAATATATGCACCCCCTACTGTACGACATATGTACAAAGGTTGACAGTGTTTTGGCTGGAGGCACAAACACAGGGCCAATGTCACATGTCACAGTTATACCCTCATACGTATACTGTTGTAACAGGGTTTGTTGCACAATATGTCCTATGAGGGATGTGATGTCGGTAACCCTACTGGCTGTCACCATCTACTGCCTGCTTTCCTCACACTACCTTCTGCATTCCACAGGTAGGTGCACCGTAGCTGACACACGAAACCAAAGGCACAACACTGCCCAGTCTGTGGATGACCCTGCATATAGGGACCCTTCATATACATGGGACTGAAATGGCAGGTATTGTGACATGTATGACAGGCATATCCAGACAAACACTGTTAAACCAACAGTACTCCACATGCAGTATAGCAGCACTTACAGTCTGTAGTCAGGTCAGGAACATCCCCCTCCTGTTTGTTGCCCTCTTTCCACACTGTATGTTGTTAGAGGTAAATCCCCAATGCATCTGAGATGCTGTTTGCCAAACAACAGATCGAGTTCCCGCTCACAGTGATTGTAAAGGGCCAACACCACCATGTTGTTCCTAGGTATTGGCGTGCGTTTCCATGCAATTGGCTATGGGCCTGTTACCACAGCCGTTCCACATGCAATCAGGTAGGGGAGGGCTGCAATTTGTGCAGAGGCCATCGGCTGATCATGAGCATTACTTGCATTACACATGCTGCTGCCTAAGCATAGCAGGTGTGGTTCTCCAAATCCGCTGGAGAGGGAGTAGGGGAGGTTGACAGAGGCAAATACATGTCAGGGATGGGTGGTGGAGTAAAACAGAAGCATGTTTGTGTCACACACCTACCAGCACAGGGTATCACACCCTCAACAACTATGGAGTGCTATCACAGTTCGATGCAGTTATTGGTTGCACCACATGGGTTACCTGTTGTGGAGCACTCAGAGCATATTTGTGATGATGAGTGACATCTGCAACAAGGATATGATAGATATACAATAGGTGACATACACGTGCCTGTCTGCATGAACAGGAGTGCAACTCATCACTAATGTGATTGCCACAACACATCAATGTGAAGGTATCACATGCACCACACGGGTCATACGGAGGTCGTATGGTCATAGAGTATGATGAGGTGTCAGATATCAAACAGCATGCTTCAGTATGCCCTGAGGGGTTGTAGTGAGTGTGGATGTGGTCAGATGTACCATACAACACACACACAGGGTGTCAGTCCTGACATGCATGGGTGCAAGTCTGCACAGGTGTGTGGTGGTCAACTGTGCCAGCAGGCTGTACAAGGGTAGGGGATGGGTATACCTTGGCATCAGGCCACAAGATGCTGGTCTGCCTTGTGCCTCAGGCCTGTGTTTTTTGCATCTGCCCATACAGGTGGGTATTGCATCCCACATCCAGTCACCTGCGTGACTATTGTGTGTGGCTACTGTGCATCACTTGCCATATATATGTTCCTTACTCCATGACATGGATGGTGTCTGGGATGTGCACACCTCCCACATGGATGTACAGTGACATGTGGAACTGTACCTGGAGTGTCTGGCCCATGTTCTGAACACAGATTAGCAGTGGATGTGCCAATCTTGCCCACCTGTGGCAGGACCTGGTAATGGGCAACAGGTTTACCCTGCACCTCCATCGATTGCATGCTAGCAGAATTCCCTGATGTCAATGTCATCTGTCCATACAGGGCATGTTATCAGACATGATATGTATATTGGGAGTTGCATGTGAAGGCACCATGGGTGCTGCAGGAGTCCATTTGGGAACATGGTGGAGGTGCACTGTCTGCATGTATGTACATATTGGACAGATGGCCAGGGTGACTTGCCCTCTGTAGCTCACTGCTATCACTGCAGAGTTACTATTAGTGGCCAATATGCAGTATATACCCACATATTGGCTGTTGCCTAGGCATGTGTGTGTGCTCTGGGTAATAGTGGGGTTGCTAACTGTGATTGGCTGGCCTTGATGTCACATGTCTGGGTATGGCTTTTCACACCTGCCTCTCAGCTAATTTACATCTGGTATCCCTGTATAGTTGAAATGATGATATATAGTAGGGTCACAATAAAATAACTGAGCAAACCCCCCTCCACATTGGCCACAGGTGTCACACACTTGCAGCCTCCTCTACACAGGATATGTGTTACACACGCACACCTGTCATGTCTGGGAGTAGAACCTCTACCAAACTAGTTTATCACACTACAGCACTACACAGTTATAGTACATGCCACGGACATTGCTAGTATACCTCTTCCCCAAAGGTGTATTTCACAATGTATGGCATCAGCAGGGTTACCAAAGTAGGGCATTTCAACTGTACAGCGAGTGACTAGCCTAAAACGCATTGCTCCCTACACAGACAGTGAGACACACACAAAACATCCACCACTGACATGTGTGGGTATAGAACCCCTGACCGAGGTCTATATCACACTACAGCATAGGGCTGTTATAGGACACACCAGAGGAATTGCAAAAGAGCTGTTTCCCCACAATTGTATTTCACAATGGATGACATCAGCAGGAGTGCCACAGTAGGGCATTTGAAATATACTGCGAGTGAGTAGCCTATAATGCATTACTCCATACACACACATTGAAACACACACAAAACATCCAGGACAGCCATGGGTGGGGATGGAACCCTACCACTGTTCTAAATCACACTAGAGCAGTACGCAGTTACAGGATGGGCTACAGAGATTACTGGGCTATACTCTTCCCAGAGTTGTATGTCTAGGTGAGTGACATCAGCAGCCTTGCCAAGGTTGGGTATATGAATTATGAGGAGTGTGTGTAGCCTAAAAAGCATTGCTCTCTACACAGTCAGACAGACACACACACACAGGTCTGGGGTTAGACCACCTACCTAACTACTTTATCACACTACAGCAGTATGCAGTTACAGGATGGTCTATGGATATTACTAGATGTGACATTCCCAGGGGTGTATTTCTAGGTTAGTGACATCAGCAGGCTTGCCTCAGTCAGACACACGCACACAGATTCACACACTACTACCAGGTCTGGAGTTAGAACATCTACCTAACTACTTTATCATACTACAGCAGTATGCAATTACAGGACACGCTTCAGCAATTATTGGGCTCTGACTTTGCCAGAGGTGTATTTCTAGGTGAGTGACATCAGCAGCCCTGCCAAAGTTGAGTATATGAACTGTACGGAGTGTGAGTAGCCTAAAAAGCATTGCTCTCTATTCAGTCAGACACTCACACAGATTCACACACAAACACTTGTTAGGTCAGGGGTTGTAACACCTATCTAACTATGTTATGACACCACAGCAGTACACACTCACACAGATTCACACACAAACACTTGTTAGGTCAGGGGTTGTAACACCTATCTAACTATGTTATGACACCACAGCAGTACGCACTTACAGGATGCACTATGGAGATTACTGAGCTCTGGTTTTGCTAGAGGTGTATTTCTAGGTGAGTCACATCAGCAGCCCTGCCAAAGTTGAGTATATGAACTGTATGGAGTGTGAGTAGCCTAAAAAGCATTGCTCTCTACTCAGCTAGACACACACACAGATTCACACACAAATACACACACAGTTGCCAGCTCTGGGTTTAGAACACCTACCTAACTACTTTATCACACCACAGCAGTACGCAGTTACAGGACACACTACAGAGATTACTGGACTAGGACTTTCCCAGAGGTGTATTCCTAAGTGAGTAACATCAGCGGCCTTGCCAAAGTTCAGTATATGAATTGTACGGGGTTTGAGTATCCTAAAAAGCATTGCTCTCCACACAGAGACAGACAAACAAACACACTCACACAGTTGACAAGTGTAGAGTTTGGACTACTACCTAACTGGTTTATCACTACAGCAGTACATGGTTATGGGACACGCCATGGTGATTCCTGTGCTACAGCTCTCACAAAGGTGTATTTCAAATTGGATGACCTCAGCAGGCTTGTCATACTACTACTATGGAGTGGGAAGTGTGTGTATGGGCCATAACCCATTCATGTAGGGAATGACATGCCACATGTGGGTACACACGGGGTCATATGTCACAGGTATGTGTATACAGCTACTAGATGACTACTTTCTTGTACAGTAATGTTGCACAGCTGGCACGAGCATCACATAGTCTGTCATACTGACAGATGCTGATGGCTAGTATCTGCAGTGAGTGCATTTGCACCTCATGTGGTTGTGGGTTTTTGGCTGTGTGCTGGGTGGGGCAGTCCCGGATGGGTCCTTGTTACAGTGACCCTCTTCCACACATCTATGTCCGTCTACCTTTGGCTTATTATAGTGTGGTGTCCTTACATATATGTCTGTATTCCTATCCACTGTGTGTGCAAGGCAGAAGTGGTGCATACTGACATGTGTCTGCACTAAGAACTGCAACAACCAGATATGTCTGGTCCACTGGTGTTTGCAGACATGGCCTTCATGTGTTTAAGTATGTGGGCATGCCCAGTAAGACCTTTCAGTATGTTATTGACTGACATTGCCTTCATTCCTCTAAGTGTGTGAGCATGCCCAGTATGGCCATCTGTATTGCATGTGTGGAGCATGTCCAGGTTGTTTGTACTTTGGTGCTGACTTTGTGTTGTACACCTATAGGTAGCATGCTGTGACTACAGGGTATCCATCAGTCCTTTGGCTTGTACTGTTGCTACATTTCTGCATAGCGGGGGGGGGGGGGCACCTGACTGTTTTTACATTTCTACACAGGAGTGGGGGGGGCACACCTAACTGTTATTATTAGTGTACGTAGGATGGGGGGGGGCACACCTGACACTTCTACAAATTTGCTAGGACTGTACTGGTATGTCGGGTACTCCATTTCAGTCTGTAGTCTTGCCTATTGTGCTGGCTAGAGGCATACCAGTGTACTACAGATCCTGGCTTTCACTGCCTACATATTGGTTTCAGACTTCCCAGCCTTCACATCTTCCATCCAACTGCCTGGCCTGCTGTAGTCTGTCTGTGTAGGCCTGGGGGAGGGGGTTACACATAGGGCTCATTCAGAGGCCATAGCGCAGCATTGTTTGTCTTTGTCTACACCTATCCTGCTGACTGTAACAGTTGTTGTGTATGTGCCCCCCCCCAACCGTCATGTGTGAGTCACTTACCTTGTGGGTGTCCCAGTATTGAGGGTGATGCTGCTGGGCTGCCTATGTCAGATGCACAGAGTATACTCCCTATACATGGTTGAGCACAGGTAGTGTCATGTTTGGCATCCCTTTTACTGTATGTGCTAGTTGGAGAGAGGTGACATTCCCTGGGTCCCTACTGTGTCAGTGCATGTGCTATATGTTGCCTCTTTGATTTTCAACTGCAAATGAGGGTAATTTGCATATAGGAGCTCGGTCTGTGCAGGATCAGCCTAAGAGCTTATGTGCACATCCCAGGAGCTCGTTCCTGGATCGCACTTTGGCCATATTGGCAAAAATAGATCTTAAACTAATCCTACACACTATAAAGGGCTTTGTAAATCTGGGGGTGAATATTGAAACATCTTAAAACTCTCCTTCTCCCCCTTGTCTGAGTATGAACAACAAGAGTTAAACCACAGTTTGTGATCTAGCCAGTGTAAATTATTGAAGCATTGACAAAAGGAAAGAGATGATATTTATGTTTCATTTGAATACACTGAATAGACATTCTAGAAGAAAGTGACAATGCATTGGCTTTACAGTTTCACTGGAGTATTTTAGTTAAGGTGTTTCTGATATTATGATATTGAGACACTGAACTTCTGTGACAGTTAAGATTAAATGACATTTTCTGTGTTATTTCTTGGGGCAAAGTAAATTGTTTTGCTTACTTTTGATGGCATCACATTGTGCCTGCATTACATTCATAATATTCAGTAAATGTACTCAACACATGCACATTCACACACACATATGTATGCTCACACACATACGCACACAGAGTTAGATCTAGAATCAGAATGCAAGTGCACAGCAGAATCCTAATGTAATGAGTTGTCTTGGCATCTGATATTAGTTTTATTATATCTCATACCTCCCGACATGCAGACATCGAAAAATAGGTCCAAAGGCGTCTGAAAAGTAGGTACATCCAGACAAAAGTCTTTGCTTCTTAAAAATGCGAACAACAAATAGCAAGTAACTCTTCTTGCTCCATTAGGACTGTGGGATACAACTCAGAAATACATGTTTAAAAACAGAGTGAGAAAAAAATATGAAATATAAGCAAGTTATCTAAGAGACAATATAAAATCTGTATTTTTTTTCTTGTGTCTTAAAAAGGAAGATGTAACAAAGATATTGTCTTTATTTGAATTATTGGTGTCACTGGTGTGTTGGTCACATAGTATGTTTTTTTGTGCACTAGGTAGTTTCAAAATGATGTGATGAGGTTGAGTCAGAAAATTTTGTGTAGGGGTGAGTCAAGCTTAAACTAGGAACATACCATAAGAAAAAGGTACCTTGTGTGCAGGGGAAATCAGGCCAGAATATGGGGATATTCCCCAAAATACAGAGAAAATATGGTTCTGATCTAAAATAGAAAAAAAGTGGTACATCATACTATAGTAAATGTAAAATATATTGAAACTAAGGATTTAAATCCTTTTATAGGTTCATAGGTAGGTACTATGCTATTGGCCCTAGGGCCTATATAAGCCTAGCCAAAAAGGTATCCTGGCTTTTGCCACCCAAAAAAATTATTTTCTTGTGCCCCTGTCAAGCAGAACCAAAAAAGTGATCCCCGGAGTGAATTTCCTATTTCCCATCCAATCATCAAGATTTTTCTTGAAGCGTGCTAATGAGGAGCCCTGTTTGACATAGATAGCTAGTCTGTTCCAGAGTATGGGAAGTCTCTGGGACAGGAATCTATCCCTCTATATCCCTCCAGCATGTTCTGTTTATTGTGGTGACAAGGTTTAGGTCCCTAGAGCGTGTAGCTCAGAGGGACTGGGATTTCTTTAAGTGGAGCATGTCCAGCAGCTCTGGGTTTAACATAGCTTTGTATGTCATGCAGAAATCGCCTCTGAGTAGGTGATATGCGATAGAGTAAAGCTGGAGTTTTTTGAGATGGTCTGCGTAGGGCATCTGTTTGAGGCCAGTAAACCTCTTTGTGAGGTACTTCTGTGGCCTTTCCAGTTGTTGTAGATGTTTTGTGAGGCACATACCAAAAGGGGCATTGTACTGGGTCTAATGAGTGATGAATAGAGGGGAACAATGACCTTTTTTTTTCTGGATGAATAACCTTTTGTGATGAGGTGTGCCACGTAGAAGGATTTCCTGACCACTGTGACGTTGTGATTATAAAAGAAGAGACTACTGTCCACCTGTCTCCCAAGGTCTCTTATCACACTTTCAGTGTTAAGTAGACTACTGCCTATGTGGTAGTACATGGGTACAGAGTTTTTACCAAAGGAGATGACAATGCACTTTTTGGCATTGAGCTTGAGGCCATGGCTTTGACACCAGGCATCTGTCTCAGTGAGGCCCTTTTGCAGGATGTCCACATCATTAGGAGTTTCGATTATGGCTCCTAGTTTGCAGTCATCTGTGAACATAGTTAGCCAAAGACCTTCTGTGTTAGCCTGTACTTCAGAGAAGTAGATACCAAACAAGAGAGGACCCAAGACTGAACCCTGTGGTACTCCACTTGTCACTGGTCTGAAGTCAGATTTGCAGTCTGCTGGGGGCGTGGCCAAGGATGAACACAGGATAGCAGCAGATTTCTTCAGCTCCACCAATTTCATTACATTGACAGGAATTAATTACTTAAAAAAATAATTTTTGAAGTAATTTTCTTTCTAAATATGTTTGTTTTATATAGTTCTTGAACTATATCTAAAAAAGAAAGGAAATCTTAATAATATTCCTGTCAGAAATTACTTTGGAAATTTTCCTGTCAGTTTATCAGTCTGAAATGAGTTCCAGTAAGACAAATTCTCAAGACTCCAGCATCAAGAAAGAACTTCAGTCTCTGATAATTATAGTCCAGCAACTTACTGCTAAGATGGATAAAATGGATACTAAAATAGACACTTTCATAGAAAAACTACAAAACAAATAGACTTGTTACATATGGACCTGCAACAACAGAAGATCCAGATGACAGGCATAGAAGAAGCTGTGAATGACATGGAAAATAGAATACAAGAAGAGGAAATCAACATTGAGTTTCTGCTGAAACAAAATACACATTTACAAACAAAGCTGGATGACCTGGAAAATAGATCTAGTAGCAATAACATTAGGATTTTTGGACTGCCAGAAAATATTGAAGGTAACAATATTACTTCTTTTTAACAACATGGCTCCCTAAAATTTTAGATTTACCAGAAGCATTCTCTTTTGGTATCGAAAGAGCACATAGATCTATAGCTAATACTAACTCTAACAAAAACTATCCTAGATCAGTTATAGTTAGATTTCTATCATCTTTGATAAAGAGATGGTTCTTAAATCTGCTTGGGCTAAAGCTCCTGTTAAGATTAATGAAACAACTGTGCGTTTTGACAATGACTATTCTTCCATGGTATTAGCTAAAAGAAAAGTTTTTCTGCCACTAATAAGGGAGCTTAAAAAGCACAGTTTAAAACATACCTTCTGTTTCCTGCCAAGCTTAAAATCTTCCTTCCTGATGGTCCTAAAATTTTCGATGACTTAGACTCTGCTTTACTGTTTATCAAAAAAAATAAGATTTTGGAAAAAATAGAAGAAATGGAATGGGCTAGTCCTTCGTTAAAGAGACTGGCAACTGAAACTTCGTGGAAGACTTCAGAGAAGAAGAAGAGACTAAAAAACAAATGATTTGTACTATGTTTTTTTTTTCTCTCATCATTTTATTTTATTATTAATCTTTTAATATAGTTCCTGCATTTCCAAGAAGCAACAAATATTTTGAAAAAGATTTAATCAAAGTTATTCTCTGTGTGCAAAGAAATGTTTTGTTTCATAACTAGTCAAAATATCTGGAGATTTAATGGCAAGTTGTGATTTAACTTGTTTCTCTTTCTGAAGAGGAAAAATAAGGTCAGTAATTTGATACATTTTTTTTCCTTTAAAAGTTTATATGTTCTTCAAATGCTATTCCTAATTATACTTTCTTGATTACACTGCTTATGCTTGTTTGTAAATAATCTGTCATGCTTTAACTAATAATAATTAGAACTAAATAATAGTAAATAATATGTTTTATTTTTAACTCTATTAATATAAACAGTAAGTAACATTTTATGGTATATACTTCTTATAGCTTTCTCTTACATTTTTTTTATTTCTGCCTTACAACCTTTTACTTTTTACTCTCTTTTCTTTTCTTTATTAATATATAGAAATGCTTTTGATCATATAGACACAGTAAATAATAAGATTTGCATAGGAGTTGAGTTGGGACAAAAATGTTGAGTTTTGTTACTTATTAATAATTTTGGGCTTGATTTCACTTACATAGAGTCTGTAATAACCTGTAGAATGCATTGTGAAGGTTTTGTCATGTTTAGATGCATTTACACTGCTAAATGAATGTTTGTCACTAGTTTTAATAAGTTTCCGCCAAAATGTTAAGAGAGACAATCTGGGATGTGGGCTGTCTCATGCACAGTGTCCATGAGCTACTTCAAAAGCTTCAACTCTCAGAATTCTCACAGAGAAGCTGAAAGCAGCTAGTCTCACCTTTGACCTAGATATCACACTGACACATCACAGATACAGGAATGACACTACCTAATTATTCTTTCTTGATTACACTGCTTATGCTTGTTTGTAAATAATCTGTCATGCTTTAACTAATAATAATTAGAACTAAATAATAGTAAATAATATGTTTTATTTTTAACTCTATTAATATAAACAGTAAATAATATTCTATTGTATATACTTCTTATAGCTTTCTCTTACATTTCTTTTTATTTCTGCCTTACACCCTTTTACTTTCTACTCTCTTTTTCTTTTCTTTATTAATATATAGAAATACTTTTGATCATATAGACACAGTAAATAATAAGATTCGCATAGGAGTTGAGTTGGGACAAAAATGTTGAGTTTTGTTACTTATTAATAATTTTGGGCTTGATTTCACTTACATAGAGTCTGTAATAAGCTGTAGAATGCATTGTGAAGGTTTTGTTATGTTTAAATGCATTTACACTGCTAAATGAATGTTTGTCACTAGTTTTTAATAAGTTTCCTGCCAAAATGTTAAGAGAGACAATCTGGGATGTGGGCTGTCTCATGCACAGTGTCCATGAGCTACTTGAAAAGCTTCAATTCTCAGAATTCTCACAGAGAAGCTGAAAGCAGCTGGTCTTAACTTTGACCTAGATATCACACTGACACATCACAGATACAGGAATAGCAGATTAATAATATGTGTTAAAAACCTATGTCCCAAACATATACATTACTATAACTCATTTAATTCATCTGATTGACAAGCATAAATAATTTTATAACTCTATACTGGAAGAAATTGTCATGTGATATATTTTAAAGCAGTAGTATAGCATGTTTGTAAAATCTGGTTACTAAAATGTGTTTGCTGTGCATTATTTTGTATAAAGCAGACAGATTTATTGAAGGACAGCAATGTAAGATGGTGCTCAGTAAAGATACAACTCAGTGAGATCAGATATATATATATATATATATATATATATATATATATATATATGTGTGTGTGTGTGTGTGTGTATGTATGTGTGTGTATGTGTGTGTGTGTGTGTATATATGTGTGTGTATGTGTATCTGTGTGTGCGTGCCTGTGTGTGTATGTGTGTGTGTGTGTGTGTGTGTGTGTGTATGTGTGTGTGTGTGTATACATGTGTATATATATATATGTGTGTGTGTGTGTGTGTGTGTGTGTGTGTGTGTGTATGTGTGTGTATGTAGATATGTATATAAATGTTTCTGAGAATCTGCTTAACTATGAAGTATGATTTATAACAATTTCTATGAATACAATATTTTATTCTATTGGCAATAATGAGTTTGAGTAAATGCTCATATACAAGCAATTCAAGTTTTTTTTTGGAAGCTGTTAACTGTATTTACATGACAGAAAATAGATGCATCCTAATATATGTAATGTCTGAATCATATTAGCCAAAGTTTTTGATTTAAATGAATGTTAGAACTTATTTTTCTCTCCTCTTGATTTCTAACATCAAGATTATTTGAATGCTATTTGAATACAAGTGTTTTATATTACATGGATGTATATAGTAGTATGAACAGTTTTTTAAAAAAAAAAAAAAAAAAAAAAAAGGTTTATTTTAGTTTATATGATGCTGTTTTACCAAATGTGTAGTCTTGTCTTGCTAGATAATTGAATTGAAAACTGTTAACTTCAGTTAAATATAACTAGTATTAAATTGATAAGGTGGTAGCTGACGACTGCTGCTTAGGGTAGGGGTTAACTTGAGTGGTAAATACTACTCTAAGTTGGAGTTTACAACTCCAGGCTGGATGCAAGGTTTAATCCTTACATTATTTTCACTTGTTCATTGTTATTTGTATATAGTTTTGACATCCACAATATATTTTGTACATTCATTGTCACTACAAACAAAATTGAATCCTATACGAAATCCCATAAGAGATTCAATAAATACAGCTATATTTAAAGGTACACCTAAAGGAGGAGATGTAACATTACTTATCTTGTTATTTGTTATTTTGATCATAAGATTCTTAAGTTTTAAAAATGCCAAAT
Source organism: Protopterus annectens (assembly GCF_019279795.1). NCBI lineage: Eukaryota > Metazoa > Chordata > Ceratodontiformes > Protopteridae > Protopterus > Protopterus annectens. The sequence continues at coordinate 154,684,084 of NC_056736.1, forward strand.
GACATCTTTAAAAGGAATTTCTTTAAACATTAATGGATTGAATAATCCATGTAAAAGGGCAAGCCTAATAAGATACATTAATTTACATAAGGCCAACTTAGTCTTCCTACAAGAAACCCATCTCTTGAAAAAAGATATTGATAAACTAGCCACAAACAAATATACAGTATTGGTTAGTTCAGAGCACACTCAGAAAAAGAGGAGTGGCTATTTTATGGAATAAAAGTATGCCCATTCCTAAAACCATTAAGTCTTATCAGGATGACAAAGGAATGTTTTGTATGGTTACAATACAAATTAATGGGAAGACTTACACTTTAATTAATGTATATTGGATACCTGGAATTGGTATTAATACAGTGAAACATCATCTTGATAAGATCATATCATTCTCTATAGGAGATATTATTTTAGCTGGTGACTTTAATTGTATACTACATGAAAGTGATACCACCACCATAGGAAAGAGAAGAATTACATCTAATGCAAAACATTTAAAGGATTTTGCTAATTCTTATCATTTGAATGATATTAATAATCAGATAGATTCAAAATCATTACCATACACCTTTTTTTCTAACAGATACAAAACTTATTCAAAAATAGATAGGGTCTTTATTTCTAACCAGATGGTAACATATTTAATTAATTCCAAAATCATTTCATGTCCTATATCTGATCATAATTCAATTGTTTTTGAATTCATGATAAAAATACTCATAATGTTCAGATCAAAAGGATACCAGCATACTTAACTCAACTAAAAGACTATAAAGAATATATACTTTCAGAAGTAAAACATTTTTAGACATAAATAACACTCCTGAAGTCTCCATTGTTTATGTTTGGGATGCCTTAAAATCATATCTATATGGACAAAGTATCAGATGGTATAATAATAAAAGGAAATCTTGGGATAAGGAATTGTTAGATATTCAAAGTAAATTAGACTCTTATAAACATAATAATAAAGAAAATATTATGGACAAGAAAGTTATTGAAGAAATAAACAAACTAAATGAGAAATACAAAGAAATTTTAACTCATAAAGTTAAAATAACTTTAGAGAAATACAAGTTTTTGTCTTATTCAATAAGCCCCAAATACTTACATAGACTTAAAAATAAAACAAAAAGGTTGAATAAACAAAACCATATCAAAGAAATCTTTTCTCTAAGGAAAAAGAAGAATGTTTCTAGTATACCAGAAATACTAGATGAATTTAGAAATCACTTTCACAAAATTAACCATAATAATATTAACATGGAACCTAAAGATAAAATAAAGGAGTTTATAACCATAAATATGAATAAAAAGCTTAATAAACAACAGATTAAACTATTGGACAAGGGTATTTCATATACAGAAGTTATTACACAAATAAATAAGCTTAAATCAAACAAAGCACCGGGTAATGATGGTATTATACCAGAGATATATAAAATCCTTTCTAAAAATACATATTCATTAATACATAAGGTTTTTATTTTGGCCCAAACTGAGTTAATAACCCCCCCATCTTGGCAATATACATTTATTTTGCCAATTTTAAAACCTAATAAAGATCCAACTAGATGTTCTTCATATCGGCCCATCTCATTACTTAATGTTGATTATAAAATGTTTATGAATATCTTTGCTGATAGATTGAAGACAATCATTCCCGGCATTATAGATATAGATCAGACAGGCTTCATTGTAAATAGAAATACTTTTGATAATATAAGAAGAACTTTAACATTAATAGATTTTGCAAATAGGAAAAAGAAAAATTTAACACTTATTAGTCTTGATATAAGTTCAGCATTTGATTCAGTAAGTTGGGACTATCTGTTTACCTTAATGAAGTGCACAAACTTCTCGGATGCATTTGTAAATCTAATTGAACATTTATACAAAGGAACGTTGGCTTATATTAAGGTAGGAACATATGTTTCACAAAAATACCCATTCTTAAAGGTACAAAACAAGGATGTCCACTTTCTCCACTATTATTCACTTTAGTAATGGAGCCTTGGGCTAATTTGATCAGAAACAGTACTGACATAGAGGGTTTTGAAATAGATGAAAATACAACATCCAAAATTCAACTTATGCAGATGATGTTCTAATTACATCAGCAGGATCTAAATCTTCTATACAGTCTCTATTTGATAACATGATGAATTTTAAAAGTATTTCTGGTTTAATATTCAATGAAGAAAAAACTAAAATACTACCTATATATACACGAAAAATATTCTCATTAGTGATTTTACTAAATATGTACCCAATTCAGGTCAGATAACTTATTTAGGTATAATACTATCTAAAGATATTAAATCTATTATATATAATAATTATAATACCTGTTTTCTTAATATACAAAATCTTTTAATACCTGGAATAATATGTTTTTTACTATGGAGGAGAGACTTACAATTATTAAAATGATAATATTCCCCAAGATTTTATACTTAATACAATCAATAATACTTCCACCTACAAAAATAATTATCAAGAAACTGAACACACTAATGTTAAATTTCTTATGGGCACCTAATAGACCTAGGATTGCATTAAAGAAACATACTAATAGCTGGTCTCAAGGGGTATTTCTTTTCCAGACTTTAATTTATATACTATCTCTTCTATTGTAAAAGTTATTACTTTATTAATAGATCAGTCATATGTCACAAAATGGAAAGATTATTGGGAGCTAATTAGTATACACTTCATGAAAATCTCCTTAACACATAAAAATATGATTGTAAATAACTCCATGTTATGGTTACTAAAGGAATTTTGTACTTCACCTATTACACCTAAACATATGGTTTGTTACCCATTAAATATTATTATTAGTTATCGTAACTTTATATTCATGCACCCTAAGTATAGGGAATGGAATTGTATTGTATTTCCTATAATGTATACTCAGGGTATGCTTTTGTCATCTACATCTGAAGGAACTCATTTAGCTATAGATAATGATCTAAAGTACTGGTATCAGTTGATATCTGATAATAAAGTTAAAAATCTAGATTTCTTAAAACAAGAATTTGATCTAAGAGAAACTTGCTGGTTAGAGGTTCAGACCTTTAGACAACATCTCATTAATAAAACAGATTTAATGTCTATAACTGTTAAAGAATCTATTCCAACACTGATTGATTACTTGATATTAAATTTACAACATAAAGTTTCTGATAAAGGTAAACTTTCATACATACATAAAGTTATCAGACAAGAAACTTTTTACAGTGTAGATTCATACTGGAATTATTTCACTTCTATTAATGGGGACCCACCAAATCAACAAGATAAACAATATATATTGGAATCTGCTTATAGAACTACGTCTTCCATTGTCTGGAGACTTTATACATGGAAATTTTTACATAGATCTTTTTATACAGCTTTGATGATGAATAAAATAAATAATAAAGATAATCTATGTAAGAGATTTAATGTAGAAATGAATGCTGACTGGGCTCATATGTTTTATGACTGTATAAAATTGAAAGAATACTGGAAGTCAATTAATGAATTTTTGCAGGCTCTTTTTACAGATAATTTCATTATTTCTAAATCTCTTATATTATTCAACACACCTGTACCTCAAAGTGTTAAAAAGGTTAAGCTTCCCTTGTTATGGTCTATTCTAGCAGTGGCTAGGAAAATAATAACTAGAAATTGGATTTCAGATACACCTCCTTCGTTCAATGAATTTAAAAATGTTATGAATATAGTGTGCCATATGGAAATAAACACAATTAGGACTAGAACAAATAGAAAAACATCTTATTTTATTGTATGGGATAATTTACAAAATTTGTTAAAAAATTTTAATTTCAATAGCATGGTATTTTAGTTTAATTAATTGATCTGATTGTAGTGGATGTCTTTGTAAATACTTTAGTTGTTTTGTTGAATATTATAATAATACCTATTTTTAATTACTTGTATAAAATTGTTATGATATTTCTCTTATATGTTAAAACAATAAACCTGTTTTGAAATAGAAAAAAAAAAAAAAAAAAAAGATTTGCAGTCTGCTACTTTCACAGTGTGGTTCTGTCAGTAAACCAGTTGGCAGCCCATCTTGTGACATAGGGATTTATACCTAGTTTAGTGAGTTTATCTATAATCCCAGCATGTGGGATGGTGTCAAAAGCCTTGGCGAGATCTAGATAGGCTGTGTGAACCACCTTACCCTCATCTATGGCTTTGGTGACTGCTTTAAAGAAGTCTATCAGGTTTAGGAGACATGTTCTGCCTTTTACAAACCCGAACTGTGTGTGGGATCCAGAGTTTGGAGATTACCATTGTCTTTGTTTATGAGTTCCATGATGACATGTTCCATGACCTTGCAGACCAGGCTTGTCAGGCTAATGGGGTGGTAGTTCCCTTTGTCTGTCATGGCTCCCCCTTTGTGGAGTTTGATAACCATCGCAGTGTGCCATTCAATGGACAAAAAGCCTGAGGTGAGGCTATTATTGAACATGGTACTTTGGTGGGGTGCCAGTTCATTCTGTAGTTCATGTAGAATGCAGCCTGGTATGTTGTCAGGTCCCATGGATGCTGTGTTCTTGGCTTTGGAGAGTGAGGTTTTTACCTCTGCAGCCATGATTACAGGAACTTTGCATTTTTCTGGTATAGAGATGGGCCCTTTAAGGGGTGAGAGGGGGGGGGGTAAAGTTAGCACTGAACCTATCTGCCATATCAATTGGTTCTGTATATTTAGTGCCATTGTGCTGTAACTCAGAGCAGATCTGATTGTTGCCATTGAGATTCTTGACATAGCTATAGAATGCTTTGTGGTTGTCTTTAGAATCAATGGCGATTTTGTTTTCATAACTAGCTTTGGAGGATTTTATGAGGGATCTCAGCTTTTTACTGAGGCTGACCAGGGAGTTCCTCCAATCATAGGATTTTCCTCTTTTTTGCAACAGTTTTTTTCTTCTGTTGTAGAGTTTGTTTATGACAGAAGACCACCAGATTGGCTTCATTTTTTTGGAGGGTAGCATCTTGGTTTTGTTAGGGATAGCATGATCTATGCACTCGTGTAAGTGCTTATAAAGTGTATTTGTGTAGGATTCAGTGTCGTACCTCTATTGTCTGCATGGGTGTCATGAAGTTTGCCACTTCTGTCTTAAGAAGCGTGAAGTTGGTTTTGGAGAAATTTTTTACAGTTGTTTCCCTACTGGGGGTGGGGGCAGGATGTGGATGTCTAGGGTGATTAGCTTTTGGTCAGATCTGACCAACGAGGAATTGGCCTCTGGTATGGAATACTGGTCACCCATGTTGGTAATGGCCAGGTCTAGGATATTGCTGCCCCTGGTGGGGGTGTGGATAAGTTGATCCAAGGCGTTGGAATTTATGAATTCCAGAAAACGTTGAGAAAAGAGTTGGTACATGAGTAATTTTCCCAATTAATGGTGGGGTAGTTGAAATCACCCATTATTAGGGTGTTGGGTTGCACCCTAATATTTTCCAGTGTATCAGGAAAAGAGGAGTGGGAATCCTGGGGCATGGTAGGGGGTCTGTAGCAAGCTACAGTTTGGATTGCAGTCTTGCCCAGAGTTAGTTGCACTTGGATAATCTTGGATGCATTATGCTGAACATCTAGCTTGGAGGTGTGGACATCCTTAATGAATTTGGACACGCCTCCGCCTTTAGTGTTTTGGTCTGGGTTAGGTGGCCGAAAGATGTGGTATGAATTATAGCCTGGTAATGCAGGGGTACTCTCTGGAGCTTTGAACTAGGTCTCTGTCACTGCACAGATGTCGATGTTTTCCATTTTAAGGAATGCCTCGAGTGCCTTCAAGTACAGCATTCTTCAACAATTCATAACATCACATTTGACAAAGTAAAGGTGTTAAAACAAACATTAAACTGATGAAACAACAAAATTATGTCATATGTTAATATGACAATAATAAACACACCTATGATATTCCTGCAAGGAACCACTCAGATAAAATTTATTATGGGCACATGATGGCCATTTCTCTCAACAGTTCAGATTTTCGCAGGATGTCCAGATTTTTGCTTCATATTTTTGGTCCATTCCTCATAAAATTTGTATATTTCTGGCAAATCATTGATGTCTGAAGTAATTAAATACTGAAAGACATTTGAGTTTCAGACTTCATATGCCTTAGAAAATGTATATTAACACAACATCTGTTATTCTAGCAACTTTCTAAGAGCAATATCTAAAATCTATCCCTATTTTTGGGCTTTGTCCACCCTATCATTTTTGTTGTTGTCCAGATTTCTTGCAGTAACAGGTTGAGAGGTATGATGGTGGCTTACTGGTAACATTTCTTCTGCACAATTCCAGGATTGTCCATGAAAGGCCAAGTTAGTTACCTATTTAAGAAACAAAAAAATGAAGAAATAAAGTAAACCACTGCCACAGTCAGAATCCAATTTAAATTTAATGCCACCTGCTTTCTTGATTTAAATGTCTGTCAGTAATGCCTCCCCCAAGTACTGAGCAAATAAACAGAGGTTAATACAATGAAGTTAAACTATCATGTATGTTCAACTTCCTTATAGTGACAAGAAAAAAAATAATTTAAGGTGTTATTCTTGTGACAAGCAAACAGTTACTTCAGAGTTCAGAATCATAGGAAATATTTTAAAACAACATTGCAGGACAGTCTCAAATAAATACAGAAAACATCTAAACTAATCTTTACTATATTCCTATCTATATCTAAAATAAATTACTTTTCCCTAGCTATTTCTATTAGCAAGGCAAGTGCAGATGGTGATGATAATGGATGTTTCCAGGTCAAAGACAAAGTACAAAAGTTTCAGTCTCTCTTGAAGAGTTTTTAAATTAATAATAAACATTACTGCTGGGTTTGCTTGGATGACATCACTCTTTGTCAACTGACTTCACTTCCCAGGCTAAACAGATACTAACATAATTTTAATATCTCTGTGTGAGAAGTACATACCTCTCAGATGTTTGCAGAACTTGGAAGTTGTAAAACAATAAAACGCTTACAAAACAATGCAGAAGGCACCCTAGTTCAAGATATCCTGTCTCCTTGCTGCATTAAAACTAACTTTTATAACAACCATAAAATAATTTAATTTCAACTTATTTTCTTGAAGTTTTGCATCTTAACTCTGTATGTTCCAGTTTCTACTATTAAAATATACATTTGCATAGGTATAGAGTTTATATTAAGTTCTGTTCTTTTCCAGTAATTACACTGTGGACACATCCTTGAAGCTCAGTACTGTACAAACCCTGTTAAACACACACTTCTGTACCAGTAGTTTAATATACACATAACATATAGTTCTGAATAAATCATATAAATATCCACAAATGACAAAGAATTATTTACAAAATTCCAGATGGTTGGGCTGGCACAATTTCAGTTTGTCACAATTCTTATTGACATCTGTAATATGCTGTATTACTCCTCTGGCAATTACTTTTTATCAGCAGAGAACCATCCATTCTGCACTTGGCAAAACAAAGTGAATCTTTATTGCTGTAATCTGTATAAAAATTAGAGTAACAAACCTGTCTCCCTGACATAGAGGAGACAGGTTAGTAAAAACCTGTCTCCCTAACAAAGAGGAGACAGGTTATTAACACACCTGTCTCCCTGACAAATAGGAGGCAGGTTAGTAATAAACTTGTCCCCCTAACACAGAGGAGACAGGTTATTAGCAAACAAACCTGTCTTCCTGACACAGAGAAGGCAGGTTAGTAATAAACCTGCCTCTCTAAGACACAGGAGGCAGGTTAGTGATAAACCTGTCTCTAACTCAGAGGAGGCAGGTTAGTAACAGACCTTTCTCCCTAACACAGAGGAGTCAGGTTAGTAACAAACCTGTCTTGCTGACATGGAGGAACAATGCCCTGACGAAATATGGATTGCCCAAATCTGAGTAGTAGCTCAGGCACTATAGTTGCTGGGAAGAGGGGGATTTGATGTAAGTGGTTATGCCTCGCTCATCTTGGCAGATAGTGCGGTGACTCCTAGAAGACTTCTCTGCTGCTACAGTGCTAAGAATGGATGCCTAAGAGCACAGAAAGCAGGTGCCAGTGTACAGGCAAACGTGCTTTGACTACTGAAGATGGTAACAATAGCCCTTGCTGGAAAAAGTGAATGACAACATATGCATCACTTTTGACATATTGGTAATCACTGTGGTGATGCAGATTGACACTGCATCACTGGAAGTAGGGATAGGGCTTAATGTAAAAAATGTCAATGAGGACACAAGAAACCCTCATGGCTGTCTAGATGATGGAACCCCTCCCCAAGTGGCCCTCATTCTGTTGGATCTAGCAGTTATCCCTACCTCTAGAGAAAGAATGGGCTTGAGTTTAAATGAAGAAGGCTTGATGGTTAGCGTGCATGAGGGCAAAACAAAATGAAAAAGAAAATTGAATGAAGCATTATTCTATTTTGTGGAGATTAAATGGGCAGTCTTTTTACTAATGCTCAGGCAGCACAATTAAAAATATTTAGAAATGCTTGTCTTTTTAAGTAAATTTTCCTTGTAATAAAAATATCTTTTAGACTGCTTTCACATACTCCATGGTAAGATTTATTTTACAAAGAAATTTTGTAAAATCCACATTGGCAATTCTGGCATGACTTACAAACATAGCACAATTATATTTTAAATTTGTTTCAGCCTCTGCACTATTAGAATTTTAAATATAGTGCAGAAATGAAGAACATCAGTCAGCATATTTTAACTTTTACATTTATAAGATCTATTAACACTGAGCACATCTTTCCTCACATATGATACAACTGTTTTATCCATCACATTCTATATAATCTTACCAGCAGTTTCACTTAATAAAAGTAGCATTGTAGTCCCACTGTGACAGACTTTCAGTTTCAGCATTAATTTATATTACCATAACTCTAGTTTCATTCATATTCCTAGCTGTTCAGAAGAAATTATTCATTGAAATCTTCCTTATACAGAAATAGGATGGCTGCTGAAACAATTTAAAATATCATTAGCTTTAACAGGTTAATGATAGATCATATTGTTAGAACATTGCTAATTTTATAAATAGTGACAGCTAGGAAAAAAAGCCTACACATTGAATCATATATGACTTTACATTTCAAAAGTGAGAAACTGCTTTCCATATAAGTAAACAAGTCCATTAAAAATGTTTATCAACTTGAGAAACTGACATGGCCAACAATAAAATGTAGTATGACATGGTCTTACTGAAACCGTGCTTGTAACCTATATGGATAAAGAAATAATTCAGTGCAATATAGGTCATCTTATGGTAGTTCTCAGTCACAACTGGAGATTAAAATGACAGTTATAATGTTGCTAAAAAGAAAGCTGCAACCAGACCACTAATACCTCAATAAAATAATTTGTCAAGTTGTCAAAAAAAATAATAAAACAGCAGTTATATAACATATAACAGCCTCTGCATCCTCATTATGTTATATGTTTCTATACATCACGTTTACTTGGAAGGAAGAAAAAACATCCAAAATGTGATTTTTATTTTTAAAGGGCCATAAAATCGTACGCATCTTTTTAATAGAATCTGAATAGTGGACATTGTTCTCTTAAGAAATAATTTAGAAAATGCTACTGACATAGCTAATTATATACAAAATATATAGGTTGCATGGTGGAGTACTAAATGTGAAATGCTACCTGTTTGTGTCTTTCGGCTTTTCCCGGTTAGGGGTCGCCACAGCGGAACTCTGGTCCGCTAATGATTGGCAGTAGAGTTTTACGTGCTGGCTTGCCGGGCCTAATGCACAATCTGCAACGAAGGAACACCCGTTCACACATGTTGCCACACAGAAGACGCTCTAACTGAGAATCGAACGGGCGACATCTAACTGTGAGGCGACAGTGCTACCGCAGCACCACCACCGCAGTTAATGATACTAAACTGTCTTTTGGCTTTTCCCAGTTAGGGGCAGCCACAGCAGAACTCTGGTCTGCTAATGACTGACCGTGAATTTTTATGGTGTTGAGTTGCCAGCCCAGCACCCAACCTTCAAAGTAGGAACACCCACGCATCTACCTGCATGTCTTTCAATGTGAATTTGACCACAGTGAGAACATGCAGACTCCACAGAGAAGGCATTCCAGCCAAGAATCAAACCAGACAACCAACTGTGAGGCAACAATGCTAACTGCTGCACCACCGCAGCTCATTGCTACCTGTTAATGATAGTAATATATTATTTTTTAATACCTCTATCCTGATTGGTCAACTAGCTATTGATAACATTTCATCTACTAGACTGTAAGGCTGTAGCCAAAACCTAGTTAATAAATCAAAAGGTATCAGCTTATACACACTAGTTTCAGACAGTTATAAATTTGTAACTGCAATATAATATTTTCCTTTAAAAACTACCACTGTCCCATATGAGTCAGTCATTTTTTACTTTTTGAAAATTCTGAGTTAATTTTTTTTCAAAGACAAATGTTCTTTTGAGATGCAGTTACTGGTGTAGCTTAATAAAACTCATTTAAGCAAGGAAGGAAAAATGCAAACTTCACACAGAGAACAGTCTTGAACTCAGGAAATATTTGCATTCAAAAAGTCATTATTTGTTACAGGTAAATCTTCTTCTTCTTCTTCTGGACTGTCTTGGGCAGTTCATGATGGAAACACAATGGAATACATTAATATAGGCAATATTTCTTTCACTTTTTTACTCAAAAATGTAATGTGGTCCCAGTCAGGAAAATGTTTTTTATGATATGCAGTGGTTGAGACAGAGCATCTGTGTGTGAAATCAAATAACTACCATGTCACTCTTCTCTTGATTACTGTTTAATGTCTCCCAGTCTGTATTGTCAGAATCAGTACTCATGTTGGTGCGAAACAAGATAAAATACATTATCATGCATGGAATTTAGTTTGCTAATTGTCAAAACATCAGATGTGCACCTTTTCAGAAAATGGTTGCCCTGTAGCAGGGTAACTAATTCAGGAAAGCAAATCATTAAAACATGTGAAAAGGTCCTCATTAAGAGATTGGATATTGCTGGCATGGGATAGTCTGAAATCAATTAACTATCACTGTCATTTTATCATAGTAAAATAACAAAATGTGTGTGTGTGTGTGTGTGTGTGTGTGTGTGTGTGTGTGTGTGTGTGTGTGTGTGTGTGTGCATGTGCACATGTGGACATGTGAATATGCACATGTATAAAATAAGCTGTAATGTACATATTCTTTCATTGTGTTACATTCAAACAACAGAGATATATCAAATTAAAAGCTGTTTATTTTTGAGGAGCAGGAAAAATTACTGCCACTTAGTAGTTCCTTTCATTAGAGTCTTCACAAAGAAATGATAATGTTGTTATTTTAGGTGCTTTACTGTTAGAATTATATGACAAATTCATTACCTCAGTCAGTATCTCTAGAAATCACCTTCCATTTTATGTAAATATTGATCAAAATTACAGTTGGGTATTACTTGGAAACTTACAAAGGACTGTTGTTTTGTAATAAAAAAATGTATAATGGTAGAGTGCAAAGATAAAAAATGTATTTCACTAAATGTTATAAATAGCAATGTGAAATACATATATACTTAATATATAATTTTAAGTTTTTAGGCTAAAACAAAAAACATGAATATTTTGGCATATGGTTATACACATCTGTAGAATAACATATAAAACAGGTTAATAGTCACAAAAATTGACAGCAAACACAAAGATCTGGTCATCTTCATAGACACAGATACTTAAAAGATATTTGGAGTTTTATTATAGGTCTGTCTATAAGAATCAAAGACATTTAATGCACTGCATAATTCTGTTCACAGCAGACTACATAGTGTAATAGCCTTGAGCAATTCAGAGACTGCTCTAATACTACAGTGCTATGAAGGCAATGGCCTCTAGTGTGGAAAATTGTATCACTGGTGAATCTATATGCAAAAACTGTCATCTGTGGGTGTAAGTAATGCTAATCGGCTTTGTGCTGTCCCACATAAATATCGCTGGCATTTCAATAGTATGGTAGAGTGAAAATAACTTTAATTTGCTATTCGTAGAATGAAGGAGAAAAAATATACTTTGTCTTTTGATTGCATATACCATTCACTTCGGTAGAACAATTCGAACTGGAGGTACTACAGGAGATAACCACTGCAAGAAAATGTGTGTGTGTGTGTGTGCGTGTGTGTGTGTGCGTGTGCATTGTTTGAGTTGGTAGGTTGAACATTTAACCAGTTGGATATGAATGCACTGGTGTTCACTGCAGGGTAGGGTCGCCACCTATCTATGCTTTTTTTTTTTTTTTTTTTTCAGGGAATCTGGAAATAGAACGCTTGCCTGAAACTCCAGACAAAACTCTGTTAACTTCAGCATTCAATTTACTGACACCAGTAGAATACCAAAGTTTGTTAAAACTCCACCTCACTGTAGTTCAGAGGTAGAGCTACTGTGGAGTGAGAGTCAGCTACCCCAGGTGTAACATGTTAGGAGGGACTATCAACAGATCCAGACTGGTATTCAGTGCATATTTGCATTTAGAAAAGAATGCCAATATTGCATTTGTGATCAAAATTAAAGCATGGTAGTTCTGCTATCTGTGTGGCATAAACTATAGCAGTTGCTTGCTACAAATGAACCTACGAATAAAAAGGAAAAAAATATATTTTTCTTTTGCTCCTCAACTATAAGTTGGGTAGTTGTTAGATTGAGGGATTGCACTGGGTGCAAAAATAGATGGCTACACTTTTGGTCTTACTTTTTTTATATAAACACACTGATAATGTAATGCAGCTATTAGGGCAGTGCAGTGGGGCAATGGTTAACATTGTTGCCTCACAGCAAGAAGTCCTCCAGTTCAATTCTCAGCTGGGGTGTCTTCAATGTGGAGTCTGCATGTCCTCCTTGCATTTGTGTGGGTTTCCTCCAGGTGCTCCTGTTTCCTCACACATTCCAAAGACATGCTTCTGGAACATTTTTACCAAGGCTTCCTCTGAAAATGGGCTCAGTCCCATCGGAATTTCCTAGTAAACAAATGCTAAATAAATAAATATGTCCAAAACCAGGGAAAGGAAGTCAATATGCCTTCCACTGATGTGCCCATGTACATCACAAAATGGATTTGGAGGTGGTGTGAATGGATTAGGAATGGGTAGAAGAAAGGAGGAGTGAAAGGGATGGTGCAAGGAGTGTGGCTTTAATCCAGTTTTTTTTTTTTCAAGAGTGACAGGTGACAGCCCTAATTCAGATACATCATAATTAGCCTCTAATGAGATGCTGCACATCTCGGTCTTATCTTTTCTCTTGCTTGCAGAATGTGGTTGTCATGCCACTGGGTACTACCAAATAATGCTGGTGACAATATTTTTGTAAACTACAGACTATTTATTTGAGGTCTTAAAGAAATTTGGCTTTCAAGGATAACTTACTAAAATGTTCAGGACTCCCGTGTAAGAAATTCTTTATATAAATTATGTTAACTTCTTATACTTCAAAGAAAATAGATGTAAATAAAAGTACAAAAAGGTATGCAATTTATTTTCTTTACTATTTCCATTAGAGTTTGATCCTTCTGGAAATGTAATAATATTAAATAAATATCATCATCACCACTAACCTCTTTTTCCCCATTGGTACAAAGGGCCGGGGTGTTGTGTCATCTGTTACCATGCCTCTTCATTTAATGCCACTCTCCTACTTCTTTATTCAACGATCATGCCTGACTGTAGTAGGTCTTCCATCTCATTGCTGGATGCCCTCATTTCTTCTTGCCTTCTACCTGTCTGTCCGAAATCTTCTTCACCAGATTGTCTTCTGTTTTTCTGCATATGTCCTTGATGCACCATTATCTGTTCTTTTTGGCTTTCTCTGCAATTGGAGATACTTTGGCTACTGCTCTGATGTTCTCATTTCTTTGTTGTCCCACACAGTGCATCCCACCACCCATCTCAGGCACTTCATCACCATTACTTCAAGCTTCTTCAGCTGTCCTCCCTTTCCTGCCCAGGTTTCTGTACTACAGTAGTAGTTGTTGCAGTACTGTTTTGTACACCCTATTTTCATTTTTTTGGCGGTCCTCTGTTATACACTTCTTCTGACACTCTGTGTTAGTTTGCTGCAGCCCCTCTGATTCTATTATTGACCTCCTCATTCAATTTTCCCTGCTCCTCAACCATCCCTCCTAGATACTTGAAGTTGTTAACCTGTTCATTGATTTCCCCTTCTATCTCAAGTCTCAGCATCTTTAGATTCCTCCATTTGCTGCCATTACAAATATCTTAACTGTACTAAATTTCATTCCATGTGCACCTTCAGGTTTGCATTCTGTTCTGGTATCCTTTGGTGAAGTTCTTGAAGTCTGCCTGTAATGACATGTTCTGCATAGAACAATTGTGTTGATCTGTCCTCTCCAACCTCTTTGACAATGTTGTTCATCTCTAGTATGAACAGCACGAGCTCTCATCTGAATCATGATGCATACTTGCTCCCATAGTGAGTTGGGACACTGTACTTGAGTCATTGTGTCCTTTTACATAGCCTGCACAAATTCTAGCAATGTTTCCTGGACTTTTAACCACAACAGAACTACCCAAATCAGCTTTCTTGGGGCTTTCTCATACACTTTCTCCAAGTCTTGTTGGTCTCTTTCCTCATCTCTGTATACTTCTCAACTGTCTGTCCCATATAGACATCTGGTCTTTTATACTGCATCCTGATCACAATCCAAACTGCCCATCTCCCATCTTACTACTACTCCGCATATTCGTTTATCAATCACCACCTCCAGGACTTTCATGCAGTGTAAGAATAGTTTGAGTCTACTGCTCACAGTTGTAGATGCCCCCTTTAATTTCCTCCACTATCACTACTACGCTTATTTTTCAGTCATCTTGGATATGTCTTTATTTCCATACTATGATGAGTACCTTCAGGGCCCATTTCTCTATAGTCTTGCCCAATAACTTGATCATATCTGCTGATACCTCATCTGACCCTGTTGTTTTCTCTGACTGCATTTTCCTCAGTGTTGTTCTTACTTCTTCAAGAGTGTCTCTCCTCACCCTCCTCTTCTTCTTCATACCTCATAGGCTGTCTTTGGGGAAGTACAGCTTCTGGTGAGTTTTCTTCTTCCAGGAGCTGCAAGAAGTATTCCATCCATCTAATTTTGACTTCCTCTGGAATGGTGAGTATGATGCTCTTGGTATACCTTATAAATGGTGTCTGACTATTTTCATCTGTCTGTCTTCACCTTGCAACATGTTAGAGTTTATTTGTGTCATCAACTGAGCCACTTTCCAGAAGCTGGTAGAGTGTCTATAATGCCTTATTCTTTCCTGTGGCAACTCTTCTCATAGACTCTATGTTAATCATCCAGTATTCCTTCCTAGCCTGACCTGTCTTTTCTATCTTCCTCATTTTCCTGCATTCATTCTTTCTTTTGATGACTTCTTGGACTTCTGTATCCTACCACCTGCTTCCCTTATGCACCTAGATTTCATACCTTGCTCAGCCATTTATCTGTTCTATAGTCCTTACACATGCTGTTTTGAGGCATTACCATTCTTCTTCAACTCCAACTATTTGCTGTTCTTTCCGAGTAATTCCTTGAACTCTTCTGTTTTCTCTCCAGTCAACTTCCAGATCTTCAGCCTAGTCTGTGTTGATCTTAGAGCCTTCTCTGTCAGCTGCTTGCAGTGGTTTGTGGTAACAAGTTGTTTATGTTGCTGGCCAACTTTGCAATCACTGATTCTACCCCAGTGGTCATTCTTTAATAGGAATAGGTCTACCTGAGTTGTTGTTGGCCACTCATGTATGTGATCTTGTGACAGTATGTCTTGCTGAACTATGCATTGGCCACATATAGAAGTCTAAATGGCCTCTCCTTCTGTATTCCTGTTGTCCTACCAATGTGGATCCAGACAGTCCTGTTAGACTGTTCTATTTGTCCCAAAACTTGCATTCAGGTCACCCATTATCAACACCACGTTAAGTTGTCATGCTTTATCTAGTAGGGTCCTGCATCTCCTGTCTGAATACACTCTTTTCCTCACTTTCACAACCCTTGCTGTGGGGTATATGCTGAGATTATGCATAGTGCCATATCCTTGCATTGGAGTATAATTGCCATGAATCTGTCACTAATTCTAATGACATGTCTCACTACTTCAGAAACCTCACCCTCAACACAATACCTACACCATTTCTAGTCTTTCCTCTTCCTGAGTACTAAACTCTGGATCCCAGACCAAGTAGCTTTGCTGCTCTGCCCCTCCCCCTTGTACTCTTGATATACAGGATATCCAGCCTCCTTCTTACATTCACATCATCCGCTTCAGAGCTGCCTCCTGTCAGTGAACCAAGTGTATCTATCCTTGATTCCCATTTGGCATGTTGAATGGTCCAGCTTTCACTTAACAGTGGTATCCTAGGTAACCAAAGCTGGATGACTGGACACTGGCCAACCAGTAGCTTATTGATACAGGGCTGCTGGGCTTTATAGCAAGCAAACACTGAGCAATTGGAACACATACATCCTTTCCACCATTAACATGGGTCCTTGGTATAGGCCAGAGTAGGATGGGCCCTCAACCCCCCTATTACTGACAAATACACATGTCCATTTTTAGTGACATTGCTCAATATAACTGAATCACCTAAAGACTATTATTGCACCATCAAGTTGCTACACTGAAACCATGTGTAGGCTGTGTTCTATGTTCTCCAATCTAGAGGATACAGCACATCACAGCTGATGCCCAATGAATTTAGTCTGTACAACTCTTTTCTCCACAAAGCACCATCTAGAGCTTGTGCTTCTGCCCTCAACTTCCTTCTTGGGGAGGTTTGAGGAGGAAGCACTCAGCGTGATTTTGGGAGGTAGGAGGAATCCCATAGGGACACAGGAAAACATATAACTCCATTCAGGTATTGGACAGAGATCAGGATCAAACCTTGTAACTTGTGCATGCATGGTGACCTTAGCCATTATGCCAACCAAGCTCTTCAATGCTCACTTCTGGTTACCAAATCAAATAAATAAATAACCATTTTGTTTTTAATATGTTGTTTTTGATAGATTACTTTCATTGTGTCCACTGGATGCCATTGTATTTGTTTCAATTTCATATTACTCAATGTACTATTTTTTCACAGTGGATCATTTTGTTTTCATTGTATTTCTTGATCTATGGTCCAGATTATGTCTAAATGCCATAATTATAGCACATACCCCACCCGTGATTCATTCACATTGCAGCAGCATTGCAGCCAAGCTAACTTTATTCATATTTCCAATGAGACGAGCAGGAATACTAATCAGATATGCATGTGTCTAAGCCAGTGTGCATGATGAAAAGCTTCTCAACATAGTCACAGCACAGGCCTGTGGCTAGATAGTGGCAAGCCTCCTCATGGCTACATCAAAATGCAAGCAGCTGAGGTAAACAATGATGGTGCACTTACACCACCAATAATGGATGTGAGAGTGTGCACACAGCTGCATAATGTCATTATTATCAACAGCGACAAAAGCATACATAGAGAGATGTGCACTGGAACTAAAAGTGCCACAGATGCTGAAGCAGGAGTAGAGGATAAACTATAATAACTGAATCCACAGAGATAAAAGTGCTAAAGGAGTTGTGCAAAAAAAAAAAAAAAATTGCAGGGAAAACTGTGAAGAAGGTGCTATGACAATAGTGGTTTTGAAGAATGTCAGGTACAAACAGGAGAGGCAGGATATATTATAGTAACGTGAAGTAACAACCTGCACCAGGCCTATCAACACTGGAGTGTCAGCATTTGACCTGTACTAGATAGTGAATGTCATTAAAAAAAGGAACATATGTTACCCTTAGTTGTAGTCAATCCAGCAGTTCAGTAAACATGACTAGTACAGCCAAAGTTTACTGGAAAGGTGAACCACTACACATGACAGAATATAAAAAGTCATAAAACCTATACCTGGGAAATGTATTCCTTGCAGATGGAGTGCCAAAAAAAGTAGGTCTCAAGGAAACAGAGCTTAGAACTCCAGCACTTGAATGTTTTATAACACAGCACTTGTAAAAGAAGCCATTACAATGGGAAATGTAGAACATGTAAAGTCTGCAAACAAAAGTTATGGAAATACATAACAATCACCAAGGTATTTGTAACCTTAAACAGTTGCAATGACACACCAAAAATCATTACATAGATGCACTGAGCCATCAAAGACATCAGAATAATAGTAGTAGCTGTGTTACAAATGTATGAGCACAGAAAGATCACCTTATATTATATGTTCATTCTCAGCATGTGCTGTTTGGTGTGTCCATCTATCTTCTGACCATAGTATAGTTTGGAAATTGGAATATAGGACAGACTGAGATGAAAAAGTGAAGCAAGCATAGCGTATAACTCAAAGTTAGCAAATATAGAATGGGTAGGTTGGAGGTGGGATTGGAGCATAAATTGCCCAACTTCTTTGTTCAGTAATGGCAGAAGAATGCAAAAATATATTATTTTGGAAATTGCCAAACTCTTCCATATCATGTGCACACTCATTAGAGAAATGAACACATGATAGGGTGAAAAGCAAAATACTTATGAATGAAATTGAACTCCTGCCTATATCACTGATATGCTCCAGACCAGTGTATCAGCAAGGCATGCCATTGAAACACTGGTATAAAAGGTGACTTAAAAACACATTTCAGGAGAATGGAACATATGATAGCAGGACAACATAAATGCACCTATGTGGGTTTGAACCCTGCCATTTTCAAGGATACATTTTCCAGGACAGTATATTAGAAAAGCATACTTTAGAGCTTGCCACCTAGCAGTGTAAACCTTGTCTCAATAGGATTGTCGCTGTTGAAAGTGGCACCCTGACCCATGTGCAAAATGAGAAAAAGGGGTTATGGATGGATGGATGGATGGATGGGTGGATGGATGGATGGATGGATGGATATAAAAACATACAAAGAAGCTCTCTGAAAGAAGATGGTTGGAAAATACATTTCAAGTGAACGGAACACATGATAGCAAGACAAAAAATACACCTATATTGGTGCTTTTCTCAAGGACATTTCATTGATCAGAGAATTAGCAAGTGAAGTCCTCAATGCCCAATTTGGATATAGGACATCATTATTCTTTCGGAAAAAAAATGGCTAGACTTAGAAAGGCCCCCTGGGTCATTAGCCTAGTAACAATCTATGAATCTAAGCCACAGAAAAACATATATTGAAAAGGCCTGAATACCCACATTTTGGGGAAATGTTATAGTGTTCAGGAGTGAAAACTGAACAGTTGAAAACAACATAACAACCAACGGGGAGGGGATTAAAACCCATTAGCCACTGTACACATTACTGCATGAATAGACTGAGGCATGAAAGCATTCACATACACATAATGTGCTTATTTTATATACTTGCATGGCACATAATTAGCACATGAAAATGTTTATTGTCTGCATACCTGTCAACCTCTTAAAGCAAAAAATCTGGATAAAGTCTTAAATAAAGGGGAGAAGGCAAAGGCCTAAATTAGGGACATTTTTTAAATATTGCTCTTACAAATTTAAAAAAAATGATACAATAACAGATTTTGCATTAGCATGAATTTTCTGATGGGTACGAAGCTTGAAACTCAAATGTCTGTCATTATTTTGTGAATACAACCCTCAATGATTTACCAACAAAGTGCCAGAAAACAACAAATTTTATGAGAATCAGACCAAAAATATGAGGCAAAAGTGTGGACATTCTGTGAAAATCTGTACAATTGAGAGGTATGATTTTAAACATAGTACAAGTTTGGTCATCATGGATTTCAACCCCTGCCTGCCTAATACTCTGTATGCCATTGAAAGAGTTTATAGCAGAAGGGGACTGATAATAGACATTTCAATGAAAAGTAATGAAACTGTTGATGATTAAACAATGACCATCCCTAAACAGCATACAACAAATTGTGGATCAAAATCCATCCCCTATCGTACTTACAATGTACATAACATGGCAAGCTGATACATATATGAACTACACTTACCCTTATTATTTAGATGCAGTGTAAGTACTTAATGCAATGTAAGGATTGTTTGCCAGACTGCTACAACTCAGAACTGATTTGAATGGAAACCTTACCTGCCTAGTTGATATTCTAAACACCACACATTAGCAAGTGATCCCACAGAGGGAACTTATGATAAACTTGTATGAAAACATAGATTTATAGTGAGGGTTAGAAAACTGCAGAAGTCTATAAAAGGAGCATTGTGAACACTGTAAACAACTTGTAATAATAGAGGACTGTCAACACTTCCCCTATACCATTGACAGTACACACATCAAGTTATGATTATGAAGGCATATGAAAGGTGTGATAATGTAGCTATTAATGCCATCATATGACAATGTTGCCTTGTGCTGCTCATCTGCAGTTACCTCAATTTCATGGGAGAAGCTCAACTATCAGCATGTTGAAAGGATTTTACCCAATTTTTGCCTTACAATGAGATGTGCAATTTCTCTGTCTTACTTAATGACAAAAAAGTTGCATTCTTTCAAGTGTTGTGCAAATTAAATCTCAGATATATGATTTTTCTCATTATGAATCCCCTTTATAGCCATGTATGTACTGTGATAATGTCACAGAGAAGGTAATAGGATCATAGGAAGTTACTAGGCTATTGGGCCTGAGGCCCTTAAAAGCCTAACTAAGAATTTAGCCCATGATCCAAGTCAGCACCCAATGCCCCTGTCCAGCAGGGACACAGGTGGAATCCCAGTGGTTTATTTTCTGTCCCCCATCTAGTTATCTTGCAATGAGGTTGCACTTAAAAAGGGTTAATGAGGTACTCTGCTAGACATGGAGAGGGACTCTATTCCACAGAAGGGGGAGTTTCTGGAACACAAATCTGGCCCGCCAACAAGTCCTATTGATGACACAGACCAAGTTGAGGTCGCGCATGTGGGTTAATCGAGTGGAGCTTGACTTTTGGATATACACCAGTCTAACCAAGGCAGGGTCTGAAATTGCTTTCATGCCAGACAGAGGTCACCTCTGAGGAGTCTGTGTGAGACTGAATAGAAGGACAGGGCTTTTAGCTTATCTGTGTAGGGTAGATGTTTGAGGCCCTGGATTCTCCTGGGGAGGAACCTCAGTGGTATCTCCAGCTACTGCATGCGCTTTGTGAGGTATATGCTGAAAGGGGTATTGCACTTGATAATGTGTCTTATAAGGGAAGAATACAGGAATGTTATGACCTCCTTGTCCCTAAATGCGATACTCTTCCTAATGAGGTGGCCATGTAGAAAACTTTCTGTACAATGGAGGCAATAGTGTGATCAAAAGTCATTTTTTTATCAAGCTGGGTGCCCAAGTCCCTCAAGACTGATTGCATGCTTAGGACCCTGTTATTAATGTGATCATTAGTTTGGATGTCACTCTCCCCAGAGAGAATGATAATGCATATTTTAGCATTCAGTTTGAGGCCATGTTTCTGGCACCAGTGATTTGTTTGTGTGAGACCCTCTTGGAGGATGTCCACATCACTAGGGGAATTGATGACAGCACTCAGCTTGCAGGAATCTGCAAACTTGGTCAGCCATAGCCCACTGATTTTGGCCTGCACCTCAGAAAAGTATAGCCCAAACAACAGAGGCCCCAAGACTGATCCCTGGGTTACACCACTCATTACGAGTCTACTGCTTGAGTTGGCTTCACCTATTTTGACTAGCTGGGTTCTATTAGTGAGCCAGTTTGCTACCCATCTGATAACATAAGGATTGATGCTAAGTTGAGAGAGTTTATCTATTATACCCAAGTGGGAAATAGTATCAAAGGCTTTGGCCAGGTCAAGGTAGACGGTGTGCTCTGTCTTCCCCTTGTTCATGGCTTTGGTTACTGTCTCAAAGAAGTCAACATAATTTAACAGGTATGACCTCCCCTTGACAAAAACAGACTGTGTGGGATCGAGTGTTTGGAGGTTGCCAATGTACTTGTTAATGAGGTTCATGATAATCCATTCCATGGCCTTGCAGATCAGACTAGTTAGGCTGATGGACTTAAAACTGTCTGGATTGGTGGATGCACCACCTTTGTGCAAAGAGATGACAGTGGCTGTCTTTGACTCAGCTGGGATGAAAATGGTACTCAGGCTTTGGCTGAATAGGGTGCCTAATAGAGCGGCAAGTTCTTGCCAGAGTCCATGTAGGATGCAGCCTGGGATGTTTGGATGTTTGAGAGTGTAGTGATGACTTGCTCCCTGGAGATAAGGGGAGAGGGTCAGGTGCTGGGGATATCCTGATTTTCTGATGGGGGGGGGGGGGCAGAGGAGTGAAATTTTCACTGAACCTGTTTGCCAGCAGTTTGGCTACATCTACGGCATTTGTGTACGTGGTGTCCTTGACCACCAGATCTGAGCAGATTTGAGTGCTTCCTTTGAGATTGCTGACATATTCAAAGAAGACCTTATGATTGTCTTTAGTGGAAGTGGCCAGTTTGGACTTGAGGTTTGCTTTGGAGAATTTCACTAGTGCTCTTATTTGCTTATTCAGGCTAAAGAGATATTGCTTCCAATTGGTTACCTGCTCTTTCTTGGTCCTGGAAAACAATGTTTTCCTTTTATTATAGAGTTTATTTATTGCAGACTGTCCACCAGACAGGTTTACTCTTTCTTGAGAAGGATGATTTTGTCCTGTCAGATATTCCTAATTCCATGCAGCTATATAAATACTCATATAGTACTTTGGTGTAGGTTTAAACATTTGTGCCAGTTCCTACAGAGGGGGAGGGGGCTGTGACTCTGTTTATACCATCCCTCAGGAGGTTGTAATTATCTTTGGAGAAATTTTTTGTTTGACCCTAGCTAGGTCGGGGGAGATGGTGACTTTGAAAGTTATCACTTTGTGGTTGAATCTTACCACTGTAAGGATGCTGCAGTGGTTACTCATGTTGGTTAATACCAAGTCCAAGATATTGTCACCTCTTGTGGGGGTGTTGATTAGCTGGTCCAAGGCATTTGCATTGGCAAAATTAAGGAATCTCTGGGCATTTGTGTTTTGGCATGAGTAGTTCTTCCAATCTATGGCTGGATAGTTAAAGTCCTGGGCGATCAGGGTAAAGGGTTGAATTTTGACAGATTCAAAGCAGACCAGATAGGTGGAATAGGCATCTTGAGGCAAAGTTGGGAGCCTGTAGTTAGCTATGATTTGAATAGGGTTCTTGTCAACAGTTAACTGCACCTTGAGTGTCTGCTGTGTGTCATACTGTTTGACCATCCTGGAGATATGTATTTCTTTAATATATATTGCAACTCCATCTTCTTTTGCTTTGCTGCTCACAGTTTGGGGTCTGAATGTATGATAGGATGAGTAACCTGGTATGGCTGGGGTGCTCTCCAGAACTTTAAACCAGGTTCCTGTGACTGCATAAATGTTAGCATCTTCCAGGGTTAAGAATGTTTGCAAGGAGTGCAGTTTCATGATCTTATGTTGTCCTATCTCACCTTAATTCTTGCTGGTTGGCTCAGTTCCAACTCAGCCTAATACAGAAGCTCAAGAGCTTCCACTAGCTCGAGGCTAATCCCCTATCCCATGATGCTTAGGGTGGAAAACCCAGATCTCATTTGCTGCTCAAGCGATTGAGATGTCTTCTGGCTGGCTCATTGGCTAAGTAGTTTTATTGTTATATATTTCTAAATAATTCTTAATTTTTCTTCAGAGAAAACTTGTTAAAACCTTTTTCTGTCATGTGCGACTAGTCGTGAGTTCCTTTTACTTAGTTAGTGAAATTACCCCCCTTTGTTTTTTCAGCCCTATCTGTCTTCAAAGCTCATTTTTTATTAGAGAGATTTCCCCTGTTTGTTGTGAGACCCATTTAACTTAGAGTGCTCTTAGCGGCCCATTTAACTTAGAGGGCCCCTCCCCTACTTCTGTTTATGTCTGTCTTCTGTTAGTGTTCAGGAAAATCCATTTTAGATAGAGGATTCTTCCTTAAAATTTCCAGTTCTTTATTATTATTTAATATACTAGTGTGTTCTTGTCGAGGCTACCTCTTTAGTCGTTTAAAGCCATCAGAGATATATATATATATATATATATATATATATATATATATATATATATATATATATATATATATATATATATATATATATATATATATATATATATATATATATATATATATACATATATATATATATATATATATATATATATATATATATATATATATATACATACATACACTTGTGTTACTTGTGTTGTGTGTTTCATAGTTTAGTAGGCTACCTTTTTTGGTTTAAAGCTGTTTTGCAGTGTTAACGTAGATGCCTAGGCTTGTAGCTAATAGCCGTTTTCGGAAAGTTTAAATTAAAGCTAATTGTTGCTGATATTGTTAGTATTCTTTACTTCCAGTCATGTCAAAGGAAAAAGATCATAAAAAACCCAGGCAGTCAGGGTTTAAAAAATGCGATCAGTGTAATCAAAAAATGTTGATTACAAATGAGCATTCTAGCTGTGTTTTTTGCCTTGTTGGGCTCCATTTGCAAGATCCATATACCATTTAGTAGCAGGGTTCTCCTAGAGTGAAAAAAATAAGCTTATTGCTAGGGCCTTATTAAAGACTCCCTTCTCAGAAGCCTTAGAGGGATCCCAGAGCTCCAAACCATCATCTCCTTCTTCCAAAACTGAAAAAAGTTAAAAGATCTGCCATTTTGGCTCCTGCCTCGGAGCCACCTAAAAAGTAGTCACTTCACGACCAAGGGCTCTTGACTCCGACAAATCAGAATCTGCCTTTTTGGCTCCTTCTGTGACCTTGGAGCCAACAGAGTTGCTGACAAGATGGTCTCCAATCTTGGAGCTGGTTACCCCCATTTTGAAATCACCCATATTGGAAAGGGCAAGATCTCCTTCGCTACCCCCCATTTCTGTAGGAGCTTATCTGATGATGAAGTGGAGCGGGTGATGAAGAGACTGCTTTGAACACCGGCGCTGGCAAAAACATTATCAGATCCAGCTACAAAAGGAATCAGAACTGTCCAAGTCACCATCCCCATCCTCGATTCCTCCTCTGTCCCATCTTGTGGTTTCGGAGAAAGAGATCCTGGGTCAGATAGTAGTGGTGGCATAGGATCCGAGACTTCCCTTAGGTTCATTGGTTGTGGCATCTGCTCCAACTTCCTCTGTTCCATCAGATTTTGAGGAGTCCAGGAGTGACGTTCACCCATCAGGTCTGGGGAGGGGAGTCAGCGTGCACAGTTGTCTGATCTGACTCTACTCCTTGGTGCATTGATGAGGTAGAGCTCGGCTCCTAGATTGGCTACAGAACAACCCACTCTGTCCTGGGGTTGGTCCTCTCTCTCTTTCGAGCTGAGGACCTCTTCAGAGTGGAGCGAGGGGGCTTTTGAGCTGATGGAGAGAGTGTTGTCACCCCAGACAGCTCCACACTCTGACCCAAGTTATCTTCCCTCCCAGGCACCTGTGTTGTTCTCAGCATCACTTCTCCCCCCCAAGTGTAGAGACCCAGAGCCCCAGGAAGCCCCTGCAGGTGGCATCATCTCTTCCACAACTTCACCAGAGTACCCCTCTGAGAAAGTTCCTTGAAAGAGATTGTGCAGAAGGAAGCACAAAGACTACCCTGAGTCTGTCACGTCAGATACCGACCTGGATGATTCGAAAGGTTCCTCATGGTCCCCCTCTGAGGATGTCTCCTTTGCTGACATCCTTGAGATCCTTAAACAGAGGGGTGGCTGGAAGCCCACCAACCCTTCAGAGGATGAGTCGGTATACCTGGAGGCTTTTGGGTCTCACCCTTCCACCTCCTGGGTGTCTCCTCCCTTCAACCAACTAATAGAGCGTGATATCTTGTAAGGCTTGGACTTCTCCAGATACAGTGGAGCCTGTTCCATGGAGGCCCAATAAATTCATTACAGCTCCTACAGGAAAGGAATTTTTAACCAAAGGTGTTCCTGTAGATAAGCTGGTGGTGGCAACAGCCACCAAAAAGGTGTTGTCAGAGACCTCCTCATCTGTCCATCCTCCAAATAAAGAGTTGTGGACTATGGACAGGTATGGAAAGTGTGCCTTTTCTTCAGCTGCTTTTACACTGTGGTCACTGAATTACTTGACCCCCTTTTACAAGATGTCAAACAGATCTACTAAAAGAGCTAGGAGATACTCTTCAGGGTACTGTAGCTTCAGGGATCGCAGATAAAGTTTCTTCTCAGCTCTTCACCCTCAACTCGGTGGTTAACACCTCCATGCGAATGATTTCATATAGGTTCATAGGTGAGTACTAGGCTAATTGACCTTGTGGGCTATTTTAAGCCTAGCCAATTACTCAATGTGAAAATCAAACCCTGCACCTTGTGTCTGCAAGGTAAACACCTTAACCATTCTGCCATCCTCCCACTGTTACATCAGATAATTATCACAGATTCATGCAAGAAAAATCTTCTTTGGTGACTTCAAACAAACCAGTTATTCTTGGGCTACCCATTTGTAGCCCCGCAACTGACTGCTGTACTGTCCAGATCAGGGGTGGGACATTATCTGGGAAAGACTGTTCAAGGCTTATTGCAAGAACATGAGAGCCACTTGCATATCAGTGTCCTAGAGATGATAGTGGTGCTATATGCATTGCAAGCATTCCAGGACTCTCCCGATAGGAACTATTGCAATTCAAACAGACAATATGTCAGTAGTGTGGTACATAAAAAAAATGGAGGAACCAAATCATATCCCTTATGTTGAGAGGCACAATGGGTATGGCAATGGGCTGTCTCTTCTTAACATTTTCTGATAGCACTGTACATACTGGGAACATCCAACATAATAGTGGACAAACTCAGCAGAACAATTCTATTGCCTCACAAGTGGTCCCTGAAACAAGAAGTTGTGGAAGAGATCTTCCTAAAATGGGGCTAGTCTTGCTGCAACCTTTTCGACACAGCTATGAACACCAAATGTAGCAGCTACTTTGCCCTCACCCCCCTGGGAAGTCACCAAGGGATGCACTCGTACATCACTGGGGACTTCTTTATGCCTTTCCTCACTTCCCCTTGATACGCAAAGTACTTCAGAAAGCCAGCATGTTGAACAGCACTATGATACTCATTGCTCCTTATTGGCCTCAACAAATTTGTTTCTCCTTTCTCTGGGCCCATCTCCTGGAGGAACCGTGGATTCTGGACTCAGATCCAGACCTCTTGACCCACTCATCAGGAATGTTTCATCCATCAATCCAGACCCTCAAGTTGACATCATGGCTGCTCCAATTCCACAAATAGCCAGGTGTTTTGATTTTTCCCCTGCAGTTAAGCATATCTTGATCTCTTCCCACAAACCTTTGATGAGAAAACTGTATTCTAGTAAATTTTTATTTATTTATTTTATTTTTATTTTACATTTGTTAACCAAGATGGTCAGATTGGATATATGTCCATTTTCAGTGGAGGCCTGGGGAGAAAAGCTCCAAGAACTTACTTAAAAAATGTATAAAACATTCATGAAAATAACACAGTTTACAATTGCATCTCAGAGACACAATTTATAAATTACTTTTCATGAATACAAGACAATGGTTAGAAATAGATTATGATTTCCCATTGTTACAACATAAAGAGTTCATAGATAATCAGTATTATGCAGTCTAAGTGAAGTAATAGCATGGTTATAAGATCTGAGCTAGTCAGGGTTAAGATCAGAGTTAGGGTTAAGGCAGGGGACATAACCAATGTGTTTTATAGTACTGTTTAAGACCCATTTTGAATTGGATTAGAGAGGGGGTCGTAGTAAGCTCAGAAGGTAGATAGTTCCAAGTATTGCCAACAGAGTTAGTGAACAAACAGTCACCAGCTGCGTTGTTGGATTTAACTGTTTGAACTAACAATCTGTTATATGAGCGTAGAGTCTTAAGGTTGCTAGAGGGAGTAAACAGGTTTTTAAGTACTGGTGTATTTTCATGTTGGTATAAAATCTTATATCCAATTATTATTTGGTTATATTGTAGTAGGCTGGATAGTTCAAGCCAACCCAGTTGATTTAAGTTCAGACAGTGGTGTGTTCTGCATGCTGTCCAGCTGCAAATCTAGCAATGTTGTGGTAGCAGCTTGATAGCTTGTTTAGGTCACTTTTACTCAGGTCTGTAAATAAAGGGGAGGCAAAAAGGAGGGTGGAGAGGAGGTGAGTACATGCAATAACAGTCTTGGCTAGAGGGGTTAGGAAGGGTTTAATCCTATACAGTGAACCAAATTTTTTATTTTTTTATTTATTGTTTTAATAGTTTGATTTATGTGCAAATCAAACTTGAGGTTATTGTCTATCATTACACCTAAGAGCTGAGTGGAGGAATCAGGTGATATAATGGTACCATTGCTAGAATTTATAGTAAAGGTTGTTATGGGGGACCTACGGGTGGGAGTGAACAATAGCATCTTAGTTTTGTTAGGATTTAATATAAGTGTATGAATGAGGAGCCAGTTTTCAACTGTATTAAAGACACTTTGAGTTAAAGTTTGCGGATCAGAGGTGGAAGTGGCTGAGAAAATTAAAGTGGAATTGTCTGCATATTGGATGCAGGTTGCATTTGGGATGACTGGCCACATATCATTAATGAAGATAGAAGAAAGAAGTGGTCCTAGTATGGAGCCCTAGGGGACTCCTAAGGTGACGGGTAGGAGGGTAGACAATTTGTCCTTCCGAAGGACAGCCTGTTGTCTACAACTCAGAGAAGATTGGAAGCTTTGGATCCTTTGTTTGTCTAGGGAAAAGGTTGTCATAGTGTTATTGAGTAGTTGGTGATTTACCATATCAAAGGCTTTTGAGATCAATAAAGAAGGCTGAGGTAAGTATGTTATTGTTGCGATTTTGGTTTATGGTGTTACAGAAGGAGAAGAGGGCCGAGGTGGTGCTGTGAAATGGTCTAAAGCCATGCTGTGAGTTGGCTAGTAATTTTGCTTTTACTAAGATAGTTTAGCAGTTGTTTATGGATATATTTCTTCATTATTTTAGCTAGCGGTGACAGTATAGCTATGGGTCTGGAATTAGATAGCTCAGTAGAGTTGCCTCCTTTACGGAGTGGGATAAAGTGGGATATATTTTAGATAGAAGGGATGGTAGCCTCTGATATTGTTTTATTAATTAGGATGAATATGGGGTGAGCAATGGCATCTGCAGTTTTTGTAGCTACTCTGCAGGTACGAGATCAGCTGCAAGGGTGTTTGGTTTTAATTTTTTGATAAAGGATCAAATTAGTTATGTGGGGACAGGCTGAAGGTGAAAGGATAGTTGAGATCTGGGTATAGAAACAGTTGGATTTTGACCAACAGGAGACAGGCGGCAGGCTAGAGATTTAATGGTTTCAGTAAAGAAGGAGTTGAAAGTATTGGCCACTTTGTTTGAGTGCTTTTGGTTGGTATCTGTGGGGGTAGGAGTGGTGGATTGTCCTGGTTGAAGAAGTTTATTAATGCCTGCCCAGAACCCTTAAGGCTGACTTTGATTTTTTTTTGTTGTAGATTGTAGTAAATGTTTCTTTTGTCTAACTTAAGGATATTTTTGTGTCATTCCTTAGTTGTCTATATTTTTGCTGATCTGCTGGGGCTTTGGTGGCATGCCATTTGTTCCAGGTTTTGTTTCTGAGCAGGATTTTTGTCTGGTTTCTTTTGTTAACCATGGGACAACTTTTGATTTTGTTCTAATAGTTTGAGAAGGTGTGTGACTGTCAAAGATGGCTAGGAATTTGTTAAAGTATTTTACTGCCTCTTCCAATTACAAGTGTTTTAGGACTGACTAGTCACATAAGTTTAGTTCTTTTTGGAAATTAGTGGGGTTAAAGTGTTTATTTCTTACTGTTTTATAGGTGGGTTGGTTGAGAATGTCAGTCATGCCTGATAATATAGGTGAGAAAGTGGTCATTCATATCATCTGGCAGGATTCCCACTTTGTACATTTGTGAGTGACTATTGATCAGTATCCAATCTAAGGTAGTTTCATTGTTGTTGGGTTTCCTGATCCTAGTGGGGGAGGATATGATCTTGGAAAACTCATATAGGTTTACATGAGTAGAAGGGTTTTCTGAGGAACAGGTGTTCCAATCTATGTTAAAGTCTCCAAGGACAATGGTTTCTTGTGGGTAATTGGTAGACAACCAGTTCAGGATATTCTCTAGGGTGTTTATGTTGTTTTCTGGGGGTATATAAACACAGATGATATTTATCTGTTTGCATTTATTGATATGTAGTTTAGTAACAAGAATTTCGGAATTATCATCACCCGGTGGTTGTGAGAAGTCAGCAGACACCTGCAGGATAGATTTATATAAAACAGCTACCCCTCCTCCCTTCCTAGTTTTGCAGTCAAGTCTTAATATATTATAACCTGGAGGGATTATCTCATTATCTGTTGTTGATGGTTTTAGCCAGGTTTCAGTAAGACATAGTAGGTCTGGAGAGTGAACATCTAGTAGAGCATGAATGTGGTAGACTTTATTATTTATGCTTCTGATGTTCAAATGACTGCCCAAGAGTGAACTGGGAGGTATGTTTAAAGTCTGAGAGTTAGCTGGGATAGTAGTGATATGGTTAGGGTCAGCCATTGTGGTTGGACCGGGATTTGGGTGAATGTCTCCATCATTAATGAGGTTGTACTGTGATTTAATTATAAGATTTAGGAATTGGATTATAAAACTTTGGTATCTTTTGGTTTTGGGGCTTATGTATGTGGATCTAATTGGTTGGGGGTATTAAACATGTATGTCGTTATGGTAAGAAAGAGTTGACTAAGTGATTATGGATGCTTGGCACTATTGGAGTGGAGGCTTGGCATTTTGGGTAGTGGAACCCTAGGTAGTTCTGATGTTCATAGATGGTGAGAAGATATGGGATGAGCATTAGGGGTAGGAGGGAATATAATAGTATTCATTTAAAAGGGGGTGATGTAGGTAGTAGTGACATAGTGGGGATAGCAGTGTACGCCTAATTTGATATAAGGTATATAAAGTGTGAGAGAGCATGTTTATAGATTTTTCTCTGTGATTGGTTGTATATATAGGGTTTGTGGCTTTGATATTATATATTTAGCATGACTGGGGCTGGGTGAGAATAGGGGGCAGGGTGAGGGACATACAGAGCCTGAACATAGCAAGGGTGAGCGGCTCGGGTCTAATACAGACACAGATGTTTTCTGCCTTCAAAAAGTATATGTCTGCATGTTCCCAAGTACTTGTTTGTACTCCAAATGCTAAAACTATAATGTATGCCTTTTAGACTATTATTATAGCCAGATTGTAGTTGTTTGGAGTTACTGTATTAAAGCTAGGGACACCGCACAGTGGTATTGACCCAGGGATGAGATTTTTAATCACGTTTTAAGCATATACAAAATTAACCTTGAGGTTTTGGGTGAAATGTGACAGGACAACTTTCTGTTTGGACTGCAGCAGGGAGATCCCATCTTATGCTGTTGGACTATCAAAGATACCGGCAGAATTGAGGGAGCTTACACCTGAGAAAGAATATTACAATGGAGAACCATTTAGCAAATGGTAAGCAAAAGTTGAACAAACTCTTTTCTTGTAGTACTTTCACTTCAGAGAGATAATATGTTTTAACATCCCACTATCTAGAGTCAGCACTACAGATTACAACATGAAACATGTATTTCAGTGAGAACAGTAAGCCGATAAAGCAGTATATTCAATATTTTCTACCAGGGTCTGCTTAATAAAATAGCTAGCTTAATACCCTTGCAACAACTAGTGCTACTAGCGTTATTTCACATTAGTACCAGTCACTATGTCACCAGGAATATAATATTCAGAGTGTTGTCCAAAAACTGAGAAGCACATTGCATTCAGTTTTTCCTACTAGTTAACACTAATATACAAATATTCAGTTTAAACATTACAGAAGGATCCTTTTAAATAGCAAGGTCAAATTTCTATAACATGTCAAGTTTAAGAGTGTCACACAAATATTGGCTTTTAACTAACAAGTTTGTAACAATTACATACCATTTTAAGATGCAGCTTTCTGGGTCAGGAGCACTGGGGTGTATAAAATTATCCCTGAAGTAGAGGGATTTATAACCTCTCTTGCGTGGTTGAGGATGGGTGGGGATAAGGCAGTAGCTAGGGATGGGGCTAATACAGACACAAGATGTTTTCTGCCTGCAAAAGTATATGTCTGTATGTTCCCAGGTAACTGTTTGCACTCCAAATGCTAAAACTATAAAGTATGCCATTTAGACTACTATTATAGTCAGATTGTAGTTGTTTGGAGATTACTGTATTAAAGCTAGGGACACCACACAGTGTTATCGACCCAAGGCTGTGATTTTTAAATACTTTTTAAGCATATACAAAATTAACCTTGAGGTTTTGGATGAAGTGGGGCAGGACAGCTTTCTGGTTGGACTGCAGCAGGGAGATCCAGTCTTTTGCTGTCTGCCTATTTCAGGTACTGGCAGAATTGAGGGAGCTTACACCTGATAAAGAATATTATAATGGAGAACAATTTAACAAATGGTAATTACAGTTGAACAAACTCTTTTCTTGTAGTACTTTCACCTCAGTGAGATAATATCTTTTAACATTCCATTATCCAGAGTCAGCATTATGGATTACAACTTGAAACAGTTATTTCAGTGAGAACAGTGAGTAGATAAAGTAGTATATTCAATATTTTCTATGTTGGTCTGCGTAATAAAATAGCTAGCCTGAGAACCTTGCTACAGCTAGTGCTACTAGCATTATTACTCATTAGTGCCAGTCACTATGTCACCAGAAATATAATATTCAGCATGTTGCCCAAAAACTGGCAAGCGCATGGCATTCTGCATTTCCTATTAGTTAACGCTAATCAACAAACAGTTTAAACATTACAGAAATATTATTTTACATAGCAAAGTCAAGTTTCTATAACAAGGCAATTTAAGAGTGTCACACAAATATTGCCTTTAAACTATCAAGTTTGCAACAGTTACATACCATTTCAAGCTGCAGCTTTCTGGGTCAGGAGCACTGGGGCATTTAAAAATTGTGCCTGAAGCAGAGGGATTTATAACACCACTTGCATTGTTGAGGAGGGAAGGGGATAAGGCAGTAGCTAGTGAGTGGGGCTAATAAAGGCATGATGTTTTCTGCCTGCAAAATGTAGGTGTCCGTATGTTCTCAAGTACTTGTTTGTACTCCAAATGCTAAAACTATAAGGTATGCCCGACTACTATTATAGCCTGGTTGTCGTTTGGAGTTACTCTATTAAAGGTAGTGACACCACACAGTGGTATGGACGCAGGGATTTGATTTTTATACACTTTTTAAGCATATATAAAATTAACCTTGAGGTTTTGGGTGAAGTGGGGCAGGAGAGCTTTCTGTTTGGACTGCAGCAGAGAGATCCTGTCTGACACTGTCGGACTATTGTGGGTACTGGCAGAAATGAGGGAGCTAACATCTGATAAAGAATATTATAACAGAAAACCATTTATCAAATGGTAAACAAAGTTGAACAAACTCTTTCCTTGTAGTACTTTCACTTCAGTGAGATAATATGTTTTAACATTCCACTATCCAGAGTCAGCATTTTGCATTACAACATGAAACAGGTATTTCAGTGAGAACAGTGAGTAGATAAAGCAGTATATTCAATATTTTGTACCAGGGTCTGCTTAATAAAATAGCTAGCTTGATACCCTTGCAACAACTAGTGGTACTTGCTTTATTTCACATTAGTACCAGTCACTATGTCATCAGGAATATAATATTCAGTGTGTTGTCCAAAATCCGGCAAACACATCGCATTCAGCATCTCCTACTAGTTAACACAAATCAACAAATAGTCAGTTTAAACATTACAGAAGGAACATTTTACATAGCAAGGTCAAGTTTCTATAACAGGTGAATTTAAGAGTGTCACTCAAATACTGGCTTTTAACTAATAAGTTCTTAAGTTACATACCATTTCAAGATGCAATGTTCTGGGTCATGAGCAGTTGGACATTTAAAAATGGTGCCTGAAGCAGAGGGATTTATAATCTCACCTGCGTGGTTGAGGAGGGGAGGGGATAAGGCAGTAGCTAGGGATGGGGATAATACACACACAAGATGTTTTCTGCCTGCAGATGTATATGCCCGTGTGTTCACAAGTACCTATTTGCACTCCAAATGCTAAAACTATATGGTATGCCTTTTAGACTACTATTATAGCCATATCGTAGTGGTTTGGAGTTACTGTATTAAAGCTAGGGACACTGCACACTGCTATCTACCAAGGTCTGTGATTTTTATACACTTTTTAAGCATATACAAAATTAACCTTGCCGTTTTGGATGAAGCGAGGCAGGACAGCTTTCTGTTTGGACTGCAGCAAAGAGATCCACTCTTATGCTGTTGTACAATCGTAGGTACTTGCAGAATTGAGGGACCTTACACCTGATAAAGAATATTATAATGGAGATCCATTTAGCAAATGGTAAACACAGTTGAACAAATTATTTTCTTGTAGTACTTTCACTTCATCGAGATAATATGTTTTAACATTCCATTATCCAGAGTCAGCATTATGCATTACAACATGAAACAGGTATTTCAACGAGAACAGTGAGTAGACAAAGCAGTATATTCAATATTTTCTACCAAGGTCTGCTTACTAAAATAGCTAGTTTTAAACCCTTCAACAATTAGTGCTACTACCGTTATTTCACATTAGTACCAGTCACTATGTCACCAGGAATATAATATTAAGCGTGTTGTCCAACAACCAACAAGCACATCGCAGTCAGCGTTTCCTACTAGTTAACCCTAATCTTCAAATAGTCAGTTTAAACATTACAGAAAAATTATTTTACATAGCAAGGTCAAGTTTCTATATCAGGTCAATTAAAGAGTTTCGCTCTAATATTAGCTTTTAACTAACAAGTTTGTAACAGATGCATACCATTTCAAGATGCAGCTATCTGTGTCAGGAGCAATGGGGCATTTAAAAATGGTGCCTGAAGCAGAGAGATTTATAACCTTGCTTGCGTGGTTGAGGAGGGGAAGGGAATAAGGCAATAGCTAGGGAGTGGGGTAAATACAGACACAAGATGTTTTCTGCCCTCAAAAAGTATATGTCTGTATGTTCCTAAGTACTTGTTTGTACTCCAAACGTTAAAACTATAAGGTTTGTAGTTGTTTGGCATTACTGTATTAAAGCTAGGGACATGGCACAGTGCTATCGACCCAGGGCTGTGATTCTTATACACTTATTAAGCATATACAAAATTAACCTTGGGCCAGATTTATGAAAGCTTGCACAGAGTTGTAGAGTAGAGTAAGACGTCAAACAGGCAATATGCCTGACGTGCAATCCAGGAACAGCCGGCAGGGGTGTGCATGAGAGCTGCTAAAGCTAATCTTGCATGGATAGCATCATGGTATGCAAATTACCTCATTTGCTGCAGAAAGCTATGCAAATGAGGTAAATTTGCAATCCAGGAAACACTAACCTGTCCATGGAAGATTAGTATTATCTGCAGAAATGTACTACATTGGTAACGGAGTACCACTCTGCAAATAGCTAAACGGAGCTAAGACAGCTCCAAATAAAGGATGCACACAGTTGAGGAAGCATGCCAATGGCCAAATATAAGGCCATTGGCATTTATAAATGTTTAAAACTATTAAAATTTAACTTTTTTTTCCCCGATCGCCGATGTTTAAGCATAGTGCAGCACAGCGCAAACGTGCGGCGCTTTAAAAACAAGAAAATAATTTTAAAATAGCCAAAAATAGCCATTTTCACTAAAAAGCTTATCCTGCCATGCAGGTGAATGGCAGGCTGAAGACAACATGGCCACTGAGTACTGGTTGCTAAGGGGGGGAAGCTCAGTGTGAGAGATGTAACCATGCATTAGTATGCAATCCTATGCAAATGAGGATAAGGACAGTGAATCCCAATTTTCCCCTGCATGTGAGCTATGTCCCAAGAGTGTAAGTGTAGGAGTAGCTGAGTAGTAGAGTTGAATATAGGTAACATCATGAGGGTGTGTGTCAGAAAGGCTGCAAGCTAATTGGAGCACAGTGTCTTGTGTTTGCCCTGAGTTGCTCAGGATTGCAAGAGGCATGTCTACAGTTGTCCTTTTTGAAAACCAGAAACCAAAGGTGCACACTGTGAAAATATCTGAAATTTCTTGCAAACGTGCACACTGCATGTGCACGTGTTTGCGCAGCACTGCCTCGGGCAGAAACAGAAAGGGAAAAGGAAGGAAAAGAAGTAGTAGGAAGTTAACCAAGGAGAACTAGCAGAGCTGCCAGGTGAAATATATCAGAATCAGCCAATTACACAGGCAGCAGACTAGCCCAGCCCAGCACTTTAAACTCTTCAAACAGCATTCTTCCCTGTTTTTTTTCCCAAGAACTCTGCAACACTGCATTATACAAAGAGGGAAAGCTTAAAAACTTTAAAGTCAGACAAAATGTTAGGGGCTGCTCTTGCCATCATAAACCAACATGTGCAAGGTGCTGAAGGTGGTGATGTTGTGAATGCTGCTGAGCAACCCACAGTGAGGAGACGGAGAATAATGTACAGACCTAGGGTACCCTACCAAGGGCTACATGAGCTGGAGATAGTGGAGTGCTATAGAGTGGACAGAGACCTCCTGCAGCAAATTGCTGAGCTGTGCTGGCCACGCCTCACACACAAAACCAACAGAGGGGAACCCATCCCACTGGATACCAAGGTATGTGTTGGCCTAAGAATACTAGCTACAGGTACCTTCCAGAGACCAACTGATGATATGATGGGGATTTCACAGGCATCAGCATCCAGGGTACTGCACCAGTTCCAGTTCCTGGATGCCATGTCAGCACCTGTCGGTGAGCACATATATTTCCTCAATTCCTGTGAGGCATTGGCCAGCAATATGCGTCTTTTCCACCAAATAGCAGAATACCTTGAGGTAGTGGGTGCAATAGACTGCAAACACATACAAATCAAAGCACCACCTGGTGAGCGAAGTAGGGTCTACATCAACCATAAGGGCTTCCCCTTCATCATCTGCTAGGTCATATGCCATACCCAGGGCATAATAATGAATGTGTGTGCTGGCTGCCCTGGAAGCTATCACAATTCCAACATCTGGCATCTGACGCAGCTGTACCAGAGATTTGCCAATGGGGACATCCCTGATGGTCACCTAGTGGGGGATGCTAGATACGCACTTGAGCCGTTGCTGATGACACCCATCAGAAATGCACACATACCCGAACAAGAACTCCATAATAAGGCACACGCACAAACAAGAAACATAATTGAGCGTGTGTTTGGGATGCTGAAGTCATGGTTCCGGTGCCTGGACACATCTGGTAGAGCCTTGCAGTACTCACCAACTACATGTACCCAAATTATCATGGTATGTGCCATGCTACACAATATGATCCTGCAGACACAGCTGCAGCAGAGACAACATGGGGCAGGGTCAAACAGCCCCCACCATTGCCAAGGCCTGCACATTCATAGCGTGACTCAGAGGAGGAACAACCTGAGCCTGCCCCAGTAGGTAGAAGAGGTGTGCCCAGTATGACCTGGCCTTGGCAAAGAGGCAATGCATAGCACATACACTGACTCAGTAGGAACCCTGGAAATGACACCTCTCTCTGACTCGCACATACAGTAAAAGGGATGCCTAACTTGACACTACCTGTTTTCAAACATGTATAGGGAGTGTAATATGTGCATCTGACATAGGCAGCCCTGCAGCACCACCTGAGGCATGAGTCCCTATTTTAAGTAATACAAAGCATTGCTAAGCAAATTTTGCCAGTAATGAGCATATTTAAATACAATTGTGCATAGCTGCGCACCACGCTAACCAGCACAATGTCAGGCAAAGTTGGGCAATGTTGGGCAAAGTCGAGCAAAGTTGGGTAAACACACTCACACCTGCTTTACTCTTCCTTAACCAGTCAGGTCTGCCCAGCAGGAAAATAAAAAGCAGTGACAGGGCTTGAACTCAGGATACTGTGCACTATAGTCACAGTACTGAACCAGTAAGCCATGACAGCATTTCACTGGCACAGACACAACTTAAGTCACTCACACATACCAGTTGGGGGGGGTCACATACCTAACAGTTACAGCCAGCAGGACAATTGTAGACAAACTCAAACACAAACAAATACTGTATCATGCCCTCTGAAAAGGCATATGAGTAACCTCCCCCCAAGCCTATGCAGACAGATAACAGCAGGCCAGGCAGTGTGATGTGGGTTGGGTAAGCTATGAAGTCACAAACTAATATGCGTGTAATTGGAAGCTAAGGTCTGTAGTACAGTGGTATGCCTCAAGCCAGTACAATAAGCAACAGTACAGACTGAAATGGAGTACCTGACATAGCAGTATAAGTGTCAGGTGTACCCCTCATCCCATGTACATCCAAAGTAACAATCAGGTGTGCCCCCCCCCCCGGGTAGAAATGTACAAATAATAGCTGTCCCCCCTGTATGTAGAAATGTTGATAAGTCTATGCAAATTGACTCATGGAAGCCCTGCAGGCACAGCGTGCTTCCTGTCGATGTACAACACAAAGGTAAGCCCTGAAGTAAAAACCAGCTTGATTTTTCACACATATATAGTATATGGATATACATAGTGGGCATGCTCATACACTTAAACAGATTTAGCAAATTTCAGTCAGCAACATACTGAAAGGTCATACTGGCCATGCTCACACACTTAGGCCATGTCTGAGTACAGCAGTGGACCACAAATATCTGGCAGTTGCAGTTCTTACTCCAGACACTTGTCACTATTCACCAATCCTGCCTTGCGCACACAGTGATATGAAAACAGACCCATATCATATATTGGACCCCTGTCATAATCAAACTATGTACTACAAGTACTTAAGTTGTTCAAAGAAAGTGAAAATCCAAAGAAAATCAATAAATCTCCAATCAGTATCATCAAGAAACAATGAGAACTCCTAATATTATCCAAGCCATGATCTGGAAAAAATATTGCCAAAGAGTCCATAGAGAACCATTAAGCTTTCTTTCACTATGTCATAAATATCAATGTAAACTCATATATGTTCTGAGTCAGTGCAAAGTGTAAATGAATACATGTACATGACTGACATTGCCAACATCTTGTCAGACAGGTTCATACATATTTACCTGCCTCTCACTGACAAAAGGGCCCATTACCATACCTGGAGATTGTGAAAACCCAGAAATCACATATACAATGGTTAAACAGCTCTATCCAAACCTTAAAACACGGCATCTATGGGATGACATGGTTTCCCTGGCTGTGTTATATGTGAACTCCAAACAAACAGACCCTGCACCTGAACAGTCTGTTGAGACTCACCCTCTGTACAGGATATGAAACTGTTGAATGGGTTACAGCAACATTTGGCACACTCCACAAGTCTTGGTGCACAACAGACCATGGGAACTATTGTGTAATAAGCCTAATAAGCCTGACCTGCAAGGCCATGGAGTCCATCATTATGGAACTCATAAACAGAGCTATTGGGAGCCTACAAACACCCAATCCTACCCATTTTGGTTTGGTCAGGGGCAGATCATGGTTCCTAAACCTGCTAGACAGTTTTCAAGGCAGTTACCCAGGACATACATCAATGAAATGAGCTATACACGGCATACATAGACCTTGAAAAGCCCTTTTCCAACATCCCACACATGTTGTATCCACAAAATCAACAACCTGTGCATAAACACATATGTCATCTGATGGATTGAAAACTGGGGCACAGATAGATCCCACAAGGTAAGAATTGTGGTCTCCCTGTTGGACTGTAAGCTGGTAACAACTGCTGTCCCCCATGGCTCAGTCCTGACACCCCTCCTGCCTTGTGTATACTTCTCAGAAATACAGTCAAACACAAGAGG
This sequence comes from Protopterus annectens, assembly GCF_019279795.1. Taxonomy (NCBI): domain Eukaryota; kingdom Metazoa; phylum Chordata; order Ceratodontiformes; family Protopteridae; genus Protopterus; species Protopterus annectens. The sequence continues at coordinate 154,723,961 of NC_056736.1, forward strand.
GCTATGGCTAGCAAAGTTTGTGGATGACTGCAAAAAGGTTGTCATGATCGATGTTTGGGACAACAGAGACATCCTTAAAAAGGGTCTCAGTCAGATAGATGTGGTGTCAAAATTATGGCCTCGAGCTACAGTCATACAAATAGCACATAGGTGCTAACACCCTAAATATGGAGGTAATAATAAGGGATCTATGGACACATGTGGATAGTCATCTCTACTTCCAGAAACACATTCACAAAGTGGTTAGAAAATCATGCTATGTGTTCCCACAAATTGCCAAGGTCTTTGCATGTAGGTCAAAGGAGGTTCCCTCTACTCATTAGTCATCAGACCCATCAGAGAGTATCACAGCACACTTGCGATGAATCTGACTAGGCACCTACAGCAGCTGGAAAGACCACTTAAGTACCTCAACAAGAGGACTACTGGCCTCAAACAGTTGCCGCATGCAACGAGACTGAAGTTAACTCAATCTGTACTCTGTTGCATACTGTCTACTCAGGCGATCTCTGCCCAACAGACAGGTCCATGTCCAATGCAGAACTGATGTACATGCTCTATCTTAAGTAAACCCAAGCTCACTGTGCCACATGCTCTAGGGATATCATCATCACAACAATAAATAGAACATGTTGGAGGGATACATTACTAACTCACAGACTTCCCTTGCTTTGGAACAGGCTCCCAACCTACATTAAGCTGAGTCCCTCACTGACACTCTTCCAGAGGAGCCTTGAATAGTGTATGTGAAACTGAACTGTCACACCATGGATCACTTCATCAGCTCTACTACACAGAGGCCTAGAGAACTAACCCCATGTGTGGCGATAGCTGCATACTCTGGCCATACTAATAGATGCCTTCAGGCAGATAGCCTATTACCCACCTATGCACCTATATATATGTAGGGGGAATACAGTATAATAAGCCAAAGATGGATGGGCAGAGAAGTGTGTAAGAGGGTGACCATGACAGGGAGCCATCCAGGACTGTCCCACCCAGCACACATCCCAATGGCACAAAAACATGATGTGCACATCTCACCCACTGTACATAACAGCCACCAGTATCTATAAGAATTACAGTGTATGTGGTCCATGTGCCTACTGTACAACATGATAGACATGTACCTGTCACATAGGTTCATAGGTATGTAGTAGACTATATTCATGAAGGCATATATTAGCCTAGGCAAGTTGTGCAACCTTCACCACCCCATTGGGTAGTCTCCTAAGCCCTAGTTCTAATAGTTAGTACCCTAAGCCCATTTCTAGTGGGGCTGCTGATCTGATGCCTGGCGTGAATTGTCTGTTTCCCATCCACTCATCAAGGTTCCTATTGAAGAGTGTCAGCGAGGGGCTCTGTTTGATGTACATTGGGACTCTGTTCCACAGTAAGGCAAGTGTCTGGGATGGTACTCTATCCCACCAGTATGTTGTATTCATTGTTGTGATGAGGTTCATATCCCTAGAGTGTGTAGTTCGACTCAATTTTGTTATCCGTAGATGGAGCATGTTCAACAGTTATGTGTTGGACATGGCTCTGTATGTTAGGCAGAGTGTGCCTCTGAGTAGGTGGTACGTAACGGAGAACAGATTTAGTTTTACCAGTTGTATTGCATAACACAACTGTTTGAGGCCAGTAATCCTCTTGGTGAGGTATCTCTGTGGTCTGTACAGCTGCTGGATATGCTTAGTCGAGTACATCCAAAATGGTGCATTGTTCTCAATGATGGGTCTAATGACTTAAGAGTAGAGGGCCACCACTACCTCTTTTGATCCTGATGCAAACCATTTGTTGAGTAGGTGGGCCACATAGGATTTCCTAATCACTTTGCAACATGGTTGTCAAAGGAAAGATGACTATCTACTTGTGTCCCCAGATCCCTTATTACCTTGTCAGTTTTTAGGGGATAACACCTATGTGGTAGTTTGTGGGTACTTTGTTTTCACCAAAGGGGATTACTATGCATTCTTTCACATTGAGCTTGAGGCCATGATTCTGACACCACACATCTGTCTCCTAGAGTCCCTTCTGGAGAATATTTGTGTCATCCGGGGAATCTATTATGGCAAACACTTTACAGTTCCCAGCAAACTTAGCCAATCACAACCCTCCTGTGTTGGCATGTACTTTTGAGAAGTCTATACCAAACAGGAGGGACCCCAGGACTGAACCTTGGGGGGCACCAGTTGTTACCGGTGTAGAGTCTGACATGTAGCCTGCAACTCTTAATTTGTGGGATCTATCTGTGAGCCAGTTTGTAATCCATCTTGTGATGTATGGATTCATGCCCAGGTTGGTAAGTTCATCTATGGCACCTGACTGGGGAATGGTGTCAAAGGCCTTAGCGAGGTATAGGTAGGCTGTGTGGAGCTCATTTTAATCATCTGTAGCCTGGGTAACTGTCTCAAAGAAATGCACCCAGTTCAGGAGGCGTGATCTCCATTTGACAAAGCCAAACTGGGTGTGCTCAACTGTGTGAATGTTCCCAATGTCTTTATTGTTGACTTCCATTATGATTGGCTCCATTGCCTTGCAGATCAGACTCGTCAGGCTCATAGAGCATGAATGCCAAGGGTCTTTTGTGGCCCCACCCCTATGGAGTGGGAAGAACGTTGCTGTGCAACATTCTATGGGTACATATTCTGTAGAGAAGATGTAGAGAGAGGTGTAGGTATCCTTGATGAATATGGATACACCCCCACCCTATGTGCTAAGATCCAGGTTCTGATGCTGGAAGGTATGGAATGAGTAGTATCCTGGTAGTGCTGGTGTGCTCTCTGGAGCCTTGAACTAGGTTTCTGTTACTGCATAGATATCAACATTCTCCATACTGAGAAGTGCCTTGAGTGTGTGCATCTGGAGGCTGAGACTTCTGGCAATGAGTAGCATTTAGCTCACTTTGTGGTTATTTGTGTTGATTATGGGGTATGGTTTGTCCTGAGTGACCGGTGTTCCACACCTGAAGTCAATGCCTCATTGGTCCCATCTAACCATAAAGCTAATTACCCTACATATCCACATTCTGCCCCCCCCATTAAGAAAACCATGTTAAAATATTTCTCCAAAGCCAACTTCATGCTTCTTAAGACAGAAGTGGTGAACGTCAGGACACCCATGCAGATAGACAATACAGTTATGACTACTGAATCCTTCACAATTGCACTTTATAAGCACTTATGTGAGTGCATGCATTGTGCTATCACAAGCAGAACCAAGATGCTATCCTCCAAGAAAAGGAAGCCAATCTGGTGGACCCCTGCCATAAACAAACTGCACAACAGAAGGAAGAAACTGTTGCAAAAGAGGGTAAAATCCCATGAGTGAGGAGCTCCCTGGTCAGCCTCAGTAAGAAGCTACGATCCCTGATAAAATCCTCCAAAGCTAGTTATGAAAACAAAATCGCCACTGATTCTAAAGACAACCACAAAGCATTATATAGCTATGTCAAGAATCTCAATAGCAACACTCAGATCTGCTCTGAGTTACAGCACAATGGCACTAAATATACAGACCCAACTGATAATGCCAACATCCTGGCAGATAGGATCAGTGCTAACTTTACCCCCCCTCTCACCATTGAAAGAGCCCATCTCTATACTGGAAGAATGCAAAGTTGCTGTCATCATGGCTGCACAGGTAAAAACTACTCTCCAAAGGCAGGAAAACAGTATCCATGGGACCACATAACATCCCAGGCTGTGTTCTACATGAACTCCAGAATGAACTGGCACCACACCTATGTACCATGTTCAATCATAGCCTCACCTCAAGGTTTGTGCCTGCTGAATGGCACACAGCGACGGTTATCCCACTACACAAAGGGGGAGCCACCACGGACCCCGGGAACTAGTGTACCATTAACCTGATGAGCCTGGTCTGCAATGCCATGGAATGTATCATCATGGAACTTATAAACAAAAAGACATTGGTAATCTCCAAACTCTGGACCACAACCTTTTTGGGTTTGTAAAAGGTAGATCATGTCTCCTAAACCTGATAGACTTCTTTGAAGCAGTCACCAAAGCCGTAGACAAGGGTAAGGTGGTTCACACAGTCTAGCTAGATCTTTCCAAGGCTTTCAACACCATCCCCCACTCTGGAATTATAGATAAACTCACTAAACTAGGTATAAATCCCTATGTCACAAGATGGGTTGCCACCTGGCTCACTGACAGAACCCACACTGTGAAAGTAGCAGACTCCAAGTCTGACTTCAGACCAGTGACAAGTGGAGTACCACAAGGTTCAGTCCTGTGTCCTGTCCTGTTTTTTATCTATTTCCCTGAAGTACAGGCTAACATAGAAGATCTTTGGCTAATGAAGTTCCCAGATGACTGCAAACTAGGAGCCATAATCGAAACTACTAACAATGTGGACATCCTACAAAAGGGCCTCACTGAGACAGATGCCTGGTGTCAAAGCCATGGCCTCAAGCTCAATGCCAAAAAGTGCATTGTCATCCCCTTTGGTAAAAACTCTGTACCCATGAACTACAACATAGGCGGTAGTATACTTAACACTGAAAGTGTGATAAGTGACCTTGGGACACAGGTGGACAGTAGACTCTCCTTTGATAATCACATTGCCAAAGTGTTTAGAAATTCCTTCTATGTAGCCACCTAATCATGAAAATGTTCACCTCTAGATCAAGAGAGGTCATTGTGCCCCTCTACTCATCACTCATTAAGCCCATAATAGAGTACAATGCCCCATTTTGTATGTACCTTAATCGGCACATGCAACAGCTGGAAAGACCACAGAAGTACCTCACCAAGAGGATCATGGCCCTGAAAGAGATGCCCTATGCAGCTCAACTAAAGAAACTCCAGCTCTACTCGGTTGCTTACTGCCTGCTCAGAGGTGATCTATGCCTGACGTATAAGGCCATGTCCAACCTGGAATTAATGGACATGCTCCACCTCAAGAAAACCAAATCTCATAGAGCCACATGCTCCAGTGTATTAAACCTCAGCACAGCAATAAACAGGATGTACTGGAGGGATAGATTCCTGCCCCAGAGACTTCCCTTGCACTGGAATAGAATCCCAGTTGATGTTAGGCACAGCACCTCGCTGACTCTCTTCAAGAGGAATCTTGATGAGTGGATGGGAAATTGTAAATTTACACCTGGGATCACTTCAGTGGCCCTGCTAGACAGAGGCCAAGGAAACTAATTTAAAAGGGAGGCAAAAGCCAACACATTATGGCTAGGCTTATAAATGCCCTTGGGCAGATAGCCTAGTACCTACCTATGAACCTATGAACCTTTGAGCCTTGCCTAAAAAAGGTAATATGGGGACAGCAAGAGCCTTGGCCAGTATTCAGAATCATATGGGTGACAGGTGCAAAACATCTGTAGCGAAGCAACAAGGCTTGTCTATCATGTCATCACAGGCAGAAAGAGACTGGATCCCCTTTGAATGACACTAGAAACTCAGCCAATTGTTGAAGTTTATCGTCTTTCTGTTATATTGCAGTATCATGTAGGTGAAGGTATGATGCTACTCAAGGTCAGGGTCATACCAGCCTGTGCTACATGATCATAGAGCTAATATATATCTCTTGTCATGTTGTCCTGGGAGGTATGTCTCAGATCATTCACAGTGACATGTACAAAGAACACGTCATATATGTACCTGTTCTGGAGTGATGTAAGTGCTTGTGTTATGCGGCGGATCATAGCACCTGACAGACAACTGACAGTAACCTTCCCCTTGTCCAGCCGAGTGAGTGGAACATCTGTGTGCCTGACTATGAAGTCACCTATTACTAGTGTATTGGGTATGTAGTTTTGCCTTAGGGCCAGTTGTGAGGCACACTGCTTTGGTGTATTATGTGTTTTCTGGCGTGTGCTTGGAGGTGCATGTTGCTTGTTTGTCTGCTTAGGAGGACACTCTCTCTTTTTCAGATTAATATTTGTATTCTCCGAGTATAGTAATGTGTATTTATGTGTGTGTTTTGCTGGTGCTTATATTGTAGGTCTATGTGTGACAGTTGGTGTTGTGGTTGTATGACCCTACTCCTCCTGACTGTATTGTCCAGTACTGGGTTGACAGAGCTTAGCCACCGGTTTGACCCTGTGTGTGCAGTATGCATCAACCCATATATGATATGGTCATGGCTTATGCATACAATACACTCACAATACACATAGTATGATAAGTCTGCTGAGGTTAGCAAATGTGAAAAAAACCTTTGGGCAAACTGTCAGGAAGTAATGTCTGTATTGCACCCTGTAACTCCATATTGCTTGCTGCAGTGTAAAGATGTACTTAGCTTGGATTAAGAACACCGCACTTGCCAACTGTGTGTGTGTGTGTGTGTGTGTGTGTGTGTGTGTGTGTGTGTGTGTGTGTGTGTGTGTGTGTGTGTGTGTGTGTGTGTGTGCATGTCTGTCTCTCCCTGGGGAGAAAGCAACCTTTTTGGAGACTACTCACACCCCTTAAAAGTGGTATACTCATCTTTGTCAAGTCTTGTGATGTCACCATCCTACAAATATACCTGTGGAAAAGAGAAATCCCAGTAATGTGTATAGTGCATCATGTAAATGCGTACTGCTGTAGTATCATAATGTCGTTAGGTAGGGGTCTGAAATCCTGCACTTGCCAACTGTGTGTGTCTCCCTGAGAAGGAGCAATCGTTTTGGAGACTACTCACACCCCTTAAAAGTGGTATACTCATCTTTGTCAAGTCTCATGATGTCACCATCCTACAAATATACCTGTGGAAAAGGGAAACCCCAGTAATGTGGATAGCACGTCATGTAAATGCATACTGCTGTTGCATCATAACATAACAAAAATCGTAAAGTGGATTTGTGCTTTCCGACCACCTTGTTTCATTTTGTATTACTGGTTTTTGTGGCTGCAACAGTTTGTTTTTCGTATCATAATGTAGTTAGGCAGGGGTTTAATCCTGCACTTGCCAACTGTGTGTGTGTCTTCCTGGAAAGAAGCAATCTCTTTGGAGACTACTCACACCTCTTAAAAGTGGTATACTCATCTTTGTCAAGTCTCATTATGTCACCATCCTACAAATATACCTATGTAAAAAAGACATTCCAGTAATGTGTATAGCATGTTGTGTAAATGTGTACTGCTGTAGTGTCATACTATAATTAGGTAGGGGTTTGAATCCTGCACTTGCCAGCTGTGTGTGTCTCCCTGGGCAACAGCAATGCTTTTGGAGACTACTCACACCCCTTAAAAGTGGTATACTCATCTTTGACAAATCTGATGATGTCACCATCCTACAAATATACCTATGGAAAAATGCAATCCCAGTACTGTGAATAGTGCATTGTGTAAATGCATACTGCTGTAGTCACATAATGTAATTAGGAAGGAGTTCGAATCTTGCACTTGCTGACTGTGTGTGTGTGTCTGATCCAGGTGTGTGACACAGTTGATCAGCATAGAGTGGGCTTTGATTTTTCTAGTGTATGACATATCACAATGACAACTGTATGTGCATTACACATGTAAGGTAGCTGTGGGGCTAATCCATATACATACACGTGACCTCAATTATTTCATAGGTGGGTACTCTGCTTTCTCCATGAACGCATCTGTTATCTTTGCCAGAGGTCACTTCTGTATGCTTGTGACAAGCTTAGACGCTGCAGTTATCCCTGGACTGCATCTTCCGTTTCACATACACTCATCACGGTTTCTATTGAAGAGTGCGAGTGAGGGTTTATGCTTGAGGTATATTTGAAACCTGTTCCAAAGCAAGCAAAGTCTGGCAAAGATGACTAATCATTATAGGTGTGCAACAACCTCTGTGGATCTGCATGCAAACCCTTTATTACTTATGTGCTCCACAGAGGGATTTCCAAAACCCTTTGGTAATGTAATTATCAAAGGAGAGATGACTTAACACATGGCTCTATGTATACATTAGTACCTATTCCACATTTTGGGGGCTACTACCTATGTGGTACTCAGGGGATACTTTGTTTTCTAAAAGTGGATAACTATGCTTTTTTTGGCTTATAGCTTTACAGCATGTGTTTGACACCAGGTATCTGTCTGTATGATACCCTTTTGGAGGATGTGTGTATCATCTGGAGAATAAAGTATAGCCCACAGTATGCATTTTCATCAAACGTGGGCAGACATATCCCTACTGTGTAATGCTATATGCCAAACAGGAGTGGTCCCAGGACTGAGTGCAGGTGAATACCACTTGTTACTGGCATAGAATAGTACATGGAGGCTGCAAATGTTACTGTGTGTCCTACATCTGTGAGTCAGTTGTCAAGCCATCATCTAACAATCGTTTATGGTCAGTCTGTTGAGGTTATGTATAATACCAGTATGTGGGATGGGTATGAATTGCTGGTGAGCTATAGCTTGGCTGTGTTGACCTCCCCTCCCTCACCTATAGCCTTGTTGACTGGCTTGAAGTCTACTAGGTGTATGAGCCATGATCTGGCCTTTAGAGAACCTAAGTGGGTATGGTGCAGTGTTTGCAGGTTCATAATGTCTCTGTTAATGAGTTCCATAATGCTGTGATCCATAGCCTTCCAGATAACATTTGTCTGGCTTATAGGGTGAGGGTTTCCAGGACCTGTTGTAGTTCTACCCTTAATCAATTGATGTTAACATTTGCACTGGGTGTAACGAGGGTGGACAGGTTTAAGAATAAGTATATTAGAGGGTCAGGCCAGGTTTGAAGGTTAGTAGACCAAGCCAGATAGGCAGGATTAAGTTGGTTTGTACATGTGCTGAGGAGGGATGCAGAGTATATTGTGAAATAGGTGCTAAGGATGAAGCCGCCAGGTAACAGGAAAAGAGGAATGCCTAAGATGAGGTTTATGACTGTGGTGAGAGAGGACATGCAGGTGGATGGTGTGACAGCACAAGATGCAAAGGGCAGGAAGAAATGTAAACAGATGATGTACTGTAACAACCCCTAATGGGAGCATCCAAAAGGAGAAGGAGAAGAAGACGTTGTAGCTCAACCCTTGTGGACTGTGAACACTATTACCGGGTGTCATTCCACAAGTATGTAACCTGCATAGAGGCTGCATCTAGACAGAGCGTTTAGGTGAGTGATGACTTCATATATCAGCTTGTGTATGACAGAGCCAGGGACACTGTCCAGTACCATTGCCACTGTGGTGTGTACTTTGTTAAAGAGATATTTTAACAAGATTGTCTGTGAATCATCAGGTTTTACATTCTTCAGGTCTGGAAATGTGGCCTTTGTGTAATGACAGGGTGGTGAAATCTGCATTCAAACTGTCTGACAAGGAATTGGTAATGGCAGTCAGATAAGTGTACTTTGTGACCATTTACATTAACTGTGACCCTATCTGATATTTCCCCTGTAGATTATGAACAACACTAAAGAAAGCTTTAGTGTTGTCTTTGGAATCCTTGCCATTTTGTATTTTGAAGCTTGCCTTGTATGTTTATTGAGGGATTGTATTTTCCCAATGATACTGACCAAAGAGGTTATCCCTTCTTGGTATGTAACTCTTTTTTGGTAGAACTTCACACCTTCTATTATATATTTTGTTTATGGCAGGGGTCCATGAGACTTATGCACTTTTACTGTATAAGTGAGAATTTATTGTGTTTGTGATAGCACGGTCCATGCAACCCTGTAGATGAACAGTGTGCAATAATAAAGGATTATGCAGCTGGGACAGTGTTAACCTTAATAATGCAAACCAATGACAGATAGCAACAACAACATCACCCACAGCACAGTATCAACCCGTGTCATACACACACATGCGTACTCAAGTTCCAAAATGCATGTAGTACAGTGCATACTGGCCACCAATAGAAACTATGGAGTGTTAACACTGGCCAGTACAGGGCATGTAACCCTGACAATGTGTCCAATATGCATGTACATGCAGACAGTGCACCTCCACCATGTTCACAAATGTACACCTGCAAACCTGTGCTGCAACACACCCCACACTTACTGTCCACTGTATAATACATGCTGACACAACTATACACATCAGCCAAGTGGCACATAGGCAAACAAAACACAATTGGAATAAACACTGGTGGAAACAATACAACATTGCTAATTACAGCTTTAATGCATCATGCCTGCTCAGCTACACCTTCAAGGATATCATTACACTTTACTGCTGACAACATGCTACACATTCAACCATTGCTATACTTTATTAAAGTCACCCTGTGCATCAGCACAATGTAAGCCTGTTCCTGCATCAATGTTACAGATGACAGGAGGTGGCACAGGTTTCATCATATGCACAGGGTGTGTTGTTGGTTTGCCAGAGGTCTATGCTGAGCCATACAATCAACATGTGTGTGTGAGTGTGTGTGTGAGGACCATGAGTACTGTTATGGGCCAATGTTGATGTAATGTGTGCAGGTATGTGTTTGCCCTAGGTTTCTTGTGTATGTGTGTGTGTCTGCATGCACACAGTTCCACCATGTGGTTGCCATATACGAGGATTTGCGAGACAGCTACAGACTGTACTTGGCAGGCTTTACAGATCACCGTCTCTGGCCACGGATACAGAACATGTGCCTGGCAGGGGTGCTACAGACAGCATCAGGTATTAATCCATACTGGGTACTATCCGAAGAGGTTGACATATGTCCACTGGATCCAGGTCCCTGCTTGAGCTGGCCAGAGCCACGTGCACGTGGTCTTCTAGAATGGTCTATGGACAGCCCCCCCAACATTGGTGGGGCTGGTACTAGCACTACGGGAGCGGCTCTTACTTGCTGGATGTCCATGGTGACCTCCAGCTGCTAATGTTGCTGGCATACATCCATGATGACATCTCAACCGTCCCGCACTGTCCTGACACATGGACATGACATTGTGGAGGACATCCAATGTCTCACCCCAATGTCTATCAACGACCTCAGTGTAATTACGTATGGCACCTTCTAGGTCACTGATACTGTCATTTACAGAGGTGTTATGAGCCCTCTGTGCCCTTAGTCCCTGTCTGGTGTACCGCTCCATTTGTGTCTATGCCTCTATGACAGCGTGGAACATGCGTGTGGTAGAAAGAGGTGTGGCACATCTGCCAGGGGCATGATGACCGGCAGTGCTCTGACGAGAACCCCGGGGCATCTGTCTATGTGGTACCATTCCAGTTATCGGTCTATGGCTGCTGTGTCCTGATACATGTGCCATGGATACCACACTGTCCTGGCCAGTGCCAACAGTACACTATCCCTCAGCTAAGGGCAATGGTGATGATGGATGTACAGGCAGTATGACTGTGTGCATGGATGGGGTGGAGACTGGTATACTGTCAATTGGTGGCCCAACAACAGACCCTGACAAACCTGCCAGTGCCTCAACACACCTATCCTCGTGATCACTGTCTGTCTCAGTGACATCAGGTTCCCTGCTGGACTGAACCAGCCCCACCTCGGCAACTGTGAGAGGAAAACAGGAAACACACTTTAAGACCTGAGCATGATGTCAGACCACATGCGCACATGCACACATGCACACATGCACACACACAAAAATACACTCCTCCCTAAAGCAGACACACACAATACCCAATCTACGGTACTTATGGTAAGTGTAGATCATATTGTGGACATGCCAGTGTCATCCATGACATGGCATGCTAAAACACAACTGCATATTAAACACTACACATACCCAATGTGTGTCATGTGGCTGCCATATACGGGGATTTGCGAGACAGCTACAGACTGTACCTGGCAGGCTTTACAGATCACCGTATCTGGCCACGGATACAGAGCCTGTGCCTGGCAGGGGTGCCACAGACAGCATCAGGTACTAATCCAGACTGGGTACTATCCGAAGAGGTTGACATATGTCCACTGGATCCAGGTCCCTGCTTGGGATGGCCAGAGCCACGTGCACGTGGTCTTCTAGGATGGTCTATGGACATCCCCCCCAACATTGGTGGGGCTGGTACTGGCACTACGAGAGCGGCTTTTACTTGCTGGACATCCACAGCGACCTCCAGCTGCTGATGTTGCTGGCATACGTCCACAATGACATCTCAACCGTCCCGCACTGTCCTGACACATGGACATGACATTGTGGAGGACATCCAATGTCTCACCCCAACGTCTATCAATGACCTCAGTGTAATTACGTATGGCACCTTCTAGGTCACTGATACTGTCATTTACAGAGGTGTTATGAGCCCTCTGTGCCCTTAGTCCCTGTCTGGTGTACCGCTCCATTTGTGTCTGTGCCTCTATGACAGCCTGGAACATGCGTGTGGTAGAAAGAGGTGTGGCACATCTGCCAGGGGAATGATGACCGGCAGTGCTCTGATGAGAACCCCTGGGCATCTGTCTATGTGGTACTATTCCAGATGTCTGTCTATGGCTGCTGTGTCCTGATACATGTGTCATAGATACCACACTGTCCTGGCCAGTGCCAACAGTACACTATCCCTCAGCTAAGGGCAATGGTGATGATGGATGTACAGGCAGTATGACTGTGTGCATGGATGGGGTGGAGACTGGTATACTGTCAATTGGTGGCCCAACAACAGACCCTGACAAACCTGCCGGTGCCTCAACACACCTATCCTCGTGATCACTGTCTGTCTCAGTGACATCAGGTTCCCTGCTGTACTGAACCAGCCCCATCTCGGCAACTGTGAGAGGAAAACAGGAAACACACTATAAGACCTGAGCATGATGTCAGACCACATGCGCACATGCACACATGCACACATGTGCACATGCACACATGCACACATGCACAAATGCACACATGCACACACACAAAAATACACTCCTCCCTAAAGCAGACACACACAACACCAGCAATCTCAGAACACATTTGGCCACATACCCAATCTACGGTACTTATGGTGAGTGTAGATCATATTGTGGACATGCCAGTGTCATCCATGACATGGCATGCTAAAACACAACTGCATATTAAACACTACACATACCCAATGTGTGTCATATGACCTAGCCACTCAATAGCATCACAAGACATATATGTGTCAGTTGTGCAAATGGTGACTGGTATGCATATTGTTTAGAGGTGCATATGTGTGCACACACGCAACATTAAGGTGTATAGCAATGAAAGTTATGTGTAGGACTGTGGTTACAATAACTGGATGGGGTATAGTACCATAGACCATCATCATGAAGCATCATATGGTCACTCAAGGCTACAAATGTTTCCCAAACCAGCACTAATCATGCTGTACCAGAACTGTACTACCTTGGCTACATTCACCATTTCACAACCAGTTGTTACATGAGTTTGTAAGGAGGCCAATAAGGAGCATTCCCTGACATGAATGTGTAGTGTGTTGCAGAGTATTTAAATACCCCATGATAGGCCTCTACCCCTCAGGTATATTATGTGTAATGTGTGGATGAGATTTTTCATACTGGAGTGTGTCTTTACAGAGGGTTTGGGAATCCTTTATGTGTAGCATGTTAAAATGCTCTGTGTATGACATAGATGTGTATGTTATGTGCATGTTGAGTATCAACTGTGCCTATCCAATGTTCACTACAGTCTAGCTACATTTGTTTGAGATGGTCTGGGTATTGCATGTGTTTGAGGCAAATAATCACATTAGTGAGATATGTGTGGTCTTACACCAAACATGCACAGCGTGCATTATAGGTAGGTGTGTTACATGTGTACATGGTCTACACCTTAACTATGACATGCACTTTTTATTTACAATAATAAATGTAGAACACACTCACCAGCATCTGTCCGCTGCCTTGATGTCACCCCAGAGGGACCTATATAGAGATGAGACAGTTTGTCAGTGGCCACAACTGTGGCATTGCTACTGTGTGTTTGCAATCTTACAGTACAACAACAGTTTACATTCACAGGGCTACAGATTATGTTCCAAATGATCAGCATTGCACAACAACAGGCTCCACATATTTTAACGACACACTCCGCATCTCACATATGCATGATCTACCAATACAGATAACAGTAGTTTACAGATATGCCATGTTACCTGCATCCTCCATGTGTGCTTGCTGGGTGGCTCCAACCTCCATCATGGTGTATGTCTGCTGCTGTTGTTGTTGGGCAGGTGCCACCAGGCTCAGGAGCAGCTCCTCCACTCTGGTGAGGGGGGATGGATATTAACACCATCTCCTGTTGCAAGCTGTTGCCTCTGCACATCAGCAGCATGCTGACGGACATGTCTGAGAAGATCACTGCAGTGGTGGCATGCCTGCTCATATGTCCGGTTTTGCAGGCCTACCTCATTTACCCTGCGGACAACATCTTGACACATTGCAGTACGCTCCTGCTGGTCCTGGCTGGTTCCTGAGAACATGAGACTGTAGTGCTGAATCATACTGCTAGTAATTATATCATCTTCAGCATTACTGTAACTGGGGTTCCTGCGATGCGCCATGATCCCTGGAAGACATAAATGCGAAAATATGTCTGAGCAAGTCATATGGCACATTTAACAATATACAGTACAGATATCACTGAACTGCCATATATAGCAACCTATTAGCTAACCAAGAGTGAAACACTTTAACTGCCACTTATCACTGCTCACCTCACAACTGCTTGAAAGTGCCTGGCTCACTCTCTATCTAATGAACCATGTTCTGCACAGCAACAAAATAAAATCACTATATAAGACTATACAAGAGTACCTGGCACACTGTATGCAGCATGATGCACCACCTAGCCACAGCAGATATACATCAAGCTGATGTGTAAAGAAATATATCATCCATCACAATGAGTATAAGGTCCAGTAAATGTATTACTATTATACCACACAACTTGTTAATGGCAAACCTGTGGCCAAAATATCTGTACAATTGGGAATATAGGTCACATACTTCTGTAGTACACTATGAATGTTGCTAGATACACAGTTATATGTTTTACCACACATATGTCAAAGAACATGTTACAGACATACCCACACACACATCAGACATAATTACAGGACACAGAGGTATGACAACCCAGATAAGCTTTCAGTGTGTACTATACAGTACTGTGTGTCAGTACTTACATAACCTTAATCTTGAGAAATATAATCTGTGATGAATACAGGGACCACACAAAACAGTGGATGCAAGCAATGTGGACATACACCATACTTTGCTGTACAGGCCCAGTGCTTCAAGTAGTACTACAGTACACACAGGATTTGGATTCAACATCAGTACCAATCAGTAATCATAGATGTAGTGCCTTAGCCTCCAATGACACATCCTAGTTAAAACCAAGAGAATTAATCACACTGTATGCAATAGCACTTTTTCTGCCTAGCAACAGAATACACAGCTTTTGCTAGGATCAAAGCAAGGACCCATAATAACATGACATAAACAGTTTCCCACTAAGTTATCCCACAGATACATATCTTTGATGTATTCACACGTTGACCATCACAGTCAGTCAACAGTACAGAGAATCTATTGCAACAAGTAGATGTAGGTGTGTATGAGTATATATAACTATATATATATATATATATATATATATATATATATATATATATATATATATATATATATATATATATATATATATATATATATATATATATATATGTACATATATACATATACACATCCATTGGTGTACATATACATTTCACTTTTCATAGTAAGAATATCAATTATACAAAGGATGTGAGGTGTACAGTAATGTAATAAAATCGCACAGTCTTGGGATAAATGCATTGAAGGTGTTCACAGCCCAGGTAGCTTTAGCAGGCCTCACTGGCTTCAACATTGCAAACTGAACAACCCCCCCCCCACAGTGTTTAACCACCACATGTCATATACCAGCACTGTATGCTGTCTTGTTTGTCGCACACTAAAACCTACATACAAATATGCGCATACTAATCTTCACCAACATATATATCTCCACCCTTCACAAACAGTTGCAATATGCCCCCTGCTCTATGCACATATACAGATGTGAATATATATGACACATATATATTTCTCCGTATGTGTGTGGCATACACACACAAGGACCACACTGTTGTAAGTCCCTGGACCTCACAGCTGAACTGTTGGGCCTTGCTGCAACACAAACAGGTGTCACATATGAACACACTAACATTAGGGGAGTATATATGGCTACAAATGCTAGATAAGCATACTAGACTGCTACAGCAGTTGCCAATGCTAAGTTACACTTTAATATGACTATCATGCATGTGTTGTTCTGTCACACCCATGTTTATATAATGTCAGCGCTAATCCCCTCAACAGCCATTGGCCACACTACTGCACAGAACACAGATAACATGGATCTGATCTTTGACATTTAATGCTGAGCTACACATTTCACAGGTATGTCCCACTGCCCACAGGTACACACTGTATTGTCCATGGCAGTAGTTAAGCAGAACATCTATGCATAAATAAGTACTGCTGCCACATATGAATGGTTCACATTATGTAGACTATTCTTCAATAACATCTACTACATGCCAGTAAACACGTGTCACATACATTTCCTTTATATGATTTGGTAATATTTCTTTTTCCTTTTCTCTCTCTCCCTCTCTCTCTCTGTCAGTCTCTGCAACAGAGTGATTGAGTTTGTTGGCAGAGATTGCAGCCTGCTTTTGTAGGTATTTGCACATGAGCATGTGATGGCCTCTGCACCAATTAGTGGCCACCATTTGCTAATTGCATGCAGCCTGCTGTGTAGTAATTGCAGTAATCACTGTCATAGCAACCCAGTACTATAAATTGCTAACTCAGGTAGGCATGGCCCTTTCAGCTATCCAAGATGGAGATGATCCTTGTTTGCTGTGGACATCATTGTTTAAGACAGAAGGTTGGTATAGTTCTTATATCAGAAGCCAGGGGTGTAGCCAGAGATGTACATGTTGTACTAAGACCTAATGTTGCTGGCTTCAGTACCCACTTGTCAGTGTAGAAATGTACTCGCCCCTCAAAAAACTACCCCAAAATACATGGAAAAATGTACTTTCTTTTCAACGTTTATAATTAACTGCCATACAAAACTAGTTATTGAGATGTATTCCTTTGGCACAAGAATTGTTTGTGAACTGCTATACTGTGAATATTCATTTACTCAGTTCTAAACAGTTTGTGATTTTTAAGTGTTGACATTAGCACAAGCTGCTCAGAAAAACTGGACACATTTCAGTACTGTGAGTATGCTTACCTACATACTTGGTAAACCCTACACACATAGGTATATTCTACATTTGGGTAGGGGTGCAGAGGTACAGAGAGCGTAAGTATTATTGTGTGGATTTTATCTTGCTGGACTTACAGGGTTGCTGTGTATATGTTAGTTTATCAAGGCAAGTAGTCTGTCTGCGTAACTCCCAACTGTTGACCTATCCACATAATAGCCAGAGAATAGCCTGTTATTTTTTGTCTGTGCACCACACAGGTCTTTTCAGCAATAGAGCAACGGCATTGCTACAGTTGGATGCTACCAGTACATGGCTACATCCATTTGTATTTCAGTGTTGTATTCCTACATAAGGGTATGCATCAAAACTCCTTACAAAGCTATTTGCACAGTGTGTAACACCAGAAAGGCTGATATGCCTCTGTGTTTCTGTCTCTGCCAGACCTCTCAAACACTCAGGTACATATTTGAACAGACTCAGGGAAAAGTAAAGAAAAAGTCAGGGACACCTTTAAAATATTAGTGCCAGTAAAATGAAACATTGAGAGAATCAGAGCATATTAATTAATACACGTTTTCTGAAGTAAAAGAAGTGCCTAACTCTTAATTGTTGCCATTATTCATTAAGTGTATTTCACCACCTTTCTGCCCAAAGGCAGTAGTTTTAGGAGGGATTCAGAGGGACAGAGCTAAAATTTGTGTCAAAATCAGGGACATCCCTGAAAATTAGGGGCAGTTGGGAATTACGGCCTCTGCCCTAAACAGATATGCCAGTGTTTGTACTGCTGTGATACTGTGTGGGGTTGTAAAGTGATGGTGTAACATTGTTTCCTGCTAGAATGGCTGCTTCTCTTATCACAGTCATGTAATGTAATCCCACAACAACTGTTGGTAAAGATCCACAGAACAAATTGTGTGGTATGGCATTCCTATTTTTCCTTTACATTCACTCATTCTGATGCATGGTATATTTATTTCAGCACCAACTTGTTATATATCTGCTGTGGCTGAGTGGTACTTCATGTTGTGTAGTATGTATAAGGTCCAGGGTTCGAGACTGACAGAGGTGTTTTATTTTGCTCCTGAGCAGAACAAGGGCCCTCACATACAGAGTGACTAAGGCACTTTTAAGCAGTTGTAAGCGGGTTTGTGCAGGTTTGCGCAATGGTTAGCAATGCTTAGCTAAGCACAAACAAGTGCACAATTGCGCAAACTCGCTAACTACTGCTTAATAGTGCTTACTCCCGCTAACCCCCGTGCTCATTTCTTTGAAAGAAAAGAGAAATGAGGAGATAGGAAAGTGGTGAGAAAGGGGCCCAAAGAGGGAAAGACTGTATGGAAAATAGCTCAGGATGAGCAGGGCGGGTGTAGGGAAGGTCCATAGCTGCCCATTTTTTTAACACCAACAGCTGTGCATATGGAATAAATTTGGATGTAGATATGAAACCTTCAACCCCTGAGAGAGGGGTGAGGACAACAAAGTATGTTTTAATGCCAATTAAATTACATTTTATGTGTCCAATGGACATGTCTGCAAAATAGGCAGCTATGTATGGGATGTAATTTTTTTGGAGCAGATTGCCCTTTTTTTCAGGTTCATAGGTTCATAGGTTCATACTAGGCTATCTGCCCAAGGGCATTTATAAGCCTAGCCCATAGTTATGTGGCTTTCTCCACCCCTTTAGTTTGAATAAAACTATGCCTATTATTTTGCTGTGCCTCTGTCAAGCAGTGACACTGAAGTAATCCCTGGGGTATATCTGCGATCTCCCATCCATTGGTCAAGATTCCTCTTGAACAAGGCCAGCGAGGTGCTCTGCCTCACATGTACCGGGATTTTGTTCCACAGCATAGGGAGTCTCTGGGTGATGAATCTGTCCCTCCAGCACGTTCTATTAATAACCGTGTCAAGGTTTAAGTCTCCCGCCCTTGTGGTTCTGAGGGATCTAGATTTTTTGAGGTGAAGCATATTCATCAAATCTGGGTTTGACATGGCCTTATATGTCAGGCACAGGTCACCTCTGAGCAAGCGGTATGAGACTGAATAGAGCTGGAGTTCTTTCAGTCGGGCAGCATAAGACATATTTTTGAGACCCTTTATCCTTTTGGTGAGGAACTTTTGGGGCCTTTCCAGCTGCTGCAGGTGTCGGGTCAGATACATTCCAAATGGGGCATTGTACTCAATCATAGGTCTAATGAGTGATGAGTACAGGGGGACGATGACTTCCCTTGATCTAGATGTGAATCCCTTCATGATCAGGTGGGCAATGTAGAAGGTTTTCCTGACTACTTTAGCAACATGAGTGTCAAACGAAAGGCTAGTGTCAACCTGGGTCCCCAGGTCCCTGATGACTTCTTCTGTGCTCAGTGGATTGCCACCTATATGGTAGCTAGGGGTAACCTTGTTTTTCCCGAATGGTATGACTATGCATTTCTTGGCGTTTAACTTTAGGCCAAGGCTCTGGCACCAGTTATCCGTTTCTGTGAGGCCCTTCTGAAGGATATCTGTGTCAGAAGTGTTTTCGACTATGGCGCCCAGTTTGCAGTCATCAGCAAACTTTGTCAGCCATAACCCTCCTGTGTTTGCTTGTACTTCAGAAAAGTAGATGCCGAACAAGAGTGGACCCAGGACTGAGCCCTGTGGGACACCACTTGTGACAGGCTTAGAGTCTGACATGGCTCCAGCAACTCTGACCCTGTGGGTTCTGTCACTTAGCCAGTTTGCAACCCATCTTGTGATGTATGGGTTTACATTCAACATGATGAGTTTTTCGATGATACCTGAGTGGGGTATTGTGCCGAAGGCCTTTGCCAGGTCGAGGTAGGCTGTATGGACTGCCTTTCCCTCATCAATGGCCTTGGTGACTGTTTTGAAAAAGTCAACCAAGTTTAAAAGGCATGATCTGCCTTTGACAAAGCCAAACTGGGTTGGATCCAAAGTCTGCAAGTTCCCTATGTCTTTATTTATGAGTTCCATTATGATCCTCTCCATGGCTTTGGAGATAAGGCTTGTCAAGCTAATGGGACGGTAATTTCCAGGGTCGGTGGAGGCACCACCCTTGTGAAGTGGGACCACAGTCGCCGTGCGCCACTCCTTGGGTACGTATCCTGAGGTGATGCTAAGATTAAACAGCTGTCCTAACTGCGGGTTTAATTCCTCATTGAGTTCGTGGAGCACACAGCCGGGGACACCATCCGGTCCCATGGATGCTGTGTTTTTTGCCTTAGAGAGAGCAGTTCTCACCTGGGCGTTGGAGATGTTTGGGGGGCTACAATCCTCTGGTATAGATATCTCTCCTTTTGGGGGGAGGGGGGGAGAAGTTTGCACTGTACCTGTCAGCCAGTATAAATAAACCAAAAGCACCAAATACTAAATAAAATAAACTAATGCCAAATGATGAGGTAGAAGAATGTAATACCCAAAAATAGCGTACAAACTGTCTTTATTTGACCGCTTTCGTAAAAAACTTCCTCAGAATGACCAAACACAAATAACAAACACATTTAAATACATTGATCAATTAATTAATTAATACAAATGAACCAATAAAAACAGAGAAAATAGTTCATCACTTAAAAAAACAGTGTTGTTAAAAAAGAAAAGAAACGACTTTACGTTTATCAGTAACTTGTAGTTTTCGATCCTTTAAAAAACATTTTACATTGATAAATTCGTTTAACCCAGGGGGAATGTCAGATTTTAATTTTATCTGCCACATAGCCTCCCTTTGTTCCAAGTAATTTTTAAGGTCACCTCCCCTAGGGTCAGTAGAACATGTCTCTAAAATAGTAAATAAAAATTTTTTGTATGCCACACAAATACAGGAATGTTTATATAAGGCGTTGGTCAAATCTCTACGCTTAATGGCATAATTATGCTCCTTAATACGTGTGCTTAATTTCCTGGTGGTCATTCCAACATAAAATGCTGGACAACCTGAGCAAAATGAAATATAAACAACTTTAGTGGTATCACAATTAACAAAACCAGGAACCTCAATAGTATAAGGAACAGTAGTCACAGATATATATGGACTTACCAAAATAAACCTGCAAGCAGTACATTTAAAACAACAGTGCATCCCATGTTTAACTGATGTTTTATTGTTGTTTGCTTTCTTACCATTTTGTAAAATATTTTTCAAATTGTATTCGTTACGAAAAACACATTTTGGTTTGTCACCTAAAACCAAAGAAATGTCGGGATTACCCTTTATTATTTTCCAATTATTTTCCAAAATGGAACATAAGTCTTTACTATCCACACTCATTTCCAAGGAACAAGTTAAACTGGGTTTTATAACCTCTTTACATTTAAAGACTGTTAACCCATTGTTATTATTAGTTGACCCACATAGAATAGGGGGAAAATCTGCATAACGTCTATCTAAAATTCCATTGGCAATATTCAACAACGCAGCAGTATCGTAACCTCTTTTTAAAAATAATTCAATAATAAAATCAAATTCAACAATCAAGTCATCATCCCTAGTCGTCATACGACTTGCCCTTATAAACTGCCCCTTGGGGATGTTGTTAATCATATGTTTTGGATGCCCACTAGAGTAATGTAAATACCCGTTTGTAAAAGTATTTTTACGATGTATGTTGGTCTGAAATTTATTTTCAATGCCGTCCCACCATAGATGAACATCCAAAAAATTAACAACACTACCAACATCACCTTTTGTAAACTTTAGGAATTCAGAAAAAGAATTTAAATAATCCATAAATGTATCTACTATTTCAAGACCACCAGGCAAAATAAAAAACAAATCATCAACAAAACGACAAAAAAATAAAACATTAAATTTATCTTCCAATAAAGGCATTATTTCATTTTCCCACCAAGCCATCACTGTATTGGCGTAAGCGGGGGCGGCTGGTGAGCCCATCGCTACGCCCTTTTTCTGTTTAAAATATTGTTTTCCAAATAGAAAAAAATTATTGTCCAAAATAATTTCTAATAATGAACAAAGGGTGTTAGTAATGGAGGTGGAAAAGGCTCTTCTCTGACATAGAAAACTGCGCACAGCCTCTATTCCTTGATCATGAGGAATGCATGTAAAGAGCGAAATAACATCAACAGTAATAATAATATGAGTACCAACAACAAAAGAAAAACTGTCTAAAAAACCTTTTAGTTTACTCAAGAAATGCCAAGAATCTTTAACGTAAGAGGATTGACTTTCTAACAGTGGTCCCAACAATGAATCAATGACCAAGGCGATACCTTCCGTCACTGAATGGGGGGCAGCAACAATGGGTCTAAACGGAGGTTCCAAGATGTTTTTATGAGTTTTTGGAATTCCGAAAATGACGCCAATTCTTGGCTCAGAAATCAAACAAAAATCATATAAATCAAATGCTATTTGACCTGACATTAAAAAATCATATAAAAAAGAATATATCTTTTTAAACTGAGAATATATGAAGTGCAAGGGGATGGATTCGTATTCAGATTCATTATTTAATAATTCCATCATACACTTATTATACCTATCCTGGGTCATAATAACAATATTTGACCCCTTGTCACTCTTCATAAATCTCAGTTCATCAGTTAATTTCTGCAAATCTAATAAAGCTGACTTCTCCAAACTTGTCAAATTATAAACAATGTGTGCGTTCTTTTTGTGATTAAGATGTTTGTTAACATCAAGTATGCATTGCTCTTGAAATATTTTTAAAGTTTGATGTAACATAGGATTGTAAGTAGAAGGTTTGACAAGACATTTACTTATATCATTAATATCATTAAACAAGTAGGTTAAATTTAACTTCCTAGTGAATTTCATGATATCAACCACTGTCTTGCAATAATTGCCACGCCGTGAAGGAACAAAATTCAACCCTAGCTTTAACACGTTCAATTGAACATCAGTAAAAGTATGATCTGTTAGATTTACAATGTTAAATAAATCAAGGTCGTTGTTCAAATTTCCTCCCCTGAGGACGTTGACCCCAAAAAAGTCCGACTGCGGGTAAAAACAGTCTTTTTGTTATAATTTCCTTGAATTCTTTTAGGTACAACACTAGGTCCTGAATCTAAAACAGAGTTGTTTTTAGTGTTACCTACGGCACCTTTTGCTGTATCACAGCTCATAGAATGTTGGTCAAAATTGTCACCGTTAGTCACTGTTGTTTCCACATTATCGCAGACAACAAGATCTGCAGCACACTCAGAATTAGAAAGCACACTATTACAATTGCTGTTAATAGTCCGCGCTTTGTAACCATCTGAAACCTTATCTTTGTAAGTCTTAGTCTTAGTCTGCTTTTCGACAACAGCAAAGTCAGTATTATATTTATAAGAATTATTATAATTCTTATTAGGACATGAATTAGAAATAAATTTGTCCTTTAAACCTATTTTTCCTGTCGTTCTAGCAAAATGGTCAAAAGCAGTCCTGTTCTTAAATGAGGTTACATCACGAGATATTTTGTGTTGTTTTCGGAGTGTAACCTCACTGGAATGTTTCTCAAGCTCAGAAGAGAACTGATGCATTAATAAATCAAATTTTTGTAAGGAAACAGTGGTCTTTAAACGTTGCTCTAACTCAGTTATCTCATTTTTCAGACCAACTAACTTCTGTTTGTTGTTTTCAATCAACAATCTAAGAAAGCAAATGCCAGACTCCGTAAAGAAGGCAACAAGGTCTTGAAAAAATGGACTGTTAACATAGACACCATTGGGACATTTAAAAAACATAAGCCCCTTCGGTATGATTTTTAACTCTATGCACCGCATAAAGTAGCAATTTTCAATATTAACTGACCTGTACCTTTTCAACAAGCGTAATAAATGTTCGTGTTGTTCATTAAAGAGATTTCCACATAATTCGTTTTGCTTCACGATGTTGCCACCAAAAGGATTGTTCGTTAAAACGAGCAATTCATCTATCGAAGAACACTCCGCATCCTTGGCGTGTAGATGGAGACCATCAGCAGGTAAACCAACGTCATCACCAGCCGCCTCGACATCTGCGATAACGCCCAAATCGATAACGGTGTCCAATTCTTCGTAAAGATCTGTAGGTGAACCAAAACCTTGTTTGCTGGATGTACAAGGTTTTTTTATAGTATTCGTAGCATTTTCAACCAAAAATTTCAAGGAACCTTTTATGTCCAACAACGCCGACAAAAGTAGATTGTTGAGGTTATTAGAATTACTGTCACCACTACCAGGTGTAGAATGGATGGTGACATTTAACAACGGATCCTCTCCAACCTCAGTCATGGCTCCACGTAACAGACAAATAAACCAAAAGCACCAAATACTAAATAAAATAAACCAATGCCAAATGATGAGGTAGAAGAATATAATACCCAGAAATAGCGTACAAACTGTCTTTATTTGACCGCTTTCGTAAAAAACTTCCTCAGAATAACCAAACATAAATAACAAACACATTTAAATACATTGATCAATTAATTAATTAATACAAATGAACCAATAAAAACAAAGATAATAATTCATCACTTAAAAAAACAGTGTTGTTGAAAAATTTATGTTTGGTTATTCTGAGGAAGTTTTTTACGAAAGCGGTCAAATAAAGACAGTTTGTACGCTATTTCTGGGTATTATATTCTTCTGTCAGCCAGTATGTTGGCAATGTGTGTAGGTTCAGTAATCTTCACATCATTTTGAACTAATTCTGAGCATATCTGGGAGTTTCCTCCTAGGTTTCTAACATAGCTAAAGAAGGCCTTATGATTGTCTTTTGTGTCCTTGGCGATTTTTCTCTCAAAATTTGCCTTGGATGATTTTATGAGAGCTCTTAGTTTTTTACTTATAATGATCAAAGGTGTCTTACCTTTCAAGGATTTTGCTCTATCTTGTAGTAGCTTCCTCCTTTTGTTGTATAGCTTGTTTATGGCTGGGGTCCACCAGACTGGACGCTTGCCTTTGGTACAAAGAGTCTTAGTTTTGTTTGGGATTGCCTGATCCATGCAGTCCTGTAGGTGCTGGTAGAAGGCATTTGTAAGTGATTCAGCGGTTTGAGTAATATTTACCACTGGCTCAGGGGCCTTAAAGGAGACCACACTAGTTTTTAGAAGTGTGAAGTCGGCTTTTGAGAATGGAGAGAGTGGAATGTGGGGTAGGGGAAGTACGTATATTTGGGGAGGTAGGTTGGGGTGGTAAACAGACAAGACAAACAAGACGCATACAGGGGTGGTATATGACACATGTGGTGGGTGAGCACCTTTGATGGGGAGGGATGTTTGGAAATCGCAAGCCCATGAGCCCACAGATGGAAACAGTGGGACTGAGGTCCCCACCCATGGGCAGTCACCACTGCACCTTCACAGCCCAGAGGGTGGCTGTGCTGGAGGCTGTGTAGTAGGTGCAGGCTAACCCGGGAGTTGAACCGCTTGTGCCTTAAGCTGGCATAGAGGTTCTGCAACAGAATGTTAAATCTCTCTACGCACCACAGTCCAGACCATTTGAAGGGTGATAGGTGACCCTCTTCTGCCAACGCTTGCACAGGGGGGCTGTGCCCCATCCTGTGCAGTGCTTCCACCTGAAGGTGGCACAGGGCCAATGGAGGAGGAAGTCCCAGGCTGGGCACCATACCTGCTGGTGCCAGGTGCCATGGCCAGCTGAGGTGGGACAGGTGGGTCCGCTGGGACTGGCCTTCCCATACGAACTATGTTTTGGAGAGTTTAATAAAGATATGGGTTAGTAACAGTCAACAGCATTCCCAATTAGTTATAACAGCATGCAGAAGTATTCCCATTAACCCAATACACCAGATATTCAACAGTTGAAAAGCAAGCATAACACATGCATATATAAAACAATAGTGGACATTGCAACAGCATGCAGGTTGAATTGATGGCAACAGGCCACCAATACTGTGGTATTTTAACAGGGCACATGCATAGAAATAAATGCAAATATTTATAAACCAATAGGACATATATCCCAACAAATGTTTTGAGATTAGTCATATGGATTGAGGTGTGGAATTTCATTTTCTATGCACATACCGTAGGGTGGAAAAAGACAGCTCAATTAACAACTTATATATCCTTCTAATTTTCACTACATTC
Source organism: Protopterus annectens (assembly GCF_019279795.1). Lineage (NCBI taxonomy): Eukaryota > Metazoa > Chordata > Ceratodontiformes > Protopteridae > Protopterus > Protopterus annectens. The sequence goes on from NC_056736.1 coordinate 154,750,145, forward strand.
CTATTAACTGCAATTATATGTCCCTTACATGTATTATTACACTACCCAATGTCCTTATGTTGTGCAATTGGATTTTGATAGATCATTATATACATGAGCTGTATCTTACATACAAATTGTCCAAGATGCAGATGTTACTGCTACATATTTTGAGAGTTGGTCACACACACTACTGTTATGATGGTACACTGACAGCTCTACTTTCATATAATTATCTAGATATGTTCAGGTGAAAGTATCAGTTATATGTTAACAGCTCCCTACATTTCTGGCAGCACACTGACATTTCTGGGGAACACAATACCAAGCTACTCATGTGCCAGATTAACCTGTACGTGCTGGGCATGAACCAACAGTTGAGGGCTGTAAATATGAATAAAAGCTACTGGCACTCCCTTCATCCACGTTATATGGGCCTACCCAAGTGTGGGTTAACACTGCTTAATACAACAGTACTATTTGTCAAATGCAACAGTACAACAACATATCAAAGAAAATGACACAGACACACTCCAGGAATTATACATTTATTAAAGGATTATTACACCTTTATTTATTGGGTTAAAACACTTTTTGAAGGCTCTCTCATTTATTTTATATAACAGTACATGCAGAATAATTACTAACCTGCCTGACGACACAGCCTTTGCAACCTATCTTCATGGGCTTGCTGATTCATAGCCCGTACACCTGCAGCTGTGAAGTAAATGTAGTGATATTGAGACATACCTATCCATAGTATAGACAAGCATATCAATTCTTAACTACTTAATACAATGGCTACTTACTCAGTACTGGGGCATTAAGCATCGCACCAGATTCCTGGATCCACTGGTCCAGTTGATCCTCCTTACGTCACTTCAGGTCAGAAAAATGGTGCTTGATCTGCTCACCAGTCCGAGGAACACCAGTGGCACTGGAGAGATCATGAGCAAGACTGTTCCAGGCCTCCATTTTATATTGGGTGCCCTGGTACTGGCCCCGCAGGAGTCTTTCCTCATGATTGTGGACAAGGAGCCAAACCATTACTTTGGACTCTTTAATGCCCCAGCATTGCACTCGAAATCGAGTGCCTTCTCCAACACTGGCTATGCTGACTGCAGAAGGGAGCTACAACAAGTTATGGCAAGTATTCCCGCCAGTGGATCTTAAATATGCTTCATTTCCCACACTTATTTGTGATTGGCCAGTTTTGAAAAAACTCAGATGTAGGCACACCTGCTTAGTTGATGTTGGCAATGTTTAAAATTCCTTTGACAGATATGTGTCTGTTGAAAGTGCATGGTTATGAAATGCTCGTGGCTTAGTGGTTATGTACTGTGACTATAGTGCACAGTATCCTGAGTAAGAGCCCTTTTGCTGCTTTTTATTTTCCTACTGGCCAGACCTGAATGGATAAGGTACAGTAAAGGAGGGGTGGCTGTGTTTAGCTGACTTTGCTCAACTTTGCCTGACTTTGCCCAACGTTGCCAGATGTTGCCCGATGTTGTGCTGGTTAGCACGGTGTGCAGCTATGTGCAATTACATTGCAGTTGCGCTGGTTGGCACAGTGTGCAGCTGCACGCAAACACATTGAGCTTGTTAACGTGGTGCTCAGCTATGAGCAATTGGATTTAAATATGCTCAATACTGGTAAAATGTGCTTAGCAGTGCTTTATAAAATAAGTTATTCATGCCTCAGAATGCATAACCATTTCACCTTCTTATATTTATATATATATATATATATATATATATATATATATATATATACATATATACATATATATATATATATATATATATATATATATATATATTTGTTCACTACTACATATAACATTTAAATGCTTTTTACAAAACTTATACATGATAAATGTCAGGAAATATTTTTGTATACAGATTTCCAACAGAAAATGGAACGTGCAGTAGTAGGACTCGAACTGGGAATGCCTCCTCTTTGTGCGAAGGCTCCAACAACTACACTATCACTATTTTGCTTAATTTGCATGTATTTTTCTTATTATCCTCTTTAGTGTCTAAGCTGCTAACTGTAGCTAAGCAATGGGCAAACCCATGCAAACACGGGCAGCTATATCGGAAATAAAACAAAAAAAATAAATACATTTCTTTTCATTTTTAAATTTGTATGAGGTTTAACATATGGGGATTGTAGTGTCACAATGTACACATGTGAGCAGACTCGCTCATGTAACTCGACATTTCTCGAGTTTCGTCATTGCAGGGGTGTGGATTTTTGGACTGCTCGGCAGTCTGACAAGCCCCCTACACTCATCCACGCTCCGTGTAAGCTTTAGAGTTGAGACGGCGCACCCTCATTAATATGTATGGCGCACTGCCATCATACTCTTAGACTGGCACTTCCATGTAAGACTAATCTAGTCTTACATGGAAGATTAGTAAATCCTGGTGCTTGAGTTTTAGGTGCAGTGGAGCAGGACATCTTTCTGTTTGGTCTGTAGCAGGGATATCCTGTCTTATGCTGTCAGACTATCGCAGGTACTGGCAGAATTGAGGAAGCTTACACCTGATAAAGAATATTACAATGGAGAACCATTTATCAAAAGGTGAACACAGTTGAACAAACTCTTTTCTTGTAGTACTTTCACTCAGTGAGATAACATGTTTTAACATTCCATTATACAGTGTCAGCACTACACGTTACAACATGAAACAGCTATTTCAGTAAGAACAGTCAGTAGATAAAGCAGTATATTCAATATTTTCTATCATGGTCTGCTTAATAATATAGCTAACTTGAGACCCTTGCAACGATTTTTGCTACTAGCGTTATTTCACATTAGTACCAGTCACTCTGTCTCCAGGAATATATTATTCAGTGTGTTGTCCAAATACCGACAAACACATCACATTCAGTGTCTCCTACTAGTTAACGCTAATCAACAAATAGTCAGTTTAAACATTACAGAAAGATTCTTTTACATAGCAAGGTCAAGTTTCTGTAACAGGTCAATTTAAGACTGTCGCTCAATACTGGCTTTTAACTAACAAGTTTGTAAGTTACATACCATTTTAAGATACAGTTTTCTGGGTCAGAAGCACTGGGGCATTTAAAATGGTGCCTGAAGCAGAGGGATTTATAACCTCACTTGTGTGGTTGAGGAGGGGAGGGGATAATGCAGTAGCTAGAGATGGGGTTAATACAGACAAAAGATGTTTTCTGCCTGCAAAAAGTATATGTCCATGTATTCCCAAGTACCTGTTTGTACTCCAAATGCTATAACTATAAGGTATGCCTTTCAGACTACAATTATAGCCAGATTGTAGTGGTTTGGAGTTACTGTTTTAAAGTTAGTGTCATTGCACAGTGCTATCAACCCAGGACTGTGATTTATATACACTTTTTAAGAATATACAAAATTAATTTGGAGGTTTTGGGTGACGCAGGGTTGGACAGATTTCTGTTTGGACTGCAGCAGGGTGATCCAGTCCTATGCTGTGGAACTATTGCAGATAGTGGCAGAATTGAGGGACCTTGCACCTGTCATTGCCCATGTTGGTGTGAATGACCTGAGCCGTACCTCCCTGGACTACATGAAAAGAGACATGGAAGAGCTCTCTGATCACGTAGCTCAGGCCGGTATGACCCTGACCCTGAGTATCATCTTGCCCTCACCAAGAATGATACCATGGTATAAAGAAAAAATTCTCGATTTCAACAATTGGCTAAGTTTCTGGTGTCATTCAAAGGGGATCCAGTGTCTGTCCGCCTGGGATGACATGCTCGACAAGCCATGCTGCTTCGCTAGAGACCGCTTGCACCTGTCACCCTTAGGCTTTCGAATACTGGCCAAGGCTCTTGCCACCCCCATAGTGGCTCTTTTAGGAAAGGCTCAAAAACAAACCCACCGCCGTAAATAGCACAAGTAACAAAAAACTGAGGGTAATGCTACTCAATGTCAGAAGTCTAAACCTGAAAATGCATGCATTCAAGGAACTCCTCAGTATGGAGAAAATTGATAAATGTGCAGTAACAGAAACCTGGTTTAAGGCTCCAGAGAGCACCCCAGCACTACCAGGCTACAACTCATACCATACATTTCAGCCACAGAACCCAAACCGAAATACAAAAGGCGGAGGCGTATCCATATTCATCAAGGATACCCACACCTCCAGATTAGTGGCACAGTACGATGCTTCAGAAATCATCCACATGCAACTAACAATGGGCAAAAATGCAATTCAAATTGTAGCTTACTACAGATCACCCACCATGTCCCAGGACCCCCATTCCATGTTTCTGCAAACACCGGGAAACATAAAGGTCCTACCAAACACCCTAATATTGGGTGATTTCAATTACCTAAACATTAACTGGGAAAACTACTCAAGTACTAACTCCCTTGCCCAACTTTTCCTAGAATTTATAAACTCAAATGCCCTGGTTTAACTGGTCAACACTCCCACCAGAGGTGAAAACACATTGGACCTGGTCATCACCAACATGGGCGACCAGTGGTCCACACAAGAGGACAACCCCTTGCTGGTTAGATCTGACCATAAACAAATCACTTTGGATATCCATATTGCACCCTCACCCCCAGACAAGAAAGCCAGCATGAACAACATTTCAAAAGCAAACTTCATGTTACTTAAGACCGAGGTGGAAAGTTTCAAAGCCCCCATGCTAAAGGATAACACTGCACAATACTTCAGAGATCATCCACTTGCAACTTACAATAAGCAAAACTGCAATTCAAATTGTAGCTCGCTACAGATCACCCACCATGTCCCAGAACCCCCATTCTGCATTTCTGGAAACACTGGGAAGCATAAAGGTCCTACCAAACACCCTAATGTTGGGTGATATCAATTACCCAAACATTAACTGGGAGAACTACTCAAGTACTAACTCCCTTGTCCAACTTTTCCTAGAATTTATAAACTCAAATGCCCTGGTTCAACTGGTCAACACTCCCACCAGAGGTGACAACATATTGGACCTGGTCATCACTGACATGGGCGACCGGTGTTCCACACCAGAGGTCAACCCCTCACTGGTTAGATCTGACCATAAACAAATCACTTTGGATATCCATATTCCACCCCCACCCCCGGACAAGAAAGCCACTGTGAAAAACATTTCAAAAGCAAACTTCACGTTACTTAAGACGGAGGTGGAAAGTTTCAAAGCCCCATGCTGAAGGATTACACTGTCCAAGCTGCAAAATCCTTTACTAATGCATTCTACTGGCAGCTACAAGAATGTATGGATCATGCCATCCCAAGCAAAACCAAGACTCACTCCTCCAAGAAAAGGAAACTAGTCTGGTGGACTCCTGCCATAAACAAGCTATACAATAGAAGGAGGAAACTAGTACAGAAAAGAGTAAAATCCCAAGAAGGGAAGACATCCCTGATCAGTATCAGCAAAAAACTATGATCCCTCATAAAATCATCCAAGGTGAGCTTTGAAAGAAAAATTACCAAGGACTCCAAAGATAACCACAAGGCATTCTTTAGCTATGTCAAGAATCTAAGTGGCAATGCTCAGATCTGCTCAGAGTTAGTGCAGAATGGCACAAAATACACTGAACTGATCGATATCGCCAACTTCCTGGCAGACAGGTCCAGCGCAAACTTCACCCCCCCTCTCTCCCCCAAAAGGGCCCATAACCATACCAGAGTCCCTGAAATCACAGACACTAAGGTTAAAAGAGCCCTCTCCAAAGTGAAATACACAGTATCAATGGGACCAGATGGTGTCCCAGGCTGTGTCCTACACGAGCTCAAAGATGAACTAACCCCTCATCTAAACACGCTGTTCAAACTCAGCCTCTTCACAGGCTACATACCCATAGAGTGCTGCACAGCAATGGTTATTCCACTCCACAAAGGTGGAGCTACAACAGATCCCAGGAACTATTGCCCTATAAGCCTGACTAGCTTGCTCTGCAAGGCTATGGAGTGCATCATCATAGAACTCATTAACAGAGACATTGGGAACCTCCAAACACTGGACCCTACCCAGTTTGGCTTTGTTAAGGGCAGATCATGCCTAATAAACCTGGTGGACTTCTTTGAGACAGTCACAAAGGCTATAGACGAGGGATAGGTGGTACACACAGTCTACCTAGACCTCGCTAAGGCCTTCGTCACCATTCACAATTCTGGTATTATTGACAAGCTCACCAGCGTGAACATAGCCCCCTACATCAAAAGATGGGTTGCCAACTGGCTCATGGAAAGAACCCCCATGGTGAGAGAAGCGGGAGATAGGTCCGACTCCAAACTGGTTACAAGTGGCATTCCCCAGGGCTCAGTCCTAGGACCCCTCCTATTAGGTGTATACTTCTCAGAGGTACAGACAAGCACAGGAGGGCTATGGCTGACCAAGTTCTCATATGACTGCAAACTAGGGGCTATAATTGACTCTCCTGCTGACACAGACATCCTCCAAAAGGGTCTCACTGAGATGGATACCTGGTGTCAAAATCATGGCCTCAAGCTAAATGCCAAAAAGTGCATAGTCATCCCATTTGGAAAAAACAAAGTACCCACAAACTACCACATAGGTGGTAGTCCCCTAAATACGGAAGACGTAATAAAGGATCTGGGGACCCACGTAGACAGTAATCTCACCTTTGATAATCACATTGCCAAAGTGGTTAGAAAGTCCTTCTACATGGCCCACCTAATGACAAAAGGGTTCGCATCCAGATCAAAAGAGGTCACTGTGCCCCTCTACTCATCACTCATCAGACCCATGTTAGAGTACAACTCCCCATTTGGGATGTACCTTACAAGACACCTGCAACAGCTGGAAAGACCACAGAAATACCTCACCAAGATGATCAATGGCCTCAAACAGATGTCCTATGCAGCTCAACTAAAGAAGCAACAGTTGTACTCGGTTGCATACCACCTACTCAGAGGTGATCTCTGCCTGACATACAAGGCCATGTCCAACCCAGAATTGATGGACATGCTCCACCTAAAGAAAATGTTATCCTTTCGAGCCACACGCTCTAGGGATCTAAACCTCACTACAACAATAAATAGGACTTGCTGGAGGTATAGATTCCTGTCCCAGAGACTTCCCATGTTTTGGAACAAGATCTTAATCTACATTAGGCAGAGCTCCTCGCTAGCACTCTTCAAAAGATACCTTGACGAGTAGATGGGAAACAGAAAGTTTACCTCTGGGATCACATCAGTGGCTCTGCTGGACAGAGGCACAGAGAACTAATCTAAGGGGGCGGTGAAAGCCAACACATTCTGGCTAGACTTATAAATGCCTTCAGGCAGATAGCCTAGTACCGACCTATGAACCTATGAACCTATGAAGAATATTATAATGGAGGACTGTTTAGCAAATGGTAAACACAGTTTAACAAACTCTTTTCTTGTAGTACTTTCACTCAGTGAGATAATATGTTTTAAAATTCCATTATCCAGAGTCAGCACTACACATTACAGCATGAACCAGCTAGTTTAGTAAGAACAGTGAGTAGATAAAGCAGTATATTCAATATTATCTACCAGAGTCTGCTTAATAAAATAGCTAACTTGAGACCTTTGCAACAATTTTTGCTACTAGCATTATTTTACATTAGTACCAGGTACTCTGTCACCAGGAATATAATATTCAGTGTGTTGTCCAAAAACTGACAAACACATCTCTTCAGTGTCACCTACAAGTTAACACTAATCAACAAAAAGTCAGTTTAAACATTATAGAAAGATTCTTTTACATAGCAAGGTCAAGTTTCTATAACAATTCATTTTAAGAGTGTCGCTCAAATATTGACTTTAAACTAACAAGTTTGCAACGGTTACATAACATTTCAAGATGCAGTTTTCTGGATCAGGAGCACTGGGACATTTAAAACTGGCACCTGAAGCAGAGGGATTTATAACATCTATTGCATGGATGAGGAGGGGAGGGGGATAAGGCAGTAGCTAGTGAGTGGGGCTAATACAGACACACATGTTTTCTGCCTTCAAAATGTATATGTCCGTATGTTCCCAAGTACTTGTTTGTACTTCAATTTCTAAAACTATAAGGTATGCCTTTAAGACTACTATTATAGCCAGATTGTAGTTGTTTGGCGTTACTGTATTAAAGCTAGGGGCAACACAGTTGTATCGACCCAGGGATGTCATTTTTATACACTTGTTAAGCATATACAAAATTAACCTTGAGGTTTTGGGTGAAGTTGGGCAGGACAGCTTTCTGTATGGACTGCAGAAGGGAGATCCCATCTTACGCTGTTGGACTATAGCAAGTACTGGCAGAATTGAGGGTGCTGACCCCTGATAAAAATGTTTTCAATGGATAACTTTTTAGCAAATGGTAAATAGAAGTTTAACAAACTCTTTTCTTGTAGTACTTTCAACAAGATAATATGTTTTAATATTCCCCTATCTAGAGTCAGCACTATGCATTACAACATGAAACAGGTATTTCAGTGAGAATGGTGAGTAGATAAAGCAGTATATTCAATATTTTCTGCCAGAGTTTGCTTAATAAACTAGATAGCTTAATTCCCTTGCAACAACTAGTGCTACTAGGATTATTTCACATTGGTACCAGTCATTATTTCACTAGGAATATAATATTAAGCATGTTGTCCAACAACCGACAAGCACATCGTAGTCAGCGTCTCCTACTAGTTAACTCTAATCAACAAATAGTCAGTTTAAACATTACAGAAAGATTCTTTTAGATAGCAAGGTCAAGTTTGTATAACAGGTCAGTTTAGGAGTGTCGCTCAAATATTGGCTTTTAACTAACAAGGTTGCAACAGATACATACCATTTCAAGATGCAGTTATCTGCATCAGGAGCACTGTGGCATTTAAAAATAATGCCTGAAGCAGAGAGATTTATAAGCTCACTTGCATGGTTGAGGAGGGGAGTTGATAAGGCAGTAGCTAGGGAGTGGGGTTAATACAGACACAAGTGTTTTCTGCCTGCAAAAACTATATGTCCGTATGTTCCCAAGTACTTGTTTGTACTACAAATGCTAAAACTATAAGGTATGTCTTTTAGATTACTATTACAGCCAGACTGTAGTTGTTTGAAGTTACTGTATTAAAGCTGGGGACACCACACAGTGGTATTGATGAGTTTTATACACTTTTTAAACATATACAAAATTTACCTTGATATTTTGGATGAAGTGGGGCAGGATAGCTTTCTGTTTGGACTGCAGCAGGGATATACCATCTTTCGCTGTCAGACTATCGCAAGTACTGGCAGAATTGAGGGAGCTTACACCTGATAAAGAATATTACAATGGCGAACCGTTAAGCAAATGGTAAACAAAAGTTGAACAAACTCTTTTCTTGTAGTACTTTCACTTCAGCGAGATAATCCTATCCAGAGTCAGCACATTGCATTACAACATGAAACAGGTATTTCAGTGGGAACAGTGAGTAGATAAAGCAGTGTATCCAATATTTTGTACCAGGGTCTGCTTAATAAAATAGATAGGTTATTACCCTTGCAACAACTAGTGCTATAAGCATTATTTCAAATTAGTACCAGTCACTATGTCTCCAGGAATATAATATTCAGCATGTTATCCAAAAACTGACAAGCACATTGCATTCAGTGTTTCATACTAGTTAACACTAATCAACAAATAGTTTAAGCATTGCAGAAGGATTCTTTTATATAGCAAGGTCAAGTTTCTATAACAGGTCAATTTAAAAGTGTCGCTCAAATATTGGCTTTTAACTAACAAGTTTGTAACAGTTACATACCATTTCAAGATGCAGCTTTCTGAGTCAGGAGCACTGGGGTGTTTAAAAATGGTCCTTGAAGCAGAGGGATTTATAACCTCGCTTGTGTGGTTGAGGAGGGGAGGGGATACAGCAGTAGCTATGGATGGGGCTAATACAGACACAAGATGTTTTCTGCCTGCAAAAAGTATATGTCCGTATGTTCCCAAGTACTTGTTAATACTCCAAATGGTAAAACTATAAGGTATGCCTTTTAGACTACTATTATAGCCAAATTGTAGTTGTTTGAAGTTACTGTATTAAAGCTAGGGACACCGCACAGTGCTATCGACCAAAGTCTGTGATTTTTATACACTTTTTAAGCATATACAAAATTGACATTGAGGTTTTGGATGAAGCGGGGCAGGACAGCTTTATGTTTGGACTGCAGCAGGGAGATCCATTCTTATGCTGTCAGACTATTGCAGGTACTACCAGAATTGAGAGACCTTACACCTGATAAAGAATATTATAACGGAGAACCATTTAGCAATTCGTAAACACAGTTGAACAAACTCTTTTCTTGTAGTACTTTCACTTCAGTGAGATAATATGTTTTAACATTCCATTATCCAGAGTCAGCATTACGGATTACTACATAAAACAGGTATTTCAGTGAGAACAGTGAGTCGATAAAGCAGTATATTCAATATTTTCTACCAGGGACTGCCCAATAAAATAGCTAGCTTGAGACCCTTGCCACAATTAGTGCTACTGCCATTATTTCACATTACTACCAGTCACTATGTCACGAAGAATATAATATTAAGAGTGTTGACCAACAGCCAACAAGGACATCACAGTCAGCTTTGCCTACTAGTTAATGCTAATCAACAAATAGTCAGTTTAGACATTACATAAAGATTCTTTTACATAGCAAGGTCAAGCTTCCATAACAGGTCAATTTAAGAGTGCTGCTCAAATATTGGCTTTTAACTAACAAGTTTGTAACAGATACATACCATTTCAAGATGCCCCTATCTGAGTCAGGAGCAATGGGCCATTTAAAAAATGTTTTCCTGAAGCAGAGGGATTTATAACCTCACTTGCATAGTTGTGGAGGGGAGTTGATAAGGCAGTAGCTAGGAAGCGGGGTTAATACAGACACAAGATGTTTTCTGTCTGCAAAAAGTATATGTCCGTATGTTCCCAAATAATTGTTTGTACTCCAACTGCTAAAACAACAAGGTATACCTTTTAGACTACTGTTATAGCTACATTGTAGTTGTTTGAAGTTACTGTATTAAAGCTAGGGACAACACACAGTGGTTTCAACCCAGGGATGTGATTTTTATACACTTTTTAAGCATATACCAAACTAACCTTGAAGTTTTGGGTGAAGTAGGGCAGGACTGCTTTCTTTATGGACTGCACCAGGGAAATCCCTCTTACCCTGTCAGACTATCGAAAGTACTGGCAGAGATGAGGGAGCTTACACCTGATAAAGAATTTTAAAATGGAGAACCGTTTAGCAAATGGTAAACACAGTTTAACAAACTCTTTTCTTGTAGTACTTTCACTCAGTGAGATAATGGGCAGGATTCACGAAGGCTTGCACGGAGTGTAAGAGACGTGCAACACTCCATGCAAGCCTCACAATCCAGGAACAGCCCTAAACTCCATGTAAGAGACCAGCTAAAACGTCTCTTACACGGATTGGGCATAGACATGCTAAATACCTCACTTGCATCCAAAAGGTATGCAAATGAGGTATATTAGCGATCCAGGAAGCAGAAACCAGTCCGTGTAGGAGACGTTTTAGCTGCAGAAATGTACTCAGTTGACAACTGAGTACATTTCTGCAAAATCCACAACGGAGCGATGTCAGCTCCAAAAAAAGGTTGCATATGATTCAGGCAGCATGTCAATGGCCAAATATGTGGCCATTGGCAAGATAACCTGATGCAAAACTATTAAAAATATATTTTTTTTTTTCGGCGATCACCCATGTTTAAACCCAGCGCAGCCCGGCGCAAACGGGCTGCGCTGTATAAAACCATGAAAAAGAAGGTTATAAACCCATAAATGTGGGTTTCATGCAATACATGGAATGATAATGCAGGGACCAGCATACTAAAACCAACATGGCCACCATGTAGTGGTTGCTAAGGGGGGAAGCTGAGTCTAAGACATGTAACTAAGCATTAGTAGGCAATCTCATGTAAATGAGGGTTCGGATACTGAATCTCACAGTCACATACCAAATGAGCACAGTCTGAGCAGTGTAAGAGATACAAAAGGGGGAGGAATAGAGTAGGAGATAGGTGACATCACAGGGGGGAATGGTAGAAAGAAATGCAGTTCATTGGAGGCCAGTGTAACATGACAGATGACAGGCACAGATCATGGAAAGAGGTGTGCCACTAGATAAGTCATGGAAAGTCAAGAAATGGAAGGTGTACACTGTAACCTACACCAAAGTTTCTTGCTGGCCGTGCATGCACATGTGTGCGTGCCATGAAGGGTGAGTAGGACACTGTGCGGGCGTGTAAGGCAGTGTGAGCATGTGGTAGCATGTTGGGAGATGTTTAACACTGCGCTGGTGTGCACGCGTGTAAGGCAGGCTGAGTATGTTGGAGGCTGTTGGTGGACGTGTAACAGTGTTTGCGCGGCTGTACGCGAGTTTAAACCCGAATAAGTAGATTCTGAACTGTGTAAGCACGTGTGCGCCCGTGTAAGCCACTGTGAGCGTGTTTCAGATAGTATGCAAGTTGCTCCCCCCTGAGGAAACAGAGAGGACAAAGGAAGCAACATAATTAATAGGAAGCTAGCAGGGATAACTGCTGAAGCTAGCAGGTGAAAACAATTAGAAGCAGGCAATTACACAGGTAGAATAGTAGCCCAGCCCAGCACTTAAAACTCTGCAAACAGTAGTGCAGGATGTTTCCATTAAGAGACACTGCAAGACAGGAGTAAGCTAATAGAAGTGAAAACTGAAAAAGCTTCACTCAGAGCAGAAATGTTAGGGGCTGCCATAGCTGTCATAATAAGACATAGGCGACTTGCTGAGGGTGGTGACAATGCAGATGGTGCCAGACAACCCACAGTGAGGAGACGGAGAAGAGTGTACAGGCCCAGGGTCACCTACCATGGGTTACATGAGCTGGAGATAGTAGAGCGCTATAGAGTGGACAGAGAGCTCCTGCAGCAAATTGTTGAGCTGTGCAGGCCACGCCTCACACACAGAACCAACAGAGGGGAACCCATCCCAGTGGAAACCAAGGTATGTGTTGGCCTAAGAATACTAGCAACAGGTACCTTCCAGAGACCAACTGGCGATATGATGGGGATATCACAAACATCAGCCTCCAGGGTACTACACCAGTTCCTGGATGCCATGCCAGCACATGTCGGTGATCATGTATATTTCCCCAATGCCTGTGAGGTATTGGCCAGCAATATGCGTCTCTTCCAGCAAATAGCGGAATACCCTGAGGTACTGGGTGCTATAGACTGCATGCACATACGCATCAAAGCACCAGCAGGTGAGCAGGGTAGGGCCTACATTAACCGCAAGGGCTTCCCCTCCATCAACTGCCAGGTTGTGTGTGATGCCCAGGGCATAATAATGAATGTGTGTGCTGGCTGCCCTGGGAGTTATCACGATTCCCACATCTGGCATTTGACGCAGCTGTACCAGACATTTGCCAATGGGGACATCCCACACGGACACCTAGTGGGGGATGCAGGTTATGCACTGGAGCCGTGGCAGATGACACCCATCAAAAACGCACACACACCTGAACAGGAACGCCATAATGAGGCACACGCACAAACACGTAATGTGATAGAGCATGTGTTTGGGCTGCTCAAGTCACGGTTCCGGTGTCTGGACACATCTGGTGGAGCCTTGCAGTACACACCAACTACATGTACCCAAATTGTCATGGTATGCGCTATGCTACATAATATGATCTTGCGAAAACAGCTGCAGCAGGACCAGCATAGGGCCGGGCCAAACAGCCCCCCACCATTGCCAAGGCCATCACAGGCAGAGCATGACTCGGAGGAGGAACAACCTGAGTCTGCCCCAGTAGGCAGAAGGAGGCATGCCCAGTATGCCCTGGCCTTGGCAAAGAGGCAACGCATAGCACATACACTGGCACAGTAGGAACCCTGGGAATGATACCCCTCTCTGACTCACTCATATAGTAACAGGGATGCCTAACATGACACAGCCTGCTCTCAAACATGTACAGGGAGTGTAGTATGTGCATCCGACAGAGGCAGCCCTGCAGCACCACCTGAGGCATGATTGCCATGTGTTAAGCAATGTAACACCATCTAGTATATGCAAACATGAAGACCCTGCCTAACATCACACCCTCACCAAGCATGATGCCACACTATGAAGACAAGAAGATCAAGTACAATAATTGGCTGAAGTAATGCAGTCAGTCAAAGGGGAGCCAATGTGTTACAGGCTGGGAAGATATGCGGAGGTTGACATGATGCACCACCTGCTAGGGGTGGCATGCACCTATCATGCCATGCCCCATGGATACTGGCAAAGGCTGTCAGTACCCACAGCATGCCCCGAATAGGTAAGTCTCAAAACACAAACCCAACCTCATAGGTTCTACAAGGGATAGGAACCTAGATGTAATACTACCCCATGACAGATGTACAAACAGCAAGATGTGTGCAGTGTAAATGCACACAGTAAGGAGAATGTAGATACCAGTCCTGTAATAGAGAACTGGGCAAGGCTCACAGCAGCACCCTAACACTACCAGGTCACACCTCATACTGTGCTGTACAGCCGCAAAACATGGAACAAGCTACAAAAGGAGGGTGACTAGCAAGAAATGGCAAGGATAACCACACCCCCATGTTAGTACCACAACAAGAAGCAGCATGGAATATCCATGGTCAAATACCAATGGCTAAAACTGCCTCGCAGTATATAGCCTGCTGCAGACCACTGTCCTAATACCAGGAACAGCACCTGGCCTATGTCAGAATACATGAATATATCAAGCCCCCCAAACCACATTATATTGCTCGACTGAAAATACCCAGACATACACCGGTAGCATTGTACTAGCACCAACACAGTAGGAGAAAATTACCCAGATTCCATAAACCAAAATGCCCAGGAACAATGTACTACCCCCACAAGAGGGGTAAACATACTGGACGTGATAATCAGCAACATGTGTACTGGATGGCACGATGAGAAGTGTACCCCTCACTGGTAAGACCAGACCATAGAGTAAGCACACTGGATATACACACCCTGACCCCAGTCCCTGGCCAGAATACCACAGTGAAAAACATGTGTAAAGTATAGGTTGCAGCCCTCAAAACCGATGTTGAATCCACAAAAGGCCCTGTGCAAGTGCAGAATATGGGACACACCACAGAACATGTTATACAGGCATTCCATGAACACAGCCAGGAATGCTTGGAGTATGCAATCACAAATAACAACAACACACAATGCCATACACGCAGACATCTGGCATGCTGGGCTCCAGCCATTACCAAACCATGCAAGAGAATGAGGAAGATACCACATGATAGAGCAAACATAAAAAGGGAAGTAATCACTGACCAGTAGTATGGCAGCAACATATGTCCACACATACAATCCACTAAGTCCAGCCACAACAAGTATAACCTATGAATCCAGAGGCAATGTGATGCCAGTACCAAGTACACAGACAACCACAACACCCCCGAATAAATACAAACATATGTGATAGATGCATCCATGTATCCAAAGCAGAGGTTGAGCTCCAACAAGTCAGTACTGTCAACACTAGTCAGGAGGAGAAGGTAACCACATACACCACAAACCCAGTCCCACATAGACCTACCACAACTGTAAACCAAACACATAAACACAGACAAATATTCCTGGAGGCCTTAATTACAAACACACCACACCAACAGATGCCTCCAAAGTAGATCACAAGCAACCACAACCTTCAAACATAGCACATGCAACGAATAGTACGCAAAGCTGGTGTGCCAAACAGTCACAGGCCCGAAGGAGAAACAAATGCCTGATACAGTCGTAATAGGTGTCTGTATAGGCAGAAACACAGCTGTCACACTCAACAGACTGAACAAGGGAAAAGGTAGAGTAAGCTGCTTGTAGGTAGCCACAAAATTCCACTTAACACAAGTACGCAGGTCACCCCAAAGCAAGCAGAAATATGATGCACTCAATGTCCATGCTGGTGTGAATTACCTGAAATGTACCTCCCTGGTCAACAACAAATGAGACATGGATGGTCCCTCTGAGTATGTACCCCAGGGCGGGATGACACTGGCTGTGTGCAGCATCCAACCCTCACCAAGAATGATGCCACAGTACAAACACAGAATGCTCATGTTTAACAGCTGGCACAGTTACAGCTGTCAGTCCAAGAGGGTGTAATGTATGTCCGCTTGAGATATCAAGTATGACAAGCCATGCTGCTGTTACAGGGGTGGCTGTCAGCTGTTACCCGTGTGCGTCTGGATACTGGATAAGGCCTTTGCCGCCTCCATAGAGACGTATGTAGGCAAGGCCAAAAAGACTACCCACCACCCTAGAAAACATAAGTGGTAGGAAACATAAGGGTAATGCTGACCAATGCCAGATGTGTAAACTGCAATATGCATGCCCCTGAGGCACTTCCCATTATGGAGAACATTGATGCCTGTCCAGTGACAGAAGCCTGCTGCAGGCCTAGTGATACCACACCAGCACTACTAGGTTATACCACATACCATGTGTTATGGCCCCAACACCTGCACCAAGACATCAAAGGAGGGGGAGTGTCCATATGCAGCACAGACACCCATATAGCCAGGTAACTGACAATGCACAAAGCAGCGGACACCACCCATGTGCACATAACTGTAGTCAAAACTGCTGTACAGTCTGTAGCATGCGACAGACCACACTCACACACACAAGAACACCACCCAGACATCCGAAGACACTGGACAGTATGGATGTCCCACCAAATACCAGACAAGGTACACAAAGTACCACATAGGTGTCAAACCATTATGTATGCAAAGAGTCATCAGGGACCTAGGGACACAGGTCGACATTAATCTGTCATGTGACAGCCAGAATGCCAATGTGGCTATGAAGACTTTTGATAATGGACACCGTATCATGAAAAGATTCACACCAACATCAACAGGGGTCACTGTGCCGCTGTACTGTTCCCTTATCAGACCCATAATCTAGTACAATGACTCATATGGGATGTACCATACGTGACACCTGCAGCGGTTTGGAAGACCTCATAGTTACCCCACCAACAGGATAAAGGGTGCGAAATATATGTCATATGCTGCCTGGCTGTAGACACCCCAGCTGACTGCAGTCACACACTGCCTACACAGAGGAATTGTATGTCTGTTGTACCAGGCCATGTCCAACACAGGTGTAATGGACATGCTACACCACAGGAAATCAAAGCCATTGGAGCTGTGAGAGTCACAGATGTCAACCTCAACACATAATGAAATAAGATGTGCTGGAGGGACAGATACATAACCCATAGGCTCCCCACACCCAGAAACAGGATCCCAATCCATGGTAGGCAGAGCTCCTCACTGACACCCCTCAACAGGAATATTGCCAAGTGGATGGATGACCGTACATGTATACTGGGGGTCCCCACTGTGTCACGACCAGACAGAGGCACAGTGAAGTACCTCATAAATGGCCATAATTGAACATAGCAAGGGGTGGCGAAAGACACACACACTCTAGCTAGGCTTACCAATGGCCTAGGGTGTCTAGCCTACTATGAACCCATGAACCTATGAAGATACAACACGTACAGGACACTAAGGATAATCACAAGGCTTACCCAACTGATGGTAGGAACCATGTTGGGCATCCACAGATATGCTCCGAATCACACAGATATTACAAACAACATACCAAACACACACACATACTGCTAACATACAACCTGTTAGGTGCAGTGCAAACACCCCCCCCCGAGTGCAAAATACCTATCCCAGCAGATGGTCCCCTGACATTGCAGATGCTGAGGTAACAGCCATCATCTGCAAAGCAGAACACACAGCAGCAAAGGTATGTGATGGTGTCCTGTGCTGAGGCCAACATGGACCCCAAGAGTAATGGAATGCAAATTCACACTACTGGCCAATGTCAGCCTTACCACAGGGTATGTACCCAAAGAGCAGTGTACAACAACAGTGGTCCATCACAACAAAGGTGTTGCCTGAATGGATACTCCAAACTACCACCCCAGGATCCTGACAAGCTTGTTCTGCACAGCTATGGAAAGGATCAGTATGTACCGCAGACAGAAGGCTAATGTGGACCTACTGATACCGGACCCTACACACTGTGGCTGTTGTAACTGCAGAACCAGCCCCTAAACATGTCTGACCCATTTGAAGCAGTCATTAAGGTCATTGATGAGGGCTATGTGGTCCACACAGCGTAGCTGGACCGTGCACATGCTTCTAGACAATACCGTACGTGTTCAGTATGGATATGTTCACCAGCTTAAATATACACCCCTATGTCAGTAGATGGGTTGCAAAGCAGACCAAGGACAGAACTGACATGGTCAGACATGCTGCATCCATGTCAGACTACAAAGCGGATATGAGTGGCATCCCACAAGGCCTGGTCTTGGCCCCATCCCCGTTCTGTATACATGTCCCATAGGTATAGGCCAACATGGAAGGACTGTGACTGAGCATGTATGCAGAGGAGTACAAACAGCCCACCGTATCCGACCCCCAGCTGACACAAGCAACCCACAAAAGGGCCACCTACAAACAGACAACTGTAGCCATAGCCATGTCAGCAAGCTAATCGCAGAACTGTGTATAGACAACCACTGTGGATATACAGTAAGTGCCCACAAATTACCACACAGGTGTTAACCCATGAGGCACCTAACAAGTAATGTGAGACCTGGGTACAAAAGGTGATAAATAACCTGCACTGGACAAACATGTGTCTGTAGTGTTCGCAGAAACATGTACCATATACCCACCCAAACATGAAGGCTGGCAGATGTAGATAAGGGGAACTCACTCTGGCTCTGCAGCCATCCTCCATCAGCATCACAACTGACTACAATAGCCCCTGTGGGATATACCACAGCAGACACCTCCAACAACTGTAAAGTCCACAACAGTACCCCACCAGGGGTAGCAAAGAGCCTGAACAGATGCCATGTGTTGCCTGAGTAAACAAACTGCAGCCCCACACACTGCCTTCCTTCCCGGCTACAGGAAAGCTGTGCCTGATGTATGATGCCATGTCCAACCTGGAATGAATGAACATGTTGCACCTTGTACAATCTGAATGGCAGTGAGCTATGCACATGAGAGACATGAACCCCAGCACTGACATACATAGGACAAGATGTACAGAATGATCCATAACACAGAAGGCACCCCCACACTTCAGTAAACTCCTGGTACAGGTCAGCCAGAGTGCCACATATCGACACTCCTCAAGAGGCATCCTGATGAGTGTATGGGAGATGGTAGGCTACCCTGGGTATCACTGTTATGTCAGAGGTAGACAGAGGCACAGTATACCAACCATGACATATGTAATGGCAAACTCCAGTTAGAATGTGTGTCGAAGGGCAAACACACCCTGTGACTACCATCAGAAATGGCCTACGGAACATCGCTAGTGTTTGCCAATGTCCACCCATGTTGTGGAATACACTAGCAATGTTGGACGAGCCTGGTGTAGGTAGTCCATATCTGAACATATTGCAACATGGTCATATGTGCACAACTGGCCCCTACACAGTCTGTCGTGCTCACTATGAAGATGTCAAGCAGTGATAGGACTAAAACCAGGATACTGTCCACTACAGTGAAATACCGAACCAGTACACTATACGGTACTACAGTGTTAGGTCATTATGAAAGTATGTTGAGAACTGTCTGCAAAGTATCCCATGCAATTCCTGCAGGCACAGTATAATCCCTGTTGTGGCAGACACGAAGCAGTTGGCCAGTTAGTACACAACATGACACCCAGCACACAATCATAAACGTGTGATAATGTCGAAGGTCACACACACCCAAATATGTGTTGGACTTCAGAGTACAACATATGGAAAGCTCACACTGGGCATGCTCGCACACTTTGAAAAATGAGGCATATGTCAGACAACATGCCATGGAAAGGCTGAACTGGGCATGCTCACACACTTAGGCCATATCTCCGTGTAGCAGTTGGCCACACATATCTGGTATTTGTACGTGTCAGTCCAGGAACCAACCACAACACAGCAATCAGCCCAGTGCACACAGTAAATGACCACAGAGACCTAAGTGATATAGTGGATCGCCGTCATATGCAAACATCTGCCACAGATACACAAGTTGGTCATAGGAACAGGGAATGCTATGGCAATAAAGACCTGCAAACAGTAGAACAGCACAACAAATATTGTGCATCCGACAATTGAACATATGGGTGTAGAGGTCAATACTAGGCTTCTTGCCCCAGGGAATGGCAGCTCAGCCAGAGTGTGCTTGGCATCTGCATCCCCAGGATAGTAGGCTACCATGCCACTGTAAAGTAGGTCACAGAAGGCGACATGTGAGGCTAGTGAGCTGTGCCTCTGTCAAGCAGGGGCAC
Organism: Protopterus annectens; assembly: GCF_019279795.1. Classification (NCBI taxonomy): domain Eukaryota; kingdom Metazoa; phylum Chordata; order Ceratodontiformes; family Protopteridae; genus Protopterus; species Protopterus annectens. The sequence goes on from NC_056736.1 coordinate 154,770,506, forward strand.
CGTGGAGGTCTCAGGGATTGAATGTGCTAAGCCACAGCCATGTTGTCGGTGTGTGCTGTGAGAGGGTTGCTGAGGATCTCTGACAGTAGGTGTCCATCAATAACAGACTGAGGGGAGCCCTATCTGCATTCTCTGGACGATTCCACTGTCAACACTGTGTTGTAATGAGTATGTGTGAATGAAGTGCCATGCTGGAACCACCCACAGATGTCCTCCCTCTGTGGGCTACAGCTCTGAAATGTATTAGGTCGCTCTGTCTGTTGAACGGCGCATATATGGCCGGTGTACAGCTGACAGGTGTCTTGTTGTGGAGCAGTCATGGGTATATGTGGGATAGCATGACCAATGCAAACTGTACACATGCTCATAGGATGCAAGTGTCAAGGATTATGCTGAGTGGCCAGTATAGTCCTCCAGCATGGGTCCTCTGAAGTCATCCACCCCGGTCTACACAAGTGTAGAGTCTGCTTGTGCTAAACTCAGTTTGTGTGCAGTGACAACCTTGCCTGGGGGTGGAGATGAGATATGGATGACCAGGGAAAGGTGGACATGGGCAGATATCAACAATGGTGGTCTACCTCTGGTGTGGAACAGTGAGTACCCACGTTGCAGATGGACAGGTGCAATATGTATTCACCCATGTGGCTGTGGTGTGTGGTTCTGCCATAGCACATGGACCCACAAATTGTAGTGGTGGTAGGGTAAAGTGGTAGAGGCCTGAGTAGTTCTCACACACAATATGCCTGTACCTGATGTTAACAACTGGAATGGTGTATGTGAATACCTGCATATCCTGGCACTGTTCCCAGGGAAGCTAAGTGTGTGTCCTGGATGTGGGTGTGGTGTTCTGGACTGGTTGTGTTGTGTGTTACAGGTCCTGTGGTCCCAAAGCATGGTATAGAACATAACCTGCCAGTGCGATGTGCATATCTGACCCTGACGTAGGTGGCTGCAAATGCATATATATGCTATCCCCCACCTGACAGGTAGTACTACATCTACATACCTCTGTGGAAATAAAGATGTCAGCACCCTAGAAATACTACAGGTGCAGAACAGATACCCAGTAATTCGGATAGTGTGCTCTGCTAATGCGTCACCCTCAAGTGTCATAATATAGTTAGGTAGGGGTTCGAATCCTGCAAATGCTCAGTGTGTGTGGGGGAGTGAGGTTTGTATATGTGAGAGGGAAATGTACCTTTTGGCAACTAGAAGAACACACTACAGGATGCACACTCCCCTTTCTAAACACAGATGATGTCAGCACCCTATAAGTACAGCAGGAGAAAGAAAGCCTCCCAGTAATGTGCATAGCGCACTCTGCTAATGCGTCCATCTCGAGTGTCATAACATAGTTAAGTAGTGGTTTGAATCCTGCAAATGGCAAGTGTGTGTGTGTTTGGATGAGGGGGGTTATTGTGTGTGTGCAAATATGTATGAGGGAAATGTTCCTTTTGGCAACTGGGAGAACACACTACAGGATGCACACTCCCCTTTCTAAACACAGATGATGTCAGCACCCTATAAGTACAGCAGGAGAAGGGAAGCCTACCAGTAATGCGAATAGCGTGCTCTGCTAATGCATCTGTCTCAAGTGTCATAACATAGTTAGGTAGTGGTCTGAATCCTGCAAATGGCAAGTGTGTGTGTTTGGATGAAGGGGGTTATTGTGTGTGTGCAAATATGTATGAGAAAAATGTTCCTTTTGGCAACTGGGAGAACACACTACAGGATGCACACTCCCCTTTCTAAACACAGATGATGTCAGCACCCTATAAGTACAGCAGGAGAAAGGAAGCCTCCCAGTAATGCAAATAGCGCGCTCTGCTAATGCATCCGTCTCAAGTGTCATAACATAGTTAGGTAGTGGTTTGAATCCTGCAAATGGCAAGTGTGTGTTTGGATGAGGGGGGTTATTGTGTGTGTGCAAATATGTATGAGGGAAATGTTCCTTTTGGCAACTGGGAGAACACACTACAGGATGCACACTCCCCTTTCTAAACACAGATGATGTCAGCACCCTATAAGTACAGCAGGAGAAGGGAAGCCTCCCAGTAATGCGAATAGCGCGCTCTGCTAATGCATCCGTCTCAAGTGTCATAACATAGTTAGGTAGTGGTTTGAATGCGGCAAGTGTGTGTGTTTGGATGAGGGGGGTTATTGTGTGTGTGCAAATATGTATGAGGGAAATGTTCCTTTTGGCAACTGGGAGAACACACTACAGGATGCACACTCCCCTTTCTAAACACAGATGATGTCAGCACCCTATAAGTACAGCAGGAGAAGGGAAGCCCCCCAGTAATGCGAATAGCGTGCTCTGCTAATGCATCCGTCTCAAGTGTCATAACATAGTTAGGTAGTGGTTTGAATCCTGCAAATGGCAAGTGTGTGTGTTTAGATGAGGGGGGTTATTGTGTGTGTGCAAATATGTATGAGGGAAATGTTCCTTTTGGCAACTGGGAGAACACACTACAGGATGCACACTCCCCTTTCTAAACACAGATGATGTCAGCACCCTATAAGTACAGCAGGAGAAGGGAAGCCTCCCTGTAATGTGAATAGCGCACTCTGCTAATGTGTTTCCCCTGCCGTATTGTAATGTAGTTAGATAGGAGTTTGAAACCTGTAAATGACATGTGTGTGTGTTTGCATGGGGGGAGTTTGTGTGTGTGCATTTCTGTATAAAACACATGTTAGTTTTGGCAATCAGGAGATCACACTACCTGATGCACATTACCCTTTCAAAATACTGATGTTGTCAGCACCCTATAAGTATAGCCAGAGAAGATGAACTATCTAGTAAACTGAATAGTGCGCTTTGCTAATGCGTCCCTCTCACGTGTCATGACTTAGTTAGGTAGGGGAATGAATCTGGCAAGTGTGCATGTGTATGGGGGTAGTAGGGTGTGTGTAAATGTAAGTGTGAGGGAACAGATCCTTTTGGCAAATACTACAATACACCAGATGCTGCATACTCCCCCAGTAAACACAGGGGATGTCACCACACTATCAGCACAGCCAAACAGGGCTAGTTGGCTAGTAATGCCAATAGTGTGCTCTGCTATTGTCAGAGTACAGATAGGTATGTTTTGGTAACCCACAACTGTCACGTGTGGTTGTGTCACACAGTATGACCTTGTGTGGGCGTTTGTACATAACAATGCATGCCATTGCCTAAACTAGCAATGGCATTGCACACATGATGTATGTGTGTGACACATACACATAAATACCTGTGACCTGCAGTAGTTACCATGTCTGACACATGCTTCGTGTGGATAAATGGTATTAGCAATGTATACCAATATGACTGTGTCTTACTGTGCAGGGTCCGCACGTGGTATGTCCCTATACAGTGTGGGTGTCTATGGTGAAAGACCTACAGTAGGGGATACACATCTGGTCTGGGCCATATAGTGTACATGCAGTCGATGTACAGGTGCTGCATGTTCCCACCTGTTGTGGTAGTGGTAACATGTCATTCCACTGCAATTCGGTGACCACATGCTGTGAACTCTTCAACTAGAGTGTTGTAGCTACAGTAATGCTCACACACAATGTTTGGCTGGATGCAGTACGGCCTTATAAACACAGTTCATGAGACTGTCATATTGCCGGTGTTGTTATGGAGGATATGTGGTCTTCCTGTGTATGTGAGGGTTGTGTGTGCCAGGCTATGAAACAGATGGCAGTCTGACACACTGTCAGCTGCACATGAGTAGGCCCTGATGGTTTGTGCTGTGCCAACAACCTGGAGGTGTGTGTATCTGTGTTACCTTGGGATACCACCCCCTATCCATGTGTGTTACATGTGTAGGGGACGACAGGCATGGTATGGGGCATAACCTGTCAGTGATGGGTAACACCTGTGAGCCATGAATCATGAATCTGGTACTGCACAGACATTGCAGTTCACTGTGCTGAGGGCAGTGTCTGGTGCATGCATCTTCCGGTGTACACTGCTGTTGTTGTGTAGCAGCACTATTAGTGTCCTAACCTGTGTGATACCCACGGAGGTCGCTATGTAAACCATGTCCTGCAGCATAAGGCAGTATGTGTGTACCAAGGAGCCTTGCCATTATACATCGGGCCATGGGTGTCACGTGCAAGATGACCCGTGCACATCATTGTGGCTTCCCTAGCATGTAAGCACACGTTGACAGCCAGTGGATACCCTATGAATGACAGTGGAGACTGAGCATAATGTAGACATACAACACCCTTCCCACATATAGTGGTAGAATACCTGGTGAGGGTATGTTGGCAACCAACATCAGGCACATACTGGCCTGTGCCACATGCTGACAGATCCATTCTATGTTCCCTATCATGTAGTCCAGGGAGGTAAGTCTCAGCCAGCCACACTGGCATGGTCAATGAGTGAGTCATATCTGTCCATGCCTCTGACTGACCTGTATGCATGTGTGCTGTGGTGGACCATAGTGCCCCTGAGTCATATCACTGTGACCTTCACCAGATACAGCCTGTTGAGCGGGACCCCAGTGCAGCACACATGACAGGTACCTGACACGTCTGTAGCAGGTGTGTTGTGTAGCCCTACAGGCTGTGAGTGTGTGGCACAGGGGATGTACGTGCCATGTGTGGCATGTGCTCTGTTCTGACGGAACATATGCCTGTGTGCCAGCTGCGGTGGTGTGTGGTGCCCAGGCAGGCTGCTAGTCTGAGTCCCCACGTATGCCCCAGTGTGTTCAGCATGCTGTCAGTGTGTGTCAATGTCTGACTGGTATTGTCGTCACTGTAATATATTGTATTGATTTATTTATTTATCTTACATTTGTTGACTGGGATAGCCCAACTGGATGCATGTCCATTTCCAGGGGAGGCCCGTGGAGACAAGCTACGAGGGTAGCAGATACAGCATTACATAATACTAGCATTACATATTGCAAACAGATTATTTACAGAGATTACATAAGTAAGCAAGTCAAACATGTTCCACAGGTTAATGTTAGACCTGAGCACAAGCCAGGATTAAATTAAAATTACACAGTAAAGTGGTTCACAGAAGTTACACATTCGAGTTAGCCAGGCTTGATACATTGACATAGCCAGTTAAGTGACAAATGTTGTTTGAGTCTGCTGTTAAATTGACCTAAGGTGGACAGTAGGGTAATATCAGCTGGAAGTGAGTTCCAGGATCTACTTACAGGGTTTGCAAAGAGAGAATCACCAGCTGTGTTATTAAACTTGCTAGTCTGAAGTAGTACTTTGTTAGAGGATCGAAGCGGTCTAGGATTGTTATAGGGGGTGATAATATTTGAAGTGCAGGAGTATTGTCTGGATTATAGAGGATTTTATAGGCCATAATCAGTTGGTTATACTGTATTAGGCTGGGTATTGCAAGCCAACCAAGCTGATTTAGATTGATGCAATGATGTGTCCTAAAAGGTGGGCCAGTGGCAAACCTGGCAATGTGGTTGTAGCAAATCGAGTGTTTGTTAAGGACAGTCTTGTTCATATTCGAGAGTAGAGGGGATGCATACAGAAGGGTTGAAACAAGGTGTGAGCGAGCTATGGCACCTTTAGCTGGAGGGGCTAGGAAGGCTTTAATTCTGTAAAGTGACCCTAGTTTTCTATTGATGGCTTTGCTAATCTGGTTAACATGTATGTCACATATGAGATTATTGTCTATGATGACACCTAATAGTTTCGGAGATGAGTCAGGGGAGATTATTGTGCCATCAGTTGATGTTATGGTAACGGTGAAAGTGGTAGACCTACGTGTTGGTGGAATAACAGCAGTTTAGTTTGATTGGGATTTAGGATCAGACAATGTTCAGAAAGCCAGTTTGCTATTGTATTAAAGGTGGTCTGGGTAGCTGACCATAACTCTACTGGAGATGTGGCTGAGCAGATCAGAGTAGAGTATACAGCATATTGGATACAGCTGACTTTTGGGATGACAGTATAACGGTCGTTAATGAAGATGGAGGACAGCAAGGGCCCTAGTATAGAGCCTTGTGGTACTCTGAGGGTGTTAGGTAGAAGGTTAGAGGGTTTGTTCTGCCAGAGGCCAGCCTGCTGTCGACCATGCAGGTAGGATTGACACCACTGGAAGGCTCCAGTATCTAGACAGTCTTTGCAGGGTGTGGAGTACAAGTTGGTGATCAACCATATCGTATGCCTTTGAATCATCCAAAAAGAGGGCTGTGGATATATAATTATTGTTGCAAGTATGGCTTATGGTGTTAGTAAAGGCTAGGAGGCCTGACGTAGTGCTGTGATGAGGACGTAAGCCATGCTGAGTGTCTGCCATAATGCGAGTTTGGATTATGTGGTGCATGACTTGTCTATGATGAACGTTTCCATAATCTCTGCAAGTGGAGAGAGTATAGCTATTGGCCTATAATTGGAGACTTCAGTAGAGCTGCCTCCTGTGTGAAGTGGGATTACATATGACATTTTCCAGATGGTGGGAAAGTTAGATTCTAACATGGTTCCTTTGATTACCTTTGAGACGGGGTAAGCAATAGCATCATCTGGTTTTGATAGGTACTCGGCAGGGAGTTGATCAGGAGAAAGTGTAGTGGGTTTCATTGTTACAATCAAGGTACGGAGAAGTGAAGTGGCGACTGGTTGGCAGCTGGACGCAAGTAGTTTTCTAGGGGTGCTGTTTTCAGGACCAGGGGAGCTAGGAGGTAGATGGCTAGCTAGGGCCTGAAATGTCTCAGTAAAGGACTGGTCAAAACTATCAGGAACATCTTCAGGGGTATTATCAATAGTAGCAGCAGGGATTGGGGTTGACGTTTGTCCTGGACGTAGTATATATGACATGCCACCTGACAGGGTATGGCATTACTGGGTTCAGAGAGACCAGTCCCCAGATTGGCTGTGTGGTGGCATCCCACACATGTGTTGTACGTTCCTGGCCAAGGGTGATGGCTGACTGCATACATGTGGCAGCTGTGACAATGACACATGACTCACATAAACCACGACTGGACCATAGAGGCGATTCACAGGTTACCTTTGCACATGCCACCCTAGTAGTGTGATTGCCATGGTGAGTACCAACACATAGGGCCAATGGGGAACAACATACTGAAGGTGTGTATGTGTGGGTGGACTGCTACTGTTTCATAGCACTGACATATATGACTGCACACGTGGGTAAATGCCAGGTAAGACGTGTGCAATGTGTCACAGGCAACGTACATGCGTACAGGACAGACAGTGACGTTCTGTCATGTGTAAAGTTGACATACAACCTGAGCCTTCCCCAGTAGGCAGAAGGAGGCATGCCCAGTATGCTTTGGCCTTGGCAAAGAGGCAATGCATAGCACATACACTGGCTCAGTAGGAACCCTGAAAATGATACCGCTCTCTGACTCCCACATATAGTAAAAGGGATGCCTAACTTGACACTACCTGTTTTCAAACATGTATAGGGAGTGTAGTATGTGCATCCGACATAGGCAGCCCTGCAGCACCACCTGAGGCATGATTGCCATGTGTTAAGCAATATAAAGCAGTGCTAAACAGCTTTTACCACTATTTAGTATATGTAAACAAAATTGCACACACTAACTAGCACAACTTTGTTCAATGTTGAGCAATATTGGGCAACATTCAGCAATGTTGGTTAACGTTGAGCAATGTTGGACAAGCTTGGTCAAAATTGGGCATAGCTGAACAAAAGCCAACATGCTCATATTTTCTCTACTGGCCCTTAAGCAGTCTGGTCTGCTCAGTATGAAAATATAAAGCAGTAACAGGCCTCGAACATCAGGCACAAATTGCATCCGAGTAGGCGGTAAGTGACTGAGTAGAGCTGGAGTTACTTTAGCCGAACTGCGCAGGGCATCTGTGTGAGTCCCTAGATCCACTTGGTGAGGTACTTTTGTGGCCATTACAGTTGCTGCAGGTGTCGGGTAAGGTACATCCCAAATAGGGCATTGTATCCAATTATGAGTCTGATGAGTATAGGGGCACAGTGACTTCACTTGATCTAGATGTGAAACCTTTTGGGATAAGGTGGGCTATATAGAAGGTCTGTCTAACCACTTTGGCAACGTGATTGTCAAAGTCGAGATTACTATCTACTCGGGTCCCCAAATCCCTAATAACTTCTTCCTATGTGGTAATGTGTGGGCACTTCGCTATTCCCAAAGGGGATGACTATGCATTTAATGGCATTTAGCTGTAGGCCATGGCTCTGGCACCAGTTATCCATCTCTGTGAGACCCTTTTGGAGGATGCTTGAACCAGCTGGAGAGTCGATTATGGCACCCAGTTTGCAGTCATCTGCGAACTTGGTCAGCCATATTCCTTCTGTGTTAGCCTGTACGTCAGAGAAATATATACTGAACAAGAAAAGTCCCAGGACTAAGCCTTGTGGAACACCATGTGTAACTGGTGTAGAGTCAGACATGGCACCTGCAATACTGACCATGTGGGTGCTATCCCTGATCCAGATAGCAATCCATCTTGTGACATATGTGTTGATATCTAAGCTGGTGAGCTTATTTATAATGCCCAAGTGGGGTATTGTGTCGAAGGGTTTTGCGAGGTCCAGGTAGGCTGTGTGGACTACCTTCCCTATGTCTATGGACCTGGTAACTGTTTAAAGAAGTTGACCAGGTTCAAGAGGCAAGATCTGCCCTCAACAAAGCCAAATTGGGTAGGATCCAGTGTCTGTAGGTTCCTGACGTCTTTGTGTATGAGTTCCAGGATGATACGCTCAATAGCTTTGCAGACCAGGCTAGTTAGGCTTATAGGGCGATAGTATCCGGGTCCATTGTGGCACCACCTTTATGGAGTGGGACCACTGTTGCTGTACGCCATTCCTTGGTTACATATCCTGTATTAAGTCTAATATTGAACAGTGACTTAATGTGAGGGTTACGTTCTTCATGAAGCTCATGCAAGACGCAGGCCGGGACACCATCCGGTCCCATTGATGCTCTGTTGTCTGCTTTGGAGAGGGCAGCTCTCACCTGTTCATCTGTGATGTCAGGCAGGCTACATTCTGTTGGGATGGACATTTGCTCTTTAGGAGGGATGGGGGGAGACATTTGTACTGAACCTGTTTTCCAGGATGTTGGCAATGTCTGTGGGTTCAGTGTATGTTTTGTCATTTTGCAGTAACTCACAGCATATCTGGGAGTTGCCACCCAGGTTCCTGACATAACTAAAGAAGGCCTTGTGATTGTCCTTAGTCTCTGGTGCAGTTTTCCTTTCGAAGCGGGCCTTAGATGAATTCATGAGTGATCATAGCTTCTTGCTAGTACTGATCAGAGATGCCTTCCCTTTTTGGGATTGTGCTCTATCATGTAGTAGCCTCCTCCTCCTTTCGTTGTATAGCTTATTTATGGCTGGGGTCCACCAGACAGGTCCCCTGCTTTGGAGGAGTGAGTCTTGTTTCTATTTGGGATAGCACGATCCATGCATTCCAGTAGGTGTCCATAGAATGCATTTGTAATGTATTCAGTGGTCTGAACCGTATTTACCACTGTCCCAGGGTCTTTGAAGGATACCACCTCGGTTTGGAGAAGTGTGATGTTTGCTTTTGAGAAGTTCTTCACCGAGTTTACCTAGGATGGGGTTGGGGATGGGATATGGATGTCCAGCGAGATAAATGTATGGTCTGACCTTACCAATGAGGGGTATACCTCTGGTGTGGAACATAGAGTCCCCATGTTGGTGATGATCAGGTCCAATATGTTTTCCCCTCTTGTGGGTGTGGTGACCAGTTGTGCCATAGCATTTGAGTTTATAAATTCTAGCAACCATTGGGCAAGGGTGTTGGGGCTTGAGTAGTATTCCTAGTCAATGTTTTGGTAGTTGAAGTCACCCAATGTAATGGTGTTTGGAGAGACCTTCATATTCTCCAGTGTTCTCAGGAAAGCCAAGTGGGGTTCCTGAGTTTGGGAGGGTGGTCTGTAGCAGGCTACAAACTGAAAGGCAGTTTTTCTCACTGTCAGTTGCACATGTATGGTCCCCGATGCTTCGTGCACTGCTACTAACCTGGAGGTGTGTGTATCTGTGATGTATATGGATACTCCCCCTATTTTTGTTGGTCGGTCCGAGTCTTGTGTCCAAAAAGCATGGTATGAAGTATAACCTGGTAGTGCTGTGGTGCTTTCGGGAGCCTGAACCAGGTGTCTGTTACTGCACAGATATCGACATTCTCCATACTGAGGAGAGTCTTGAGTGCATGTATTTTGAGGTTTAGACATCTGGTATTGAGCAGCATTACCCTTAGTTTATTTTACCTTGTGTTGTTTATGGAGGTGGGTTTGTCTTTTGAGCCTTGCCTAAAAAAAGGCACTATGGGGGTGGCAAGAGCCTTAGCCAGTATTCGAAAGTCCAGGGGTGACAGGTGCAAGCCATCCCTAGCGAAGCTACGTGGCATGTCGAGCATGTCATCCCAGGCTGACAGACACTAGATCCCCTTTGAATGACACCAATACATTAGCCAATTGTTAAAATTGATCAATTTGTCTGTATACTGTGCCATCATTCTTGGAGAGGGTAAGATGCTACACAAGGTCAGGGTCATACTGGCCTGGGCTACATGATCAGAGAGCTCCTCTATGTCTCTTGTCATGTAGTCCAGGGAGGAACATCTGAGGTCATTCATACCAGCATGGACAATGATGGAGCCATATTTGTACTTGCTTTGGAGTGACCTGAGTGCATGTGTTATGTGGCGTATCCTGGCACCCGACAGACAGCTTAAAGTGACCTTCTCCTTGTTCAGCCTGGTGAGTGGGACGTCAGTGTGTCTGACAATAGAGTCACCTATTACAAGTGTATTAGGTGTGTTGTTTAGCCCTAAAGGCAGTGACTGTGTGGCACAGTGACTTTGTGAACTATGTGATATGTGGGTATTGTTGTGGGGTAGCAGTTGTTTGGGTGTCTGCTTTGGAGGTCTCTGCTGCTTAGGCAGATTTTATTTAGAGCCTCCGAGTATGTTTTTGTGTGGTAATGTATTTTGTTTGCTGTTGCTATAGGTCTATGTGAGACTGGATTTGTGGTGTGTGTGGTTACCTTCACCACCTGATAGACTGTGCCAGTCATGGGTCAAGAGAGCTCAGCCTCCTGTTTGTCTATATAGTTGCATCTCTCACATATATCTGAGTTTGTTGGGAGGAGGAGAGGGTTGTCTGTGTACATAAGGCAGTTGTAACACTGCCTCAAAATTCCCATATTCACCAGCTGGACTGGAGAGTACACACACAATCGACCTTTGGACATGCCAGGATATTATGATGAAATACTCTGTTGACTGATCAAAAAGGATCAGTAGGGTGTTAAGTGTGTAAAACAGTATAACAGGGGTTTAGTGCTCAGGTTGGTCGGTGTTTTGGAAAGATTATCTGCGAAGGAGTCCAGACAGAACCATGACACTTCCTTCAGCTATGTCATAAATAGCAATGTACACTCATATATGTCCTGAGTCAGGGCCAACTGTACATGACTTACAATCCCGACATCCTGTCAGACAGGCCCATGCATACATACATACCCACCTCCCACTGACAAAAGGCTCTATCATCATACCAGGCGATATCACATGTAGAATGGGTAAACAGCTCCTTCCAAAGCCAAAAACATGGCATCAATTGGATTACATTGTTTCCCTATATGTGTCATAAGTAAACTGCAGAACAAACAGACCCTGCACCTGAACAGTCTGTTGAGCTTCACCCTCTCTACAGGATCTGAAACTGTTGAATGGGTTACAGCAACATATGGCACGCCCCACAAGTGTTGGTGCACAACAGACCATGGGAACTATAGTCCTATAAGCCTATGAAGTCTGATCTGCAAGGCCATGGAGTCCATCATGATTGAAGTCATAAACAGACCTATTGGAAGCCGACAAACACACAACCCTACCAACTGTGGTATGTTCATGGGCAGATCATGGTTCCCAAACCTGCTAGACTGTTTGCAAGGCAGCCACCCAGGACATACATCACTGAACGGAGCTACACACATCCCACATAGACTTTGAATAGCCCTTTATCAACATTCCAGACATATGTCATATCCACAAAATCAACAATATGTGCATAAATATGTATTGTCATATGAAGGAATGGCAATTTGTCCACAGATAGATCACACAAGCTAAGAATTGTGGAGTCCTGTTCAAGCTGTTAACACCTGCTGTCCCACATGGTTCATTCCTGGGACTGCATAAAACAAAGTGCACACACATTACCATGTCCAGTCTGATGATGTCAGCATCCTACAAATATAGCAGGAGAAAGGAAGCCACCCAATAAAGCATATAGTGCATTGTGTTAATGCTTATCTCTCTAGTGTCATAACATAGTTAGGTAGGGGTTAGAATCCTGTAATTGCTGAGTGTGTGTGGGGGGTGCTGTATGTGTGTCTGAGATTTCCTTTGAGGGGATTGCCCTTTTTGGAGACTAGGAAAACACATTAAAAGAAGTAGATTCCTCTTTGGCAAGTCTGATGATGTCAGTATCCCACAAATACAGCAGTGGAAACAAAGTTCCCTATTCGAGCATATAGCGTGTAGTATTAATGTGTATCTCTCTAGTATCATAACATAGTTAGGGAGGGGTTTGAATCCTGCAATTGCTGAGAATGAGTGTGTCTAATTTCCTTTGAGAGGAGTGACCTTTTTGGAGACTGGGAAAACACATTAAAAGAGGTAAATTACTCTCTGGCAAGTCTGATGATGTCAGTATCCCACAAATACAGCAGTGGAAATAAAAGCACCCAGTCAAACATATAGCACGCGGTGTTAATGCATACCTTTCTAGAATCGTAACATAGTTAGGTGGGGGTTTAAATCCTGCATTTGCTGAGTGTGTATGTGTGTGATTTTCTTTGAGAGGCGTTCCCTTTTTGGAGACAAGGAAAACACATTAAAAGAAGTAAATTCCTGTTTGGTAAGTCTGATGATGACAGTATCCCACAAATACAGCAGTGGAAATGAAAGCTCCCAATAAAGTATATAGCGCGTTGTATTAATGCGTACCACTGTAACATCATAACATAGTTAGGTAGGGGTTTGAATCCTGCATTTGCTGTGTGTGTGTGTGGTTTCCTTTGAGAGGAGTGCCCCTTTTTGGAGACTGGGAAAACACATTAAAAGAGGTAAATTCCTCTTTGGCAAGTCTGATGATGTCAGTATCCCACAAATACAGCAGTGGAAATGAAAGCCCCCAGTAAAGCATATAGTGCATCGTGTCAATGTGTATCTCTGTTGAATCATAACATAGTTAGATAGGGGTTTGAATCCTGCAATTGCTGTGTGTGTGTGACACTGTTGGTTAATGTGTTGTGGGTTTTGCTTTTACTACTGTATGACATATCAGTAAAACAACAGTATGTGCATTGCACACTTCAGGTATCTGTGTAGCAAATACATATATGTACATGTGACCTCAATTGGTATCTGTGTGGCAAATACATATATGCACATGTGACCTCAATTAGTTCATAGGTGTGAAGCCTGCTTTCTACACGAATACATCTGTTACCATTGACAGTCTGTGCTGCTGCTTCTCAGACCTTTGCATATCACTTTAGTATCATAACATAGTTAGGTAGGGGTTTGAATCCTGCAATTGCTGAGTGTGTGTGTGTGTGTGTGAGACACTGTTGGCCAATGTGTTGTGGGTTTTGCTTTTACTACTGTATGACATATCAGTAAAACAACAATATGTGCATTGCACACTTCAGGTATCTGTGTGACAAATACATATATGCACATGTGACCTCAACTGGTATCTGTGTGGCAAATAAATATATGTACATGTGACCTCAATTAGTTCATAGGTGTGAAGCCTGCTTTCAACATGAATACATCTGTTACAATTGACAGTCTGTGCTGCTGCTTCTCAGACCTTAGGTCACATATGTATGTATGTGACAAGGCCAGCCACTGTAGTGATCTGTGGCCTAGGTCATCTGTGTCGCACACACCCATGACAGTTTCTATAGAATAGTATGAGTGAGGGTTCATGCCTGGGGTATATTTCAGACATGTTCAAACACAACACAGTCTGTCAATAATGGGCATTCATTATAGGTGTACAACAACTCCATGGATATACATACCCCTTATTGCTTATGTGATACACCGAGGGACATCAGAATACCTTTGGAAATGTGAATACCAATGTGGTACTGTCAGGATACTATGTATAGTAAATGTGGATGACTATGCTATAGTTGGCTTATAGCTTTACAGCATGGGTTGGTCAACAGGTATCTGTCTGTATGATGCCCTTGTGGAGGATAAGTGTCTCATCCAGAGAATGCATTGTAGGCCACTGTATACATTGCCAGATGTGGACAGACATATCCCTAGTGTGTTTGCTTGTACCTAGGATGGCTACATGCCAAACAGGAGTGGTCCCAGGAATGGGTGGCGGTCAATACCACTGGTTACTGGTATAATATAGTACCGGAAGGATTCAAATGCTACTGTGTATCCTACATCTGTGTGTCAGTTGTCAAGACATCATCTAACGATTGGTTAAAGTCAGGCTGTTGAGGTTATGTATACTACCAGAATGCAAACCAATGACCGATATTAACAGTATCACCCACAGCATAGTGTCAAACCATGTCATACACACACGTGTACCCAAGTTGTAACATATGTGTAGTAAAATGCATACTGACCACCAATAGGAAATATGAAGTGTTTAACACTGTGTAATACAGGGCATGTCACCCTTCCCATGTGTCCACTATGCATGTACATGCAGACAGTGCACCTCCACCATGTTCACAAATGTACACCTGCAAATCTGTACTGCACACATCACACACGTACCATCCACTCACCAACACATGCTGCCAGTACCACACACATCAGCCAAGTGGCACATGGGCAGACAATACATTTTTGGAATTAACACTGGTGTAAACAATACTACATTGATAATCATAGCTTTAATGCATCATGCCTGCTCAGATATACCTACAAGGATATCATTACACTTTACTGTTGACAACATGCTAACATTGTTACACTGCTATTAGGTCACCCTGTGCATCAGCACCTTGTTAGCCTGTTCCTGCATCAATGTCACAGATGACAGGAGGTGGCACAGTTTCATCATATGCACAGGGTGTGTTGTTGGTTTTTCAAAGCCTGACAATGACCCATCCAATCGACATGTGTGTGTGTGTGTGTGTGTGTGTGTGTGTGTGTGTGTGTGTGTGTGTGTGTGTGTGTGTGTGTGTGTGTGTGAGGGGCAACAGTACAGCATGGGTCAATGTTGATGTAATGTGCGTGTGTATGTGTTAGCCCTAGGTGTTTGGTTTATGTGTGTGTGCCTGCATGCACACAGTTCCACCTTGTGGCTGCCAAATATGGGAGGTTGTGGGACAGCCACAGACTGTACCTGCCAGGCTGTACAGATCACTGTCTCGGGCCACGGACACAGTACCTGTGCCTGGCAGGGGTGCCACAGACAGTATTGGGTACTAAGCCAGACTGGGTACTATTGTCAGAGGCAGATGGATGTTGACTGCACCCATGTCCCTGCTGGGACTGGCCAGAGCCACGTGCACATGGTCATCTAGGACGGTCTATTGACAGCCCAGCCCGAACATTGCTGGGGCTGGTACTGCCACTACGGGAGTGACTGGGACTTGTGTGTCATCCACAATGACTGCCAGCTGATGATGTTGCTGGCATACATCCACGTCAACATCACAGCCATCCTGCACTGTCCTGGCACATGGACATTACATTGCGGAGGACATCTAGTGTCTCCCCCAATGTCTATCAATGACCTTGGTGTAATTACGGATGGCACCGGCAAGGTCACGGATACTGTCATTGATAGCAGTGTTATGAGCCCTCTGTGCCCTTAGTCCCTGCCTGGTATACCATTCCATATGTGCCTGTGCCTGCATTACAGCCCAGAACATACCTGAGGTTGTGAGACCTGTGGGGGCACGTCTGCCAGCGGCATTATGACTAGCAGTCCTCCCACGAGAACCCCTGGACATATGCCTATGTGGTACTGTTCCAGGTGTCTGGGTATGGCTGCTTTGTGGGGTTGCATGTGTCATAGATACCACACTATCCTGGTCAATGCCTACTGTATACTGTTCCTCAGCTAAGGCCATTGGTGTTGAGGGATGTATTGGCAGTATGAATGTGTGCATAGATGGGGTGGAAAGCTATGTACTATCGATTGGCGGACCAATGACAGGCCTTGTCAAACCTGCCTGTGCCACAATGCATGTATCATCATGTCCACTATTTGTGGCAGTGACATCAGGTTCCCTGTTGCACTCATCCAACAAAACCTCAGCACCTGTGAGAGGAAGACAGGAAACACACTTTACAATCTGTACAGGATGTTAGCACACATGCACACATGAACACATGCACACATGCACACATGCACACATGCAGACATGAACACATGAACACATGCACACATGCACACATGCACACATGAACACATGAACACATGCACACATGCACACATGCACACATGAACACATGCAGACATGCACACACATACACTATTCAGTCAAGTTGACACACACACACACACACACACACACACACACACACACACACACACACACACACACACACAGACACACACACACACACACACACACACACACACACACACACACACACACACACACACACACCAACAGCAATACAGAACATACTCATTAGTGGTTGATGGTGGAGTACAGTATCACAAGCCAAAGAGTCCTATCACACGTGTCACATGCAGGATGTGTGCTGCACAACAGCATGCAGTGTGAGTGTAGAGAGTCCTTGTTGATAACAGTATACATGTCTTTGATGCATGTGTATTGTTCAATGATTGGCCTCACCCTGGAACACAATGTGTACATGGACACAACATTGCTGTGCAAGTATAAAATGCTTTCCAATGTCCTGTGCACCATCACTCATAGGTATACATACCATGGCCAGATGCACACAACTGTCAGGGGTATAGCAATGAATGCTATGTGTAGTGCTGTAGTTACTGTAACTGGATGTAGTGTAGTACCATGAGCCATCATCAGGCAGCATCCTGTGGTCACTCAAGGCCACTAATGTATGCCACACTGGCAACTATCTTGCTGTACCTAACCTGCACCACTTTGGCTACATTAACCATTTCACAGCCACTTGTTACATGAGTATGTAAGGTGTTCAATAGGGAGCATTGCCTAACATGAATGTGTTGTGTGTTGAAGCGTGTCGCACTGCCCCATGATAGGCCTCTACCCCTCAGGTATAATATGTGTGCTGTGTTGATGACATTTGGGATACTGGAGTCTGACCTTACAGCAGGTGTCTACATACGCCATGTGTATCATATTAACACTTACTGCATATGACAAAGTGGTGTATGTTGTGTGCATGTGTATTGACTCTGCCTATACAATGTCCACTACAGTGTACCACAATTGGTTGGAATGCTCTGTGTATTGCATGTGTTTGAGGCAGCTACTCATGTTACAGGGATTTGCATAGTCCCACAGAGAACATGCAGAGCATGCATTATGTGTAGGTGTTTTACATGTGCATATGGCCTACAACTCTCCTATGACATGCACATGTTATATGCCATATTAAATGTAGAACACTCACCAGCATGGGTCTGCTGTCTTGCTATCACACCAGAGGGACCTACAAGGATATGAAACAGTTTGTCAGTGTCAACAGCTATGGCATTGCTGCTGTGAGTTTGCAATTTTACAGTAGTACAACAGGTGACAGTCACAGGCATACAGATTATGTACCAAATTATCAGTATTGCATGACACCAGGCTCCACATCTTCTAAATACACAGTACACATCTGATAAATGCATGTTCTATCAATCGAGCTAACAGTAGTTTACAGATATGCCATGTTACCTGCACACTCTGAGTCGACGTGTTGGGTGACTCTGGCCTCCATGATGACACATGTCTGTTGTAGTGGTTGGCCAGGAGCCACCATGCTGAGGAGCAGCTCTTCCACTCTGGTGAGGGGTGGATGTGTTGCTGCACCACCACCTGTGGCAAGCTGTTGTCTGTGGAAATCCGAGGCATACTGCCGGACATGTCTGATTAAATCACTGCAGTGATGGCGTACCTGCTCATAAGTCCAGTTATGCATGCCTACATCATTCACCCGATGGACAACATCCTGCCACAGTGCAGTGCGCCCATGCTGGTCCTGGCTGGTTCTGGAGAACAGCAGGTTGTGATGTTGTATTAGGGAATCTAGGATGACTTCCTCCTCTTCAGGGGAATACACAGGTTTTCAGTTGTGAGACATGTCCCTGGAAGACAATAAAACAATAATTGTGAGCAAGTCATGTGGCACACTTAACATTCTAAAGTACAGACATCAATGAAATGCCATATGTAGCAACCTATTGGCTGTCAGCAGATACACACTTTTAATACCACATATCACTGCTCAGCCCACAACTGCCTGACAGTTCCTGGAACATACTATATACCAAACCATGTTCTGCACAGCAACAAAGTGAAATCAGTATGTAAAACTATACAACAGTGCATAGCACACTGTATGTGACACAATGCACCACCTAGCCACAGGAGGTATATATGAAGCTAATGCATACAGACATTTGTCATCCATTGAAATGAATGTAAAGTACAGTTACAGTACTACCAGTACACCTCGCTACTTGTTCATAGCAAACCCCTCAGTAACATATGTGCACATTCATCAATATAGGTGGCATACTGCTGTACTACACTATACATGTTGCTAGATATGCACTTATATCCTGTGACACACATACCACCAAGGCCATGTTACAGGCATACCCACACACACATCAGACATACCTACAAGACACAAAGGTATGGCAACCCAGATGAGTTTTACCTGTGCACCATGCAGCACTGTGTGTCAGCACTTACAAAACCTCATGCCTGAGGTATGTAATGTGTGAGTACTACAGGTAACAAGCAAAACAGTGTTTCCAAGCAATGTGGATATACACCATACTGTGCTGTTTAGGCCTACAGCTTCAGGTAGTACTACAGTTCATATGGGATTTGTATTCACTAGTGTTAACAATCAATAAGCATACATGTACTGCTTTAGCCTACAATGGCACACTCCAGTCAACACCATGGGACTACGTCACACCGTATGCCATACTGCTTTTCCTGCCTAGCAATAGCATACATATCTTTTAATGGGATCAGAGCTACAACACTACATACGACGATATAAACAGTTTCCCACTAGGCTATCACACATATACACAACTTTGACACATTCACCTACACATTCACCATCACACTCAGTCAACCTCACATAGCAAGTAATGCAACAAGTGCATGCGTGTGTGTAACAGGTCCTAGGTAGCTAATAGGCTATTAGCCGTAGGGCCTATGGAAGCCTAGCCATATGGTACCCTGCCCTTTAACACCCATGTAATTTAGGTTCATGTGCCCCTGTCATGCAGAGCCACAGAGGTGATTCCCGGGTTGTATTTCCTATCTCACATCCAATCATCATGATTATTCATGACAACTGCTAATGAGGACCTTTATTTGCTATTGATAGGTAGTTTGTTCCAGAGTATGGTATGTGTCTGAGACGATAATGTACCACTCCAGCATGTTCTGCTTTTTGACGTTACAAGGTTTAGATCAGTACAGTGTGTAGCTTGTATGGATTTTAATCTGTTTATATGGAGCATGTCCAACACCTGTGGGTTTGGCATAACTTTGTATGTTAGGCAGAGGTTGCCTCTGGGTAGGTGGTATGTGGCACAGTGTAGCTGTGGTTTTGTAAGACAGTCTGCATAGGGCATCTGTTTGAGTCTGGTAATACTCTTTGTGAGGTATGTGTCTGGCGTCTACAGTTGCTGTAGATGTCTTCTGAGGTACATACCAACAGGGCCATTGTACTCTATGATGGGTTTTATGACTGATGAGTAGAGTGGAACACTGACCTCTTTTCCATGGATGACACACCTTTTCTGATGACATGTGGACCGTTCACAGTTTACATGACTAGTGTGGCACTGTGATTATCAAAAGGGACACTACTGTCCACCTGTGTCCATTGGTCTCTTATCACACTTTTGGTGTTGAGTAGACTACCACCTATGTGGTAGTCCATGGGTACAGGGTTTTTAACAAAAGGGATGGCAATACGTTTACAACATTGAGCTTGAGCGTACATATGAACATCCATTGGTGTACATATAGATATACATATAGGCAAATATACAGTCCACCTTTCATGGTGGGAATATCAATTAAGCAAAGGTTAAGAGGGATACAGTTATGTAATAATATTGCACAGTCTTGTGCTGAATGCATGGAAGGTATTCTCAGCCCAAGTATCTTTAGCAGGACACCCTGTCTGGAAGACTAAAAACCTAACAAATCATACCCACAGTGTTTAGACACCACATGTCATATGCCAGCATTGTATGCTGTCTTGTTTGCCACACACTACAACCTACATATAAATATGCACATAACAACCTGCACCAACATATAAATGTCCACTCTTCACAAACAGTTGCAGTATGTCACTTGCTCTATGCACATGTTAAGATGCTAATATATCGGACACATAAATATCTCTCCATATGTGTGTGCCATACACACACAAGGTCCACACTGTTGTAAGTCCGTACACCTCATGGATGACCTGTTGGGCCTTGCTACAACATGGACAGTTGTCACATTTGTGCATACGGTAATAGTACAGGGAATATATATAGCTGCAAATGCTACATTACTATACTAGCCTGATACAGCAGTTGCCAATGCTAAGCTACACATTATATGACTATCATGCATGTCTTACTCTGTCACATCCAAGTTTATATAGGTGTTTGCACTACTCCCCCACACTGCCATTATACACAGTACTGTACAGAACATAGATAACATGATCAGATGTTTGACATATAATGCTGAGCTACATATGTCACAGTTATGTCCCACTGCACACAGCTACACACTAATTTGTCCATGGCAGTAGTTATGCATGGCATCAGTGCATACATACCTACTGCTGCCACATATGCATGTTTCAGAGTATGTACAGTACTATTCATAAACATCTAGTGCTTGCCGGTAACTACATATCTGTTACATACCTGTTTGTCACTTTCAGGTCCGTCTGTGTATGCTTTGACAACTTTTTTTTTTATTTCTTTTTTTTATTAATTAAGTAAAGTTTTTTTTACTTAAGTTTTATTTTTGGTTATTAATTAAGTATTTTCTTTTTCTTAATTAATATTTTTGGTTAGTAATGAAGTATATATATTTTTACTTAATTAAATATTTTTTTATTAAGTAATAATTTTTTCTCACTACTCTCCAGGAGTTATATAGTCTCTGACACGTGCAATGTAATGATTGCATGTGGGGATAGCAAGTACAGTCTGCTTTTATAGGTATCTGCACATGTGCATGTGATGCCCTCTGCACCAATTGGTGCCCAGTATTTGGTAAATGCATACAGCCTGATGTGTGGTAATTGCAGTACTCACTGTCATGGTAACACAATGCTATAAATTGCTAAGGTATGTAGGCATAGCCCTTTCAGATTTCCAGAGTGGGGCCCATGCTTGTTTGCTGTGGACACTGTTGTGTACGTCAGAAGGTTGGTATACTTCTTATATCTGAAGCTAGAGGTGTAGACAGTGATGTACATGTTGTACTCAGACCTGACTGTTGCCACTTCCAGTACAGAGCTATCAGTGCAGAGTTTAACTCACCCCTACAAATACTTACACAAGATATATGTGACTATGTAGTTTCTTTTCTACTCATATAATTAACTGCCATACAAAAGTAGTTATTGAAAAGTATTCTTTTGGCACATGAACTGTTTGTGAACTGTTATACTGTGAATATTAATGTACTCACTTCTGCAGTGTTTGTGTTTTTTATTGTTGACATTAGCACCGGGTTCTCAGGACAACTGGACAATTCCAGTACTGAGTATTCCTACCTACATCCTTGGTCGACCCTAAACACACAAGTATATTTTAATTGTGGGGGGGTGCTGACATACAGAGAGCATTATGTATTATTGTGTGAATGTTATCGTACTGGACTTAAAGGATTGGTGTGTACCTGTTAGTTTATCAAGGCAGGTGGTCTGTCTGCATAGTTCCCAACTGTGAACCTATCCAGATGGTAGCCAGATGTTACACTGTTATTCTTTGTCTGTGCAACCCACAGGTGTTTTCAGCACTGGTACAATGGCATTGTTACAGTCAGTTGCTACCAGTACATGGCTACATCCTTTGGTATTTCTGTGTTGTACTCCTACATAAGGGTATGCTTGTGGAAGTCCTACCAAAGCTATTTGCAGAGTGTGTAACAGCAGAATAGCTGATATGCCTGTGTGTTTGTGGCTCTGCCAGGCCTATGAAATACTCAGATACAGCTTTGCATGGAGTCAGGGATAGGTAGTTAAAAGTATGGTACACCTTACACATCATTGAAACAGTAAGTGTAGACTTGAGTGAAGCAGTGCATATGGATTAGTACACCTTTTATGAAGTACAAGTAGTGTCTACTGTTATTATTGTCAGTATTCATTGTGTAATACCCCACCTTTCTGACTGACATCAGTACTTTTCAGAGGGATTCAGAGGGACACATCTAAAATATGTTTCACAATCAGGGACATCCCTGAAAAGTAGTCACAGTTAGGAAGTATGGCCTCTGCCCTAATCAGATATGCCAGTGTTTGTCCTGCTATGATACTGTGTGGGGATTGTAAAGTGCCTCTGTAACATTATTTGCTGCTAGAATGGCTGCTTCTCATATCACACTCATGTAATGCAATTCCACAACAATTGCTGGTAAAGATCCACAGAACAAGCTTTGTGTTATGGCCTTCCTATTTGTCCTTTACATTCACTCATTGTAATGTATGATATATTTATTTCAGCATCAAGTTATTGTATATCTGCTGTGGCTTAGTGATACTTCATGCAGTCTAGTGTGCCCAAGATCTGGGGTTTGAGACTAACAGAGGTGTTTTATTTTGCTGCTGAGCAGAACAAGGGCCCTGACATACAGAGTGACTAAGGCAATTTTAAGCAGTTATAAGCGGGTTTGCGCGATGCTTAGTGATGCTTAGTTAAGCACACATGTGCACACTTGCTCAAACCCGCTAACTACAGCTTCGAATTGCTTACTCCTGCTAACCCCCGTGCTAATTTCTTTGAAAGAAAAGAAAATGGGGAGATAGGAAATTGGTAAAAAAGGGGGCACAAAGATGGAAAGACAGTAGGAAAACAAGCTCGGGATGTGCAGGACAGGTGTAGGGAAGGTCCATAGCTGCCCATTTCTTTACCAGCAACAGCTGTGCATATGCAATACATTTGGAGTGAAATTTGAAACCTTCCACCCCTGGGAGAGGGGTGAGGATAACAAAGTATGTTGTACTGCCAATTATAATTATCAGTTTACATGTCCAGTGGACATGTGTGTGAAATGGGCAGCTATGAATGGGGCTTAATTTTTTTTGTGGGTACAGATTGCCCTTTTTTTTTTTTTCAGGTGAGAGTGGAAAGTGAGGTAGAGGAAGTAGGTATATTTGGGGAGGTAGGTTGGGGAGGTAAACAGACAAGACAAACAAGATGCATACAGCGGCGGTGTATGACACATGGGGTGAGTGAACACAATTGACAGGGATGGATGTTTGGAAATCGCAAGCCCATGAGCCCACAGATGGTAACAGTGGAACTGAGATCCCCACCCATGGGCAGTCACCACTGCACCTTCACAGCCCCAAGGGTGGCTGTGCTGGGGGCTGCGTAGAATGGGCAGGCTCACCCATGAGACGCACCACGCTCGCCTTGAGTTGGCGTAGGGGATCAGCGACTGAACACTGGATCTCCTATTGTACCACAACCGGGACCCTTTGAAGGGTGACAGGTGGCCCTTCTCTGCCCATGCTTGCACAGGGGGACAAGCCCCATCCCCTGCAGCGCTTCCACCCGAAGGTGGCACAGGACCAACGAAGGAGGGGAGCCCAGGCTGGGCACCGGACCTGCTGGTGCCAGGTGCACTCACCAGCTAAGGAGGGACAGGTGGGTCCGCTGGGACCGGCCTTCCCATACGTTCTGTGATTAGGTGTGTTTAATTACAACATAAACAACAGCATTCCAAATTAGTTGTAACAGCATGCAGTAATATTCCCATTAACCCAACACACCAAGGTTCCAACAGTTGAGCAGCAGGCATAACACATGCATATATTGAACGACAGTGGACATTCTAACAGTATGCATGGATGATTGGTGGCAACATGCCACCATGATTGTGGTGTTTGAACAGGGCACATGCATCAAAGTGAATGCAGATATTTATAGAACAATAGGACATATGTCCCAACAAATGTTTTGAGATTACACATACCCACAGAGGTGTGGAATTGCATTGTTTATGCACATACAGTAGGGTGTAGAAAGAAACCTCAATTAACATCTTATAAGTACTTTTAGTCTACACTACATTCCTATTGTCTGCAGGTGTATATCCCCTACATGTATTATTACATTTGCCAACATGCATTAGGTTGTGTAATGGGTTTGACTACTTCATTATATACCTGACTTATATCTGACATACTAACTGTCCAAGATGCAGATGTTACTGCTACATATATATTGATTTTATTTATATTTCTTTATCTACATATCTGGATGTGTTCACATGACATTTTCAGTTAAATTTGTACAGAACCCTACATTTCGTGTAGCACACTCACATTTCTGGGGAACAAATTAACAAGCTACTCATGTGCCAGATTTACTTATGCATGTCAGCCAGTAACTGACTGTTGAGGACTGTATATATGCTTCACAGCTATTGGCACTTACATCAACCACTTTAGAGGGGACTGCCCAACTTTGGGTTGCCAGCACTTATTAAAACAGTACTATTTGTATAATGCAAGGGTACAACAACATTTCAAAGTAAGTGACACAGACACACTCCAGGTTTTATACCTTTATTAATTACATTACACACTTTTCCACAGGCTTTCTCCTTTATTTGATATTACAGTGCATATGGAAGACATATTCCAGACATATTATACCTTTATTAATAGGTTAGAACACTCTTTTTCAGGCTCGCTCACATATTTTATATGACAGTACATGCAGAGATATTATTCCGGACATATTTTACCTTTCTTAATGGGTTACTACACTCTTTTTCTGGCTCTCTGACTTATTTTATATAACAGTACATGCAGAGGAATTATTCAGGGCATTTTTTGGCTGTATTATTGGGCTACAATGCTTTCTTTCAGGCTCTCTCACCTATTTTATATAACAATACATGCAGAATAATTACTAACTTGCCTGGTGGCGCAGCCTTAGCAGCCTATCTGCATAGGCTTGCTGATTCGCAGCACGGACACCTGCAGCTGTGAAGTAAATGAAGGGATATTGAGACATACCTATCCATTATATAGAATAAATTAGCATGTCTTACATACTGCATTCCATGGCTAGCTACTCAGTAGTGGGGCATCTTGCATCCCATAGGCCTCCTGTATCCATTGGTTCAGTAGGTCCTGCTTCTGTCTCTTCAGGTCTGCATGGTGGTGACGGACCTGCTCACCAGTCCGAGGAATGCCTATGACACTAGTGAGGTCATGAGCTAACCGGTTTCAAGCCTCTGCTTTGTACTCCGTCCCCTGGAACTGGCCCTGCAGGAGTCTTGACTCATGATGGTGGACAAGGAGCCAAACCATGTATTTTGACTCCTCAGTGCCCCAGCGTTGCACTCTAAAGCATGTACCCTCTCCAGCACCAGCCATTCTAATTGCAGATGGGAGTTACAATCAGTTATGGTGAGTATTCCCACCTATGGGGCTTAAATATGCCTCATTTCCCGCACTTTTTTGTGATTGGCCGTTTTTGAAAAATCTTGGCTGACTGCAGACCTACTTAGCAATGGTTAATCTACCATTAATAAGTATATGTATGTTAACAGTGGCTGTCAATCCTAAGCTGTCATGGCTTAGTGGTTCAGTACTTTGATTATGGTGCACAGTGTCCCAGGTTTGAACCTTGTCATTGCTTTTTATTTTACTACTGTCCAGACAGGCTAGGGGGTGTGGTTGTGTTTAGGCAACTTTGCTCTACGTTGCTCCACGTTGCCCTACGGTGCGCTGGTTGGCACGGTGCGCACCTCCATGCAAACCGATTACGTTGGGTAAAGTGCTATTTAGCTATGGCAACTGTATTGCGCTAGGTAAAGCGCTGCTTAACTACAGGCAACTCTATTGTGCTGGATAAAGCGCTGCTTAACTACGGGCAGCTATATTCCGCTGGGTAAAGCGTTGCTTAACTGTGGGCAATTATATGTCAGGATCCTTTATAAATATACATTTTGTTCACTGACACATAGGCCATTTCAATGCTTTTTAGTAAAATTTTAATCATATATGTCAGGAATTTTTCATATACTAATTTAAAATATTAAATAGAAAGGGGAGTGCTGGGACTCGAACCGTGAATGCCTCTTCTTTGTGCGAAGGCTCTACCACTAGCTATTGCCATTTGGTGTAATTTGCATAAACATTCCTTATTATGGTCTTCCATGTCGAGATTGCTAACTGCAGCAAAGCAATGGGCACACCCACGCACACGCGAAAATACGGGCAGCTATATCAGGAATTAGAAAAAAAAATTAAGTTTTACTTTTTATAACTGTGCTGGGGGTTTACAATGTCAGGGAGTGTGGTGTTGGGTACATGGACATTTGAGCAGACTCGCTCTTGTGTGTTGACATTTTACAATTCAGACACTTGCAGGGGTGTGGACCTTTGGACTGCTCGGCAGTCAGACACACCCCCTGCTTTCCTGCATGGTCCGTGTTAGACTTGGAGTGGAGTCAGTGTGCCCTCATGAATATTCATGGCACGCTGATGTCATACCGTTCAACTGCAGTCTCTGAGTAAGACTTATTTAGTCTTACACAGAGGATACGTGAATCTGGGGGAATATGTTTTAACATTCCATTATCCAGAGTCAGCATAGCATTACAACATGAAACAGCTATTTTAGTGAGAACAGTGAGTAGATAAAGCAGAATATTCAATATTTTCTACCAGGTTTCCTTAATAAAATAGGTAGGTAGAGAACCTTGCAAAAATTAGTGCTACTACTGTTATTTTACATTAGTACCTGTCACTATGTCACCAGGAATATAATATTCAGCGTGTTGTCCAAAAACCAACAGACACATCACATTCAGCATCTCCAACTAGTTAACACTAATCAACAAATAGCTAGTTTAAACATTACAGAAAGATTCTTTTCCATATCAAGGTCACATTTTTATAACAGGTCAATTTAAGAGTGTCGCTAAAATATTGGCTTTTAACTAACAAGTTTGTAACAGTTACATACCATTTCAAGATGCAGCGTTGTTGGTTAGGAGCACTGGGGCATTTAAAAATGGTGCCTGAAGCAGAGGGATTTATAACCTTGCTTGTGTGGTTGAGGAGGGGAGGGGATAAGGCAGCAGCTAAGGAGCCAGACTGTAATTGTTTGGAGTTACTGTATTAAAGCTAGGGACACCATACAGTGGTATCAACCCAGGACTGTAATTTTTATACACGTTTTAAGCACATACACAATTAACCTTGATGTTTTGGGTGAAGTGGGGCAGGGCAGCTTTCTGTTTGGACTGCAGCAGGGAGATCCCGTCTTACACTGTCAGACTATCGCAGGTACTGGCAGAATTAAGGGAGCTTACATGATTTGAAGATGCAGCTTTCTGGGTCAGGAGCACTGTGGCATTTTTCATGAAAAGATTTTCATACTTGGCCATTAAGCACAATATCGACCCCTTTACAGCTCTTATCACAGCAGTTCTTGAATTCCTCTCCAAATGTTTTGACGAAGCAGCAGTATCTACCATCAATGTACAGCTAGCAGCCATATTGTATTTCCATACCTGGGAGATGGGAATGTCTGTCATGTCCCATAAGCTATGCAAGGCCTTTTGGAAGTTACTTTCCTGCTAAGACTCCCAGTCAGAGAACTTCCAGCCTCTTGGGACCTAAATTTTGTTCTAACTTCCTTAATCTTGCCACCATTTGAACCTGTGATAGAAAGTTTTTATTATGAAAAACTCTTTTCTTGGTAGCCATTACCTCCACTAGATAGGTGTCTGCACCTCAAGCCCTTTCGGTACGCCCTCCTTATATAGTTTTTCACAAGGACAGAGTATCCTTAAGAACTAATCCTTCTTTCTTATCAAAAGTTTGTTCAGAAAACAATTTAAATCAGTCTATTGAGTTGCCAATGTTCTTCCCCAACTATAGCAACAAAGTGGAATATACATTGCATCAACTAGATGTACACAGACAACTATGCTTCTATTTGCACAGGACCAAAGATTTCAGAAAGTCAGACCAGAATATTGTTTCTTTTTCAGACAAAAGGAAAGGATTACAAATTTCTAAAGTAACTCTGTCAAAATGGCTCACAGACTGCATTTCCTTCTCATACAGCATTAATAACAGGAAATTACCAGGCAAAGTGAAAGGTCATTCCACATGAGCAGCTGCAATGTCCTCTGCCTTTCAACCTAAACTTCCTATGGATTCCATCTGTGCAGGTGCCACATGGGTGAAACCTTATACTTTTATTTCTCATTACAAAGTAGATGTGGCCTCCCGGAACAGGTCTTCCTTTGGATCCACTGTACAGAAGTGTTTGTTTTCCTGAGCCACCCAAGGATGAAGGTGCTAGGGATACTGCCCCAACTAGCAAGAGTTAAGGCGAGATAGGACAACATAACATTAAGAAGTTATGTACTCACCATAACATTCTATATTTGTTGTCCATCTCACATTTATTCCTGCGTCTCACTCTCCTTCCCCCTTCTTCGCTCCTGGAGGATTAGACTTATAATCATATATATATATAAAATATAAAAAAAAATAAAAACAAAACTCAAGGGTGCAATAATTATTCAAAACATAAGGTGGCACTGTTTGCTCATTGATTTCAGAGTCTTAATGTTAAAAAGGAAAACATTTTATTTGTGTTTTATATATATTTTTCATGTATTTTTTAAATGATTTTTATGACATTTATAAATTCACTGAGCTATATGTTTTTATAAATATAAGGCGTACTTATTCTTAGTAGTTTTATTTATTTTATTTATATAAAAACAACGGAGTGTTTTTTTAGAGATGATGCAATAATTAATAATTGATGAGCCCATATAAAATGTTCATTTGTCTATTTGAAATATAATTGATGAATTTCATTGGTTGTATATTAAATGAATAGTATAAAAGTAATTAGATAAGGAGGTGTGGCATCTAATGAAGTCCAGTTAATGGTGACAAAAACGCGAGTTTAAACACAAAGCGTTTATGGTTTTAACTTTATTTTAACTTTATTTAATACCTGCTGTTGGATTCAATAAACTTTGGATTTATTTGGCAATTCGCTCATCCGCTCTTCTAGCTGTTGCACTCTAGATTTTTTATTGGGTTTTTTTTGGGTGCTTTACACTACTGTTTGTTCCTGGTAACGTTTGTGTCTCAGCAATAGAGAGGAAGTCCCCGACGACCAACAGGGGACACCTGATGAGTTTGGCCAATCACGTAAGCTAGTAGGACAGCTTACGGAACTAATAGACCTCCTGACTCCACTCTGTAAATCCTTGATTGGGGGAAGCAGCAACGTGCCTCCAGTACTAGGAATTGGAACCGAAAGGTCTGTTTATAAAAGCAAGAGCAAAAGGGAGCTTATTGGCAACAATTCTGTAGCCGGCGACCAGGACGAAATTAATGGAGGAACTTTCAACCCAGGAGTTACTTCAAGGATTTTTTGTTCGAATAACATGGGATTGGATTACGGAGGCCTAAGTAACCAAGAACAAACTACTAAAACAAGTTTGCCGACGTTGCGTCAGACAACTGCAGGTACTTTAACACAAATTAAACAAAAAGAGACTGTGGAGTGGTTGAAAGTTAATTATTGTTTTAAAATGGACAATGGAAGTCCTCAGGGGCTTCAAAACAATGACTCCTTTCATATTAAATTGGATAAAATATTGAAATTAATGTACAAATATCGAACATTAAGTGTTGAAAATGCATACCTCACTGAATATATCCACCGGAATGTAGTGCCAAAGGGTTTAAGGGTATAAAATACCCTAACAATGTACAGATAGGCTCTGATTTTCATAAAGAATTATTAGAAGTTTTTAATAAGTGCGGACTTGATGTGTTAAAATTAATAATTAAGGAGAATAATAGAACACAACAAATGTTGCAAAAATAAATAGATGAATTAGATATATTTATAAAGGAAGATTTTATTTTTGGGATCAAGAAAGAAAGAGACAAATATTATCAAGTAAGAAGTGAAATAGATATTAAATGTGAGGAATTAATAAACAGAAAAATTAAAAAATTAAAGTGGGACATGGATGAATATGAAAATAAGGTCAGTTATCCTAAACCTACCTATTCTAATGGGAAAAATTATGGACCCAAAAGACAGGAGAACAACAACAATCAGATTTATGAGCAACAATTACATAGATGGGATGAAAATGATTATTATTTAGAATTCCCCCCACTGGAAAGAGAAGAAGGATTTAATAGGAAGGAAGGAAATTACAACAGAAATTTTCGGATGGGGGGGATAAGAGGGAGGGGGAGGTATTAGATACATATACCCCCATCCCAAATGTAGAAAGGGTTGAACAGCAAGTGTTAATTGATGGGTCCAAAAATACTTATCAAGGCTTTACTATTTACAATTTTAGTGATGTTCCTTTAATTAAAGAACACTTCAATTTACTGTGTAAAGGTTTGAAATTTATTCCTTATGTCAAAGGTGATGTAACAAGAACTTTAATGGACATCAAGCTGTTTTTAAGAAAAGTAAATCTAGAAATGCTAATGCCAAAGGAAAAAGAGAACAATCATAATAAAAAAAGTAAACAAGTTGAGGCGGTGAATAACAAAAACTCCAAAATCAGAAAACCAATGTAGAAACGGAGAACAACGGCAAATATGATTCTTTCTGGCCAACGTTTAATTACCAAGACACAATACACTCAGTAAAGTAGTTTCGCTATACAAGTTCTATTGTAAAACATTAACGCTATTAACCACTTGCGTTTTCGTCTGCTATATCCAGACTTCATCAGATGAACCTTTGCTTAAATTTCCACTCCCTTTTATAGTCTGTCTAATGACTTTAATTAATAAACATGATCTGAATAAATTAACAAAGTTCAATTCCTTTACATACTTTCCTTAAATAAATATACTTCCCTATCACTTAAAAACACTTATTTAATAACAAATTAAAACATTTTAAAACAAATGGAATCTTTCTACATATTTATATAAACTCATTTCCTTTATGTAATCAAAAACTAAATATAAAAATATAAATATAAAACAATTCATTTTGTGGTATTGACTGCCATCTAGTGGAAATTCATATTATTGTCATGTAGGACCTAAAATTAGAAACCTTTAAAAACCTATCCTTTGTATTAAATAAACCCCATTTTAATATTTGTAAAATTTATAAAAACACCTTTTAACAAATAAAATGTAATGGATTTGCAAAAATTAATTCTAGATGGGTTTTATATGTTTGTTAACAACATATCATTATAATTTAGCTGCCCTTAATTTCAGAATTGGTAATATACTTGTATACTCATTCAAACCCAGGTGGGTTGTATGCTTCTAGTGTTACCCGCCACCAAAGCTCCCTATATTCTACTTTTTCCTCCCAGGGGCCCCCTCTTATATCTCTTTGGGTGTGTTCTAACACTGTAAATTTAAATGTGGCTCCTGTGCATTCCTTACTGTGTTTAAATAAGGCATTTGTGTCCTTACAATTCTTAATATCAAGGTGCTCATAAATTCTTCTTTTGAATTTTCTTTCTGTTTTCCCTATATAGAAGGAATCACAGATCCCACAGGTAGCCATATAAACTAGCCCCGTAGACTCACAATTGTAATAATTCTTATTATTGATAATCAATCTGTTCCTGCTTGCAAAATATAACTTATTGGTGTTTGAAATGTATGGGCATTGGGCACATCTACCACACTTGTAAGTGCCCATCTTCTTTGTCTCTTGTGGAGTCATAATTTTCTTACTTTCTAAAATGTTTCTTATACTTTGGGCATTTTATACACTATTTTTGCCGAAATCCCTTCTATTTTTTCTATGTCAGTTATATTAATAAATCTACCCCATTCCTTAAAAAATATTCTTCTGATGTTATTGTTCGTAGCATTGTATTCTAGGGTTAAGGCTAGTTGAAAGTTCTCTTGGTTTCCATTTTTGTCTTTAGATTGCCCCTTATCTAGATCAGTGATTTTCACAATAGGGGTATATCTAATGTCTCTACCCTTTTCTATTTCCTGTCTTATTTCTTTAATAAGTTTTAATGGATATCCCCGATCTTTAAACATTTTTTCTAATAAATCGCATTCTTTAAGGAAATCCTTTTGGCAACTTGTCATTCGACTTCCCCTCACGAATTGCCCTTTTAAGATATTCCTTTCACAGTGGAGGGGGTGTGCACTATTATAGTGTAGAAACATATTACAGTATGTAGGTTTTCTATATACTTTTGTTTCTAAACTTTCTCCATGTTTGTAAATTTCCAAATCTAAATATTGTAATACATTTTTTGATACTGTATGTGTGAACTTCAAAAAATTGGTAGTTTGGTTAAGGTAAATCATGAATTCATCAAGCTCCACCCCCCAGTCCAAAATAGTACTATGTCATATAAAAATCTATGATAAAGCACCCAAAGGGAATTAAATTGAGAGTTTAGTACATGTTTCTCTTCCCATTTGGCAAGTACTAAATTTGCATAGGTTGGGGCACATGCAGCTCCCATGGCCACTCCTTGTTTCTGTCTAAAAAATTCTCCATTAAAGTATAGGAAATTATTCTTTAACACCATTTCCATTAACCATACATTTACCTGCTTTTCATTGTTAGTTAAAATTTTACTTTCATACAATATTTCCTCAAACATTTCTGTACCTTCATTATATGGAATGGATGAGAAAAGGTCTATCACATCTATAGTGACAAATAAAATATTGTCCAAACCTTTTACACTAGAAATGACTTTTAATAAGTCCCATGAATCTTTTAAAATTTGTTCTTTTTCTAACCATAATTTTTTAACTTTATTATCTATAAATTTAGCTAGTGGGTGGGTTTTGGATCCATCAGCTGAAACTATTGGTCTTACTGGGGGGTCCAACTCATTTTTATGAATTTTTGGAATTCCAAAAATTGAAGGAATTTTTGTTTTCTCAACTTTCAAAAATAGGTGTGTTTCTTGGTCTATAAGCCCCTCATATAACATATCTTTTAAATTTACATCTATTTTATTATAGGCGATGTTAATTTTGTTTTTAGAGACTGATTCATATTTTGTGTTGTCCCAAAGAATGTTATACATCCTACTATCATATTCAATTTTGTCCATTATAACCACCCCACCCCCTTTATCTGGTTTCATAACTCTTAAATTGGGGTCATTTTTCATTTCATATAACAACTGCTTTTCTTCTGTCCCCAAGTTATTTTGGTATTTAATAGTGTATTTTTCTTTTCTAATTTCTTTTTCTATTATTCTCTCTAAATTCTTTAATTGGGGGTGAATTGGTGGGTTATAGGTAGTTCTACATCTTAAAATAGGGGCTGGGTCTGTTTTGTTACTAGGAAATAATATTTTCAAATTTATTTTCCTTAAAAACAACCTAATATCTAAGAGAGATTTTGCCAAATCCCCCTTGGTGTAAGGTATAAACTTCAACCCTTTGGATAGTAGTCTAAAATGTCCTTCCTTTAAAACCAAATAACTAAAATTATAAATGTTAAAATTGTTAAAAGACCATTTGTTACCCACATTCGTAATTTTTAAAGTTTCAGGGAGGTTAGGTATTGTTAATACTTCCCCCTCCCTCTTCTCCCCCCTCTCCATTGAAAATTTGTTTGTCTGTTCCCTTGTTTATTGATAAGTCTTTCTGACCTCCTTAAGGGGGGAAACTCATCTTCATATTCATAAACATCTTCTAGTGGGTTAATTTCTTCTTCTGTTTCTATAGGTCCTATTTTATCATCTCCCTTATAATATACTTCCCTACCAAAGAAGAATTTATGAGCACCTTAATGATATTAAGAATTGTAAGGACACAAATGTCTTATTTAAACACAGTAAGGAATGCACAGGAGCCACATTTAAATTTACAGTGTTAGAACACACCCAAAGAGATATAAGAGGGGGCCCCTTGGAGGAAAAAGTAGAATATAGGGAGCTTTGGTGGCAGGTAACACTAGAAGCATACAACCCACCTGGGTTGAATGAGTATACAAGTATATTACCAATTCTGAAATTAAGGGCAGCTAAATTATAATGATATGTTGTTAACAAACATATAAAACCCACCTAGAATTAATTTTTGCAAATCCATTACATTTTATTTGTTAAAAGGTGTTTTTATAAATTTTACAAATATTAAAATGGGGTTTATTTAATACAAAGGATAGGTTTTTAAAGGTTTCTAATTTTAGGTCCTACATGACAATAATATGAATTTCCACTAGATGGCAGTCGATACCACAAAATGAATTGTTTTATATTTATATTTTTTTATTTAGTTTTTGATTACATAAAGGAAATGAGTTTATATAAATATGTAGACAGATTCCATTTGTTTTAAAATGTTTTAATATGTTATTAAATGAAGTGTTTTTAAGTGATAGGGAAGTATATTTATTTAAGGAAAGTATGTAAAGGAATTGAACTTTGTTAATTTATTCAGATCGTGTTTATTAATTAAAGTCATTAGACAGACTATGAAAGGGAGTGGAAATTTAAGCAAATGTTCATCTGATGAAGTCTAGATATAGCAGACGAAAACGCAAGTGGTTAATAGCGTTAATGTTTTACAATAGAACTTGTATAGCGAAACTACTTTACTGAGTGTATTGTGTCTTGGTAATTAAACGTTGGCCAGAAAGAATAATATTTGCCGTTGTTCTCCATTTCTACATTGGTTTTCTGATTTTGGAGTTTTTGTTATTCACCGCCTCAACTTGTTTATTTGGTCGTATTGGTGCTAGAGAAATGGAGAAGCAGGCGGTCCCTGCAAACTCGTTGCAGGAAGACATTGGACTTACTCGAAAGTTGATTGGTCAACTAACTGAGCTTATCAATTTACTGACACCAGTGGCTTCGTCCCTTTTAGATACGCAAGGCAGAAACGCTGCAGAACTTCCCCCAAGGACCGAAGGGTTTACAAAAAAAAGATAGCAAGAAAAACGCTAATATGGAGCTTATAGGTGAAAGAGGGGATGCCAGCTTCCATTTAGAACCAGCTTTGGAAAGTTTTGACCCAGCCAAAACACCGAGCGTATTAAGGGACTCCACAGGAACTAATGAAAATACTTTTAGCTTGAGGAATGAAAGGGGAAACAGCAAACCCCAAAGAGGTGCTGAGGCAAAAGGTACTGTTTCTCCATGCCAGGAGATAAATGACTGGCTACGCTTTAAATATGTTTTTAAAAGTAACAGTAATGAGAAAAATTTGCAAATCAATAACAACACATATAGGGAGAATCTAAACTCCCTTTCTAAGTTAATGAACAAACATAGAATTTTAAATATTGAAAACACTTATTTAACAGAATGTATTTTGAAGGAAATTGTGCCCAAAGGGCTGCGTGTATATAAGTATCCAAACAATGTTGTACCAGGTTCCCTATTTCATAAGGAACGTATAGAGGTTTTTAACAAATGTGGTATAGAGGTACTAAAATTGATGGTAAGGGAAAACACAAGAGTACAGGAAGATTTACATAAAGAAATATAAGTTTTGGACCAATGCATTAAGAATGATCTGATATTTTCTATAGAAGAGGAAAAATAAAAATATTTCAGTATTAGGAAAGACACAGAGAGAGAGATAGAAAATGTAATACAAAGGAAAATAAAGAAAATGGACTGTGATATATATGAATATAAACACAATCTGAGTTACCCCAATCCACTACACAGGAGATATGGTAGGGAAGTATATTATAAGGGAGATGATAAAATAGGACCTATAGAAACAGAAGAAGAAATTAACCCACTAGAAGATGTTTATGAATATGAAGATGAGTTTCCCCCCTTAAGGAGGTCAGAAAGACTTATCAATAAACAAGGGAACAGACAAACAAATTTTCAATGGAGAGGGGGGAGAAGAGGGAGGGGGAAGTATTAACAATACCTAACCTCCCTGAAACTTTAAAAATTACGAATGTGGGTAACAAATGGTCTTTTAACAATTTTAACATTTATAATTTTAGTTATTTGGTTTTAAAGGAAGGACATTTTAGACTACTATCCAAAGGGTTGAAGTTTATACCTTACACCAAGGGGGATTTGGCAAAATCTCTCTTAGATATTAGGTTGTTTTTAAGGAAAATAAATTTGAAAATATTATTTCCTAGTAACAAAACAGACCCAGCCCCTATTTTAAGACGTAGAACTACCTATAACCCACCAATTCACCCCCAATTAAATAATTTAGAGAGAATAATAGAAAAAGAAATTAGAAAAGAAAAAGACACTATTAAATACCAAAATAACTTGGGGACAGAAGAAAAGCAGTTGTTATATGAAATGAAAAATGACCCCAATTTAAGAGTTATGAAACCAGATAAAGGGGGTGGGGTGGTTATAATGGACAAAATTGAATATGATAGTAGGATGTATAACATTCTTTGGGACAACACAAAATATGAATCAGTCTCTAAAAACAAAATTAACATTGCCTATAATAAAATAGATGTAAATTTAAAAGATATGTTATATGAGGGGCTTATAGACCAAGAAACACACCTATTTTTGAAAGTTGAGAAAACAAAAATTCCTTCAATTTTTGGAATTCCAAAAATTCATAAAAATGAGTTGGACCCCCCAGTAAGACCAATAGTTTCAGTTGATGGATCCAAAACCCACCCACTAGCTAAATTTATAGATAATAAAGTTAAAAAATTATGGTTAGAAAAAGAACAAATTTTAAAAGATTCATGGGACTTATTAAAAGTCATTTCTAGTGTAAAAGGTTTGGACAATATTTTATTTGTCATTATAGATGTGATAGACCTTTTCTCATCCATTCCATATAATGAAGGTACAGAAATGTTTGAGGAAATATTGTATGAAAGTAAAATTTTAACTAACAATGAAAAGCAGGTAAATGTATGGTTAATGGAAATGGTGTTAAAGAATAATTTCCTATACTTTAATGGAGAATTTTTTAGACAGAAACAAGGAGTGGCCATGGGAGCTGCATGTGCCCCAACCTACGCAAATTTAGTACTTGCCAAATGGGAAGAGAAACATGTACTAAACTATCAATTTAATTCCCTTTGGGTGCTTTATCGTAGATTTTTAGATGACATAGTACTATTTTGGACTGGGGGGGGGTGGAGCTTGATGAATTCATGATTTACCTTAACCAAACTACCAATTTTTTGAAGTTCACACATACAGTATCAAAAAATGTATTACAATATTTAGATTTCAAAATTTACAAACACGGAGACAGTTTAGAAACAAAAGTATATAGAAAACCTACATACTGTAATATGTTTCTACACTATAATAGTGCACACCCCCTCCACTGTAAAAGGAATATCATAAAAGGGCAATTCGTGAGGGGAAGTCGAATGACAAGTTGCCAAAAGGATTTCCTTAAAGAATGTGATTTATTAGAAAAAATGTTTAAAGATCGGGGATATCCATTAAAACTTATTAAAGAAATAAGACAGGAAATAGAAAAGGGTAGAGACATTAGATATACCCCTATTGTGAAAATCACTGATCTAGATAAGGGGCAATCTAAAGACAAAAATGGAAACCAAGAGAACTTTCAACTAGCCTTAACCCTAGAATACAATGCTACGAACACTAACATAAGAAGAATATTTTTTAAGGAATGGGGTAGATTTATTAATATAACTGACATAGAAAAAATAGAAGGGATTTCGGCAAAAATAGTGTATAAAAATGCCCAAAGTATAAGAAACATTTTAGAAAGTAAGAAAATTATGACTCCACAATAGACAAAGAAGATGGGGACTTACAAGTGTGGTAGATGTGCCCAATGCCCATACATTTCAAACACCAATAGGTTATATATTGCAAGCAGGAATAGATTGATTATCAATAATAAGAATTATTACAATTGTGAGTCTACGGGGCTAGTTTATATGGCTACCTGTGGGATCTGTGATTCCTTCTATATAGGGAAAACAGAAAGAAAATTCAAAAGAAGAATTTATGAGCACCTTAATGATATTAAGAATTGTAAGGACACAAATGCCTTATTTAAACACAGTAAGGAATGCACAGGAGCCACATTTACATTTACAGTGTTAGAACACACCCAAAGAGATATAAGAGGGGGGCCCTGGGAGGCAAAAGTAGAATATAGGGAGCTTTGGTGGCAGGTAACACTAGAAGCATACAACCCACCTGGGTTGAATGAGTATACAAGTATATTACCAATTCTGAAATTAAGGGCAGCTAAATTATAATGATATGTTGTTAACAAACATATAAAACCCATCTAGAATTATTTTTTGCAAATCCATTATATTTTATTTGTTAAAAGGTGTTTTTTTATAAATTTTACAAATATTAAAATGGGGTTTATTTAATACAAAGGATAGGTTTTTAAAGGTTTCTAATTTTAGGTCCTACATGACAATAATATGAATTTCCACTAGATGGCAGTCAATACCACAAAATGAATTGTTTTATATTTATATTTTTATATTTAGTTTTTGATTACATAAAGGAAATGAGTTTATATAAATATGTAGAAAGATTCCATTTGTTTTAAAATGTTTTAATATGTTATTAAATGAAGTGTTTTTAAGTGATAGGGAAGTATATTTATTTAAGGAAAGTATGTAAAGGAATTGAACTTTGTTAATTTATTCAGATCATGTTTATTAATTAAAGTCATTAGACAGACTATAAAAGGGAGTGGAAATTTAAGCAAAGGTTCATTTGATGAAGTCTGGATATAGCAGACGAAAACGCAAGTGGTTAATAGCGTTAATGTTTTACAATAGAACTTGTATAGCGAAACTACTTTACTGAGTGTATTGTGTCTTGGTAATTAAACGTTGGCCAGAAAGAATCATATTTGCCATTGTTCTCCGTTTCTACATTGGTTTTCTGATAATAAAAAAAGTAGTTCCAGCCTGAACCTGGTAAGAAAAACTACTTATAATCCACCTATACATCCACAACTAAAAAATCTGGAAGAAGTTTTGGAAAAGGAAATAAGACAATTACAAAGGAAAACTGGGTATATGACAAATCTAAGCAACAAAGAAAAAGAAATACTGGATGAATTGAAGTCTAATTGTAATATTAGAATCATGAATCCAGATAAGGGTGGGGGAATAGTTATTATGGATGTCATACAATACGAGGGTAGAATGAATTAAACACTCAGAGACAATACTAAATATACTTGTGTTTCAAGAAATGAGGTAAATTTGGCTTACAACAAAATTGATATCGAATTAGGTGGCATGGTCAAGGAAGGTATGTTAGATCACAAAATGTATGGTTATTTGAAGGTGGAGAAACCAAAAATTCCTATTATTTTCAGAATTCCCAAGATACATAAAAATTCAGAGGACCCCCCTTTGAGACCAATAGTATCTGCTGATGGATCCAAAATGCTACCTTTAGTGAAGTATGTTGACACAAAAACAAAACATATTTGGGTCAACAAAGAAGTTATTCTTAAAGATTCTTGGGATTTATTAGAAGAGATTACTCCAGACCTATATTCTGAAAATGTATTATTTGTCACTATAGACGTAGTAGATCTTTTTTCCTTTATACCGTATGAGGAAGGAATGAAAATGTTTGAAGTCACCATTTTTCAAGATAAGGCCTTAAGACATCAAGATAAAGTAGTTATCACAGGACTTATGGATATGTTATTAAAAAACAATTTTTTGGTGTTTAATAGAGAGTTTTTCCAACAAATTCAGGGGGTTGCTATGGGGGCAGCTTGTGCCCCTACTTTTGCCAATATAGTCCTGGCTAAATGGGAGGAAGCATATGTGTTAAATTCTGAATTTAAGTCATGTTGGACCTTATATCGGAGATTTTTAGATGACATCGTCATCTTTTGGACAGAAAGTATTCAAAAACTCCAAGAATTTATGGAATATATAAGTAACACTACAGGCTTTCTTAAATTTACCTACCAAACCTCTTATGAAGCCTTAAAATACTTGGATGTAGAAATTTATAAAATAAATAATAAATTAGAAACTAGGATTCATAGGAAGAATACTTTTTGTAATTCATTCCTTCACTATAAAAGTGCACATCCTGCACATTGTAAAAGAAATATTGTGAAAGGACAATTTGTTAGGGGATCCAGAATGACTAGTATGGATAGTGATTTTATTAATGAATGTAACATCCTGGAGAAAATGTTTTTGGAATGGGGGTATCCTAAAGAATTTGTTGAAAAGATTAGGTTTGAGGTAGAAAGAGGTAGAATGGATAAATTCAAACCTATTAAGGGAATTAGGAATAACAAAGAAAAAAAAATGAAATGGAAACTAAAGAAATAACCAACAATAACAAGTATCAAAAAGCATTAGTGTTAGAATACAATGCAATTAACTATCATGCTAAAAAGATTTTCCAGAAGGAATGGGATAGGTTTGGTTCACTAACAGATTTGGAAAATATATCTAGTATAGCTTCTAAAGTTGTATATAAAAATTCCAATAGTATTAAAGATATACTGGAAAGTAAAAAAGGAAAAAGAAGGTAGAAAAAAAACTTCTTGGAGGATTAGGAAGAAAATTAGGCGCCTATAAATGTGGAAGGTGCAATCAGTATCATAAATTGTGGTGAAGTTTTCTTAAAAAGCAGGGAAAGGTGGATAAGAAGTAATGGATATTACAATTGTGAATCTAAGGGATTGGTATATCTTGTTATATGTAAACAATGTAACTCCTTTTATGTAGGAAAAAATGGTAAGAACTTTAAAGAGGAGAATTTATGAGCATATTTACGATATATCAAAAGAAAAAGAAACCAACACACTTTTTAAGCATTCGAAAGGGTGCATAGGTTATAAATATTCCTTTTTGGTTTTGGAACAAATCAAAAAAAATATCAGGGGTGGCCCTTGGGAAGAGCAAATAGAATATAAAGAACTGTGGTGGCAGATAACCCTGGAAGGGGGTAAAATACCAGGCTTAAATGAGTATATTTCTATTTTGCCACTGCTAAAGTTAAGGGCAGCCAAACTGTGAAAAAATAAAAACAAAACTCAAGGGTGCAATAATTATTCAAAACACAAGGTGGCACTATTTGCTCATTGATTTCAGAGTCTTAATGTTAAAAAGGAAAACATTTTATTTGTGTTTTATATATATTTTTCATGTATTTTTTAAATGATTTTTATGACATTTATAAATTCACTGAGCTATATGTTTTTATAAACATAAGGAGTACTTATTCTTAGTAGTTTTATTTATTTTATTTATATAAAAACAACGGAGTGTTTTTTTAGGAATGATGCAATAATTAATAATTGATGAGCCCATATAAAATGTTCATTTGTCTATTTGAAATATAATTGATGAATTTCATTGGTTGTATATTAAATCAATAGTATAAAAGTAATTAGATAAGGAGGTGTGGCATCTGATGAAGTACAGTTAATGGTGACGAAAACGCGAGTTTAAACACAAAGTGTTTATGGTTTTAACTTTATTTTAACTTTATTTAATACCTGCTGTTGGATTCAATAAACTTTGGATTTATTTGGCAATTCGCTCATCCGCTCTTCTAGCTGTTGCACTCTGGATTTATATATATATATATATATATATATATATATATATATATATATATATATATATATATATATGGGATCCGGATCATTAGCATATGTCCGAATCACAAAATATTGAGCACACATACACGAAAGCGCTTAACACCGGCAAGCGCTTCCGTATATGTGTGCCTGTTTCGCAGATCGGACTACAGTGCATGTAAGGGAAAATTCCCTTTTCCCCACTGTAGTGCAATCTCAGAGTGAGAATAATAAAGTAGGGGGGTGGGGGCTGCAGGGGGGCAAAGCCCTCCTGCAAAAACGTAGAATTTGTTTTTTTTGGACTACACTTACACGGAAGCCCTTTTTGATATTTAGCGCTTTCGTGTATGTGTGTTCGATGTTTTGTGATTTGGACATATGCTAGTTGAGCATGTGTCCTAGACCTACATATATATATATATATATATATATATATATATATATATATATATATATATATATATATGTACATATGTAGACAGATATTTTGGGGGGTTTTTTGCAGTCTCTGGTTTCCTCCTCTCTTTCAGCTAGACTAGCTGTGTTTATCGATATATATATATATATATATATATATATATATATATATATATATATATATATAAATATATAAATATATACATAATAGTAGTGCTTTCACTTTCAAACAAGATCTGGGTATTCTACCCTAAGCATCATGGGATAGTGGGTTAGCCTCGAGCCAGTGGAAGCTCTTGAGCTTTTGTATTAGGCTGAGTCGGAACCGATGCTCGGTTCCTTGCCCAACCAGCAAGAATAAAGGCGAGATGGACAACAAACATAGAATGTTATGGTGAGTACATAACTTCTATTTAGACTCCTAGCATTTAGCTGCATGACCTTTAATTTGAGTTTTGATGAGATTTTCATTTTGGTAGTTTTGACCTCATGGCATTGCCTAAAAAAGACACTATGGGGAAAGCAAGAGCCTTTGGTAGAAGCTTGAAACCCAAGGGAGAAAGATGCAGGCCATCTCTGGCAAAGCATCATGGTCTATTGATTATGTATTCCTAGGCTGTCAGGTATTGGATCCCCTTGGAAAGACACCAGAAACTAAGCTATTTGTTAAAGTCAATCATTTTCTATTTGTATTGAGACATTATTCTGGGTGATGGTAGACTGCTGCTTAAGACTAGGGAATACCTGCCCATAACACATATTCAGCGAGCATGATTGTGTCTCTCTTCATATAGTCCAGGGAGGGAGGTCTAAAGTTATTCATGCCAACTTGGACTATGACAGATTCATAACAGTATTTGTTGTTGAGAGACTTGAGTGCATGTGTGATATGGCAGATTCTGGAACTTGACAAACAATTAACCATGACTTTCTCCTTATCCAGTCTGGTGAGGGCAACATCTGTGTGTCTCACAATGGAGTCTCCTATGATTAATATATTAGGTTTATGGCTAGGCCTTACTTGGATGTGAGATACTGGTGTGTGGACTATGTGTGGTATGTGGTGTGGTGGGCTATGGAGGTTGTGTGTGTTTTTGCCTCAGAGGTCTCTTTTGTTTGGGTATGTTTTTGTTGAGGACCTCCACATATGTGGGTGTGTGTTGTGTTGGTGTGGGTGGTGTTTGAGGTGTAGTGTTTCTGTTGACAACCTTCTCAGTACCATATATACTGACTTGTAAGGGAGAGACATAGACTCTAAGTTTTTAATGTAATTGTATCTCTCACAAATTGTGTTCCTAGGTGGTAGTAGCAGAGGGTTGCCTGTGTACATGAGTCAGTTGCTACACTGTCTCAGAATGCCCATATCAACCAGAGTGGCAGGAGAAACTGTAGGAAGTTGTCCATCCATGTTTGTCAGAATCTGAGGGAGAGAGACCAGAGAGAGCTAAGGGGCTAAAGGGTGGGAAGGTCTATAAAGTGTACTACTAGGTGATCACACAGGTGCTAATTTGTAGCTGGAATACTTCACAATGGGTTAAAAACAGTACAACTGTGGTGCATGGGGAACAAACAAGCCCAAACCAGCTTAAACAAGGGATTTAAATACCACATAAAAGAAGACTTGAGTAACACAGAAATCTATTCAGTCCTGCTAGCCCCTGCTTTCTTTACCAGTGAACTTGTGCCAGACAAGGTCCAGGCAGCCCTGCTACTCTCCCTAGCAGAGAAGATAGACCCCTACCAACACAAGATGGCTGCAAGAAACACAGAAGGCAAACACAAGATGGCTGTGAGAAACACAGAAGGAAAAAAACAAACAGCTTTGGATTCAGCGAAACTTTATCCAGACTATACTATTCAATTTCAGGGTTAAGAACACATTAAAACTCACAGAAATGCACATATTAACCACATTTAGACTAAAGCAAAACTCAAAGTATAAAAAATACAGTTGAATACTAATGAAATGCAGTAAAATGCAGTTAAACAGTAATGAATTGCAATAAATAACAAGGAAATGCAGTAAACAGTAACAGAATGCTGTTAATCAGTAAATTGCTTTAAAACAGTGCAAATGTGACAAAATTAGCTATAAGGGACATATAAAAATGATGGGGAAGTGCAAGTGCAAAAGGAACAAAATAAGTAAAAATAAATGAAAAAGCACTTAGATTGGTCTTGCAGCCTCAGCAGACCATGGTTCAAACAAACCCAAACCAGCTCAAATATAGGGATTGCATACCACAAAAAATAGAGGATTCTAGTAAAACAGAAATATAGCCAATTCTGCTAGCCCCTGCTTCCCTTACCAATCATCTTGTGCCAGACAAGGTTCAGGCAGACCTGCTACTCTCACTAGCAGTGAAGATA
This sequence comes from Protopterus annectens, assembly GCF_019279795.1. NCBI lineage: Eukaryota > Metazoa > Chordata > Ceratodontiformes > Protopteridae > Protopterus > Protopterus annectens. The sequence goes on from NC_056736.1 coordinate 154,815,246, forward strand.
GGCCCCTACCAACACAAGATGGCTGTCTGAAACACAGAAGGCAAAAACAAACAACTCTGGATGTAGGAAATGTGTATCCAAACTATGCTACTCAATTTAAGGGTTAAGAACACAGTAAATCTCACAGAAAGGCACAGATTAACCAATTACAGACAAAAACAGAACTCACAGCACGAAAAATGCAGTTAAACAGTAATGAAATGCAGTAAAATGCAGTCAAACAGTAATGAATTGCAGTAAATAGCAAATAAATACAGTTAAACAGTAATGAAATTCAGTTAATCAATAGATTGCTTTAAAACAGTGCAAAAGTGAAAGTTAGAAGGCACAGACAAGTGCAAAAGCAATATAATACGTGAAAATAAAAGAAAAAGCACTTAGATTGGTCTTGGAGCCTGCAGAATTTTGTAAAACATCCCAAAGATGATGCACGTCAGCAGAGCCTGGTACAAACAAGGTTTACCATAGTTCACTATTGCTTTCGACTTTGCAATACTGAACAAAATGAGCATTAAAACTGTACTACAATAACAGGATCAATACCATGTCCTTCTATATTACCAATTCACAGAGCAATGACAAGCTGTAACATACACATACTATTTTTACCCTTATTCATTATATGTATTGCAAATACTTACTACAAGGTATGAATTTTTGTTTGATTTATACAGCTTAGATATAAATTAATTTGAACCCCTACATACTGGAATTATATTTTCTTGACCTGTATACTAACTAAGTATATCAAAGAAAAAGCTATACAACAGTTGTCAGAAAATACACATTTGAATGGGTATTACCATCTCTGTGAGATAAAGAAAATGAGCATTGTTATACAGATTACAGCATTCAGGAATCAAAATCATCCAGCTCTCATACCGTCACATCCAAGTAGTACACGTTACATCAGATTTACTCACTAAGACATTATTGCATGAAACTCATTGTTCTTCACACTTATACAACGTACACTTTATTTGAATTTGATAGCCTGACTGCCTCACTCATATTCTCTTGCCACCAAAGACTGCATAATGCATAATGCAATTGTCATTAAGCACACACTTGAAGGGATGTAATCAACAGTGTGTGAGAAAGAAAATTAAGTGCTATACAGATAGCCACACTCAGTGTTTGCCTATTATAAAGCCTAACAGCCCTGGGGCAATAAGCCATTGGCTGGACAGTGTCCAGTTGTCCTGCTTTGGTTACCTAGGATAGCTCTATTGAGTGAAAGCTTGACCAATCAACCTGCCAAAACATAAATCAAGGATTGATTCACTAGGTTCACTGACAGGAGGCAGTTCAGAAGTGGATGGCGTTAATGTAAGAAGGAAGCTGGACATCCTCTATAGCCAGAGTACAAGTTGGAGGGCAGAGCGGCAAAGCCACTTGGCCTGGAATTCAGAGTCTATCACTCAGGAAGAGGACAGACTAGAAACGGTATGTATATTGTGGTGAGGGAGAGGTTTCTGAAGACAGTGAGACATGTCATTAGAATTAGTGACTAGTGACAGACTTATGGCAATTTTACTCCAATGCAAGTATATGGTGTTATTCATAATCTCAGCATATGCCCCACAGTAAGGGTTGTGAAAGTGAGGAAAAGAGTGTATTCAGACAGGAGATGGAGGACCTGAATTATTAAAGCATGACAGCCTGATTTGATGTTGACAATGGGTGACCTGAATGCAAGTATTGGGACAAACAGAACAGTATAACAGGGCTGTCTGGGACCACATAGGTGGAACAACAGGAATAAAGAAGGAGAGGCCATTTAGGCTTCTATATGTGGCCAATGCATAATTCAGCAAGAGAGACAATTACAAGATCACATACAATAGCGGCCAACAAGCAACTCAGGTAAACTTCTTCCTAGTAAGGAAAGGTCACTGGGGTAGAATCAGTGATTACAAAGTTGGCCAACAGCATAAACAACTGGTTACCACAAACAATGGAAACAGTTGTCAGAGAAGGCTCTAAGATCAACACAAAATAGGCTGAAGATTTGTCAGGTGACCAGAGAGAAAATACAAGAATTCAAGGAATTACTCAGAAAGAAGAGCAAATAGTTGGAGTTGAAGAAGAATGGTTGTGCTTCAAAACAGCATGTGCAAGGACTGTAGAACAGATATGTGGCTGAGAAAGTTATAGAAGCAAGGTACATAAGGGAAGCTGGTGGTGGAATGCAGAAGTCTAAGAAATCACCACAAGAAATAATGAATACAGGAAAATGAGGAAGATAGAAAAGACAGACCAAGCTAAGAAGGAATACTGGATGACTAACAAAGAGGCTATGAGAAGAGTTGTCACAGGAAGGAATAATGCATTTTAGACACTCTACCAGGTTCTGGAAAGTGGCTCAAATGATGACACAAATAAACTCTATCAGGCTGCAGTTCAAAGAAAGACAGATGAAGATAGTCAGACACCATTCATACCCAATACCAATAGCATGGTACTCACCATTCCACAGGAAGTCAAAATTAGATGGATGGAATGCTTCTTGCAGCTCCTGAAAAGAAGAAAACTCAGTAGAAGCTGTACTGCCTCAAAGACAGCCTATGAGGTATGAAGAAGAAGCAGAAAAAGAAGAAGAGGAGGAAGAGGAGGAGGGGAGGAGAGACACTCCTGAAGAAGTAAGAACAACACTGAGGAAAATGCAGTCAAGGAAAGCAATAGGCTCAGATGAGGTCTCCGCAGATAGAATCAAGATATTGGGTAAGACAATAGAAAAATGGCTCCTGACAGTGCTCATTGTAGCATGGAAAGAAGACCTATCCAAGATGACCGGACAATAAGCATACTATTGCTAGTGGACAAAATGAAAGTGTCATTCACAGCTGTGAGCAGTGCAGTCAAACTGTTGTCACACTGCATGAAAGTCTTGGAGGGGATGATTGATAAATGAATACGCAGAGTAGTAGTAAGATGGGAGATGGGCAGTTTGGATTCAGATCAGGAAGCAGTATAAAAGACGAGATGTCTGTTTGGGATAGATAGTTGAAAAGTAGACAGAGATGAGGAAAGTGGCCAACAAGACTTAAAGAAAGCATATGTCAAGGTCCAAAGAAAGCTAAATTGGGTAGTTCTGTGGTGGTTTAAAGTCCAAGAAACATTGGTAGAATTTGTGCAGGCTATGCAAAAGGACACAATGACTCAAGTACAGTGTCCCAACTCACAGCAGGAGTAAGTGTGCATCATAGTTCAGCTGTGAGCTCTTGCTGTTCATACTAGAGATGAACAACATTAGCAAACAGGTTGGGGAGGACAGATCATCAAAGTTGTTCTATGCAGAAGATGTGTCATTACAGGCAGACTTCAAGAACTTCACCAATGGATAGCATAATGGTACAAAGTTAACATTTGTGTGTGCTGTGAACTGTAAGAGCTACAGGGATTGCTTCATTTTTTCTGTCTATTTAGCTGTATTAGTAGAAGCTGTCTGCAGGGGTAACATATTTGAATTCAGTTAAGGTTTGTGCAATATCTACATATTTTTCCGGTACAAATGTCAGACTTCTACTCAGTACAAAATATTCATTGTCTGTAAGTGTATAGTTAGAAAGATTAAATACCAGTTCTTCAGAATTTATGTCTTTGTTTGATTTCAAGTCCTGGAGCAATGGTTCATTTTGTTGCCCTGAGCATTGTTTCATAAATGTTTGTTCATCGTTGTTGTTGGGACATCAGAATGGGCTTCTCTCCTAATAAAAAGAAATCCACTGGATCCAAGGCACTAATGGCATTTGCATCCATAGTTGCTGAAAAATGCTGTTCTGAGATTTCCGCATTAGCAAGGTGAGTTGCTTGTGTATGTTGTGGATCAGTGTGACATTTAGTTGGTTCTGTTTTCCTATTGGTCCAAGTGAAAACATTCACAAGTTTGAAATTGTTCATGTTTCTCTTCGGCTTAATTTTGTTGTCTCCATAAGCCTTTTCTCAAATGCTATAATTTGACTGAGTGTCTCATAGAACATAGAGTATGCATTAAGCTCAATGTTCAGAATTAGCGCTGAATAAAATGTCTCGGCTTCTTCACGTAAGTAGATGTCAGTAATCTCAAAGAATGTATTCATCATCTCCATGCAATGGAATGAGCAGGTCAGATCAATAAGTTGCCAGCATCTTAGCCAGTCTGGAAACTTGTTGTAATAAGTGGGCATTTTTAAAATTGTAAGGCCCCTCGGTACAATCTTACTTTGTAGGTAAACCATGAACATCAAGCGCTGCCTTTGTAAATACTTAAATAGCATCACAGTCTGTTCAAAGTGATCCAATTTACATTTAAATTGTTGATATAAAACAGTACCTTTTGTTGGATCCACTTTGCCTTGAGTACCTTCAATGTCTAGCACATAAACAAAGGGTTTGTAGGTTCTTCCACAACGTCATTGATAGTCAAAAGCGTATGAGTGGGCATATTGCTAGTAGAAGGTAGTGTGCCCAATCTATTCATGACCCTCAGTCAGCCTCATGTATTATTATTCAAATATTATTCAAAAACCAACCAAATCAGATGATATGGTGCTAAATCTGGTTGACTTCAAATCCACACAGTATAGGTTTAATTCAATGTGCCTTCAGGTTTGCATTCTATTCTTATTCTTTTTTTCTTCCTATCCCCCTGTTTTACATTTCTCTGTCTTCTATCCAACCTCATCACTAAATAATATATTTCCTCTCTTTCTCTCCTCACTGTTCAGCCATTATGCCAATATAACTTTTGTTCCATACCACATTTCCATTTATATGTTACCTTCTCTTACCCTTTATGTTTAATACCTTAATGCCTTAATATCCCCTTACTTATCTTTTCCTTTTTACTGTTGCACTACTACCTCCCTCCTCCTCTCAAACCTTTACAATTCAAATGTTCCTACATACATTATCACTTCAAAAGTTCTTTTGAACACATTGATAAATCATATGATAATTTTTGGCACTTTGTACCTAGTGTATGTATAATATGCATAAATCAGCTCTGTCAGTTGTTGACATATGTATATGCATACAATAACTCTATTAATTTCATTAACACCTGTTGTACTAAATCTGTATAATTTGCTTTTTTAAAATGTTTAATCCCTTTAACTGTGTACATCTTTTAGCAACTGAGCTGTTCTCCCCAGGCCTCCACTGAAAATGGGTTCCTGACCCAGTGGACTATGCCGGTCAACTTCTTCTGTCTTTTCCTCATTAGGGGTCACCACAGCAGATCACCTTGTCTGCTCATGATTGGCAGTAGAGTTTTATGGTGTTGAGTTGCCAGCCCAGCACCCAACCTTCCACAGAAGGCACACACATGCACACCTAGGGCCAATTTAGAGTGTCCAAGCCACCTGCAGCATGTCTTTGGGATGAAACGGGAGCACCCAGAGGAACCCACATGACTACAGGGATGGCATGTAGTCTCTGCACAAAAGGCACCCCAGCTGAGAATTGAACCAGAAAACCTCTTGCTGTGAGATGGCAATGCTAACCACTGCACCACCATGGCCGACCTGGAATATCCCGGTCAACAAATATCAATAAATAAATAAATAAATAAATAAATAAATAAATAAATAAACAAATAAAATGTGCCAGTGTAATGATATCTTCATCTTATGTTCATTCAAAATAATTACTTCACTGTTTGTGTGGATATTGTATCTGTACTTGTAAGGATGTATGCTTGTTAAGTTGCAGTCATGCACCTGTTATTCTTTTGTTAGAAGGTTGGGACAAATGATAATGGCTAAGACTATGGTGTTGATTGCTTTGTGGATATACTTATTTTGTTGTCAGGCCCTAGTAAACAGTAGTGGATGTCCTATTAATATCAGTTCCAAAATGTTATGATGTGTAATACTTATGTTGTAACATAGCTGTTAAGGTCAGTATTTTCCATACCAACAGAGATGTGCCTAAGAAACAGTCAGCTACAGCCCATCAAGCTGCAAGCATCAGGCCAATTTTGCTGAAAATAAGGAGGTACTACAGGTTCTCGTTCTCCTTCTCCATGGTGTATGGCATTCCATTGCACAATGACAACAAGGCCATCTGTGTCCATGTCTTGCAGGAAGTTGTCAACCATATCAATATTGTGAGTTGCTGGGGCTGGAATTATGACATGGTCTAGAGTGCAAGTGATATGATCCATGCTGCCACGCATAGAGCAGAGTTTGGGGCATGATAGTCAATGGCTACAGGTGGTGGGAGCTCTACTACTCTAGTCCCTACAGGGATGGAAAAGATCCTGGCCTAACTCAAAGATAATAACACATTTATAGATTTCCACACTGCACTGCTGGATGTCATGGCAGACATGGATAGGTCTTAGGGGATTTATATGTGTGATGCTCAAGGTATGTAGTCCTACATTTACTATGTTCCCCATTTGCACCTGTTAGTTACATTTCTGTTTATGATAGCTATCTTACCTATTGTGTATAGGTACATCTGACATTAAGGTGCAACAACTATCTGCACAAGGTCATGATTATATTTTGACATCTTTATTATTACATGTAATGATATGAGTTGCATATGTAGGTGTGGTGTTTGGGTATATTTTGTTTTGGTATATTCATCAGTGAATCACAGTCTTGTACTAATACTGTAGGACTACTCCTGTTTGATGTTGGAGGATTTTTAGCCTTCAGTGATGGAAAGAAAATGCACAGTCCGGAGCTGAAGAGTGTGCATCATATACAGGAAGTGTCCTCACATATCCCCTCCACAGTGAATAGACACAATCTCTTTGTCTGCACCTACCCATGACACTTTACCATCTGAAAGTGGACAGATCGATGGGGACATGGTAAATCAGGAAAGTGTAATAGCCCAAGTACAGACATGTCAGACTCCATCTATAACTGTTGTGGGCAAGATGGTCCATACAGTAGATTCAGTAATAATGCTTATAGGAGGCATGGTTAAAGCCTTCTCTTGTGGTTGATGTGTCAATAGCTGTCACCCAACATATGTGCAGGGGCATTGTGGAGGCACAGGTGAGTTCCACCTGAGATTTGTTGTACAGGAGGAATGACACATTGGAATGTGCAGTGTCTGCTTTGGGTCATCTTTCGAGATGAGGGGCCATCCATGAAACAGGTCACCTAGTACATCCTTAGATGTTAGCTGACCTGGTGATTGATGGGTGAAGTCACACTTCCACTGCTACATTGGTTATGGTTGTGTCGACACCAAGGATAGTCTGTTTCTGTGGTCATAGCCATGGTCATGCTGGCACCTCCTCTGGCAGACATTGGTCACTTTCAGGTAGAGCAATGACATGTAGCCATGGTTGTGGGACAGCCAGTGCAACTCCTGGCAGACCCATTTCCTATGGGTGGTAGTGTGCATGGGAAGACAAACCCTTTGCCATGCATGTATTGACCTTACCAGTAGGCTGAAGTACAGTGCTGCCCCACAGACCCAGAATACCACAGTTCATAGCATATCCCCCAAACACACTGAGCTAGGACCTTCAACACAATAACCCCCCCCCACAGTAAATCTCTTTGCACCACCCATAGATGGACCTCTCATTTTGTTAGACCTCATCACTCACACTCATTCACTTCCCTGTGAAAGACATGTACTATTTTACCTCCATCTCCACCAGTGCAGATGATGAAAACTGTGCCCTTCCCTTTGAAAATTGTGACTTTGAGTTGCTTATGTCTGATGCACAGTGTGGCTAGCCTATGCATGGGTAAGCACAGTCTAGTGCTTTTGTACGTATCATTTCTACTTGTCTGTATCTGCTTAGCTATGTATAGTTATGTAATAAATTTCCCTTTTTCATCTGTGCAAATTTATTTTAGTTTGTTTACCAGGGTAGTACCCTGACCACAACAGGCCATTTACTGGAACAGTCCTGGTGACAAATGACAATTTGAGCACCCTGCTGTCTGTACATTCTGACTTAGGCTACTAATGTCTGATGCACAGATTGACCAGCCTATGCATGCACTATCTAGTGTTTTTGCATGTAACATTTTCACTTGCCTGCATCTGCTTAGCTATATATATAGTTATTTAGTAAAGCTCCCTTCTCCACCTATGCGCCTGTACAAATAACAATGAGTATGCCCTGACATTTGCACATTCTGACGTGGGCTACTAATGTCTGATGCACATATTAGCCAGTTTATTTTATTTATTTATTTATTTATTTTACATTTGTTGACCGGGCTAGTCTAACTGGATATATGTCCATTTTCAGTAGAGGCCCGAGGAGAAAAGCTCCGAGACAATAACAAGGACAGAAACAAAGAAACATTTATACAAAATAGTACAAGTAATAATTTTTTAGTTTTTTTAACAGCCAAAAAGAAAAAGTTCTAGTTCAGTTTCAGTAAGCAAAAAAATATACAGAAAGTCATAATGGGGAGATACAAAAAAAAGAGAGCAAGAAGTATTTAAACTTGCCATATAAAGAAGGTAGAGGAGTTTCAGTAAAAGAAATCAAGTTTGAGAGTTAGAGTTAGAAAGAGGAGAAAATAAGTATCAGTCAGGCTGAGAGCAGGGGCAAAGCCATTTGGTTTTCATGAAGTTTTTCAGCTGATTCTTGAAAAGGTTGGTGGAAGTAAGGGATGTGATCTCAGTTGGAAGTTTGTTCCAGGAATTGCCAACTGCATTTGAGAATAGGCAGTCTCCAGCTTTGTTAAAGGATTTGGTAGTGGCTACTTGTAGTTTTTTAGCTGATCTTAGGGTAGGAAGGTTTTTGTAAGAATTTACTAGGTTACATAGTATGGGAGTGTTTGAAGGATGATGTAAAATCTTGTGAATAAAAATAAGTTGCTGGTAAACTAGTTGGTTTTGTACTTCCAGCCATCCGAGATGTCTAAGGTTAAGGCAGTGGTGAGTACGGAAGGGGGTACCAGTGGCAAATTTAGCTATGTTGTTGTAGGTGGTTGCTAGCTTATTTAGATTAGTTCTGGATAGGTTGGTATATATAGGTGAGGCATAGAGTAGGGTGGAAATAAGGTGGGTTTGGGAAATAGAGATCTTTGCTGATTCTGTAAGGAATGGTCTGATTCTGTAGAGGAATCCAAGTTTTCTATTTACTGATTTAATAGTAGCGTTAATATGTGAGTCGAAGGTAAGATGGTTATCTATTAATACACCGAGGAGTTTGGTGGTGGTTTCAGGTGCTATTTCTGTGCCATTTTTGATTTTACTGTGAGATTGATAGAGGGGGATTTCTGTGTGGGAGTAAATAGAAGTAATTTAGTTTTTTTAGGGTTCAGGAGGAGACAACGTTGATGGAACCAGTTTTCCACTAAAGTAAAGACAGTTTGTGTGTTAGCCTGTAATTCAGCAGGGGATGATGCGGCACATACCAGAGTTGAATCGTCAGCATATTGTATGCATGTAGTTTGTGGAAGGGAAGTTTTTAGATCATTAATGAAAATTGTGAAAAGGAGAGGTCCAAGAATAGATCCTTGAGGGACTCCAAGGGTGATAGGGAGCTGAGAAGATAGATTGTTTTCCCAGAGGACTGCTTGTTTCCTGTTTTCAAGGTAGGATTGGAACCATTTTACTAGTTGCTGATCAAGGGAAAGTGATTCAAGTATATTTAATAGTATTTGGTGGTTAACCATATCAAAGGCCTTTGAGAGATCTATAAAAAGAGCAGAAGATAGTAGGTTAGTTATACCTCGGTAAATACAGCCTGGTACATTTGAAAGAATTATATTTGATGTCTATCAGCTTAGCTATTGTAGACTTATGTAGTAAAGCTATATGCCAATTTGCTGCCTCTTAACCGGTGCCACAGTATATTGTGCCCACCTCCACCTGGCATAGTCATCCCCTGCTCTGCTGGCTCCTCCTCTGACATTTTGTCTTTCTCAGCTGCCACGTCTATTGTGCTAGGAACTGTGGTCCCAGTCCATTACCACCCTGTTGTATTTGCTTCCTCTCTATCATATATTATGTAGATTTATTTATTGCATTCGTTAACCAGGAAAGTCCACTGCGCCTGAAATGAGCCCATTTTCAGTGGAGGACTGAGGAGAAAAGCTCCACAAAGTTACATACAAATAAAATATAATGTCATAAACAGAAATAAATTATACAGTACAATTACAATGCATGAAACTGGTAATAGAAGCAACAGTGAATATGTTAGTAAATGATATTTACAATGATGCATAGAGTGTATTCCAATACACATGAAAGTAATATATCTGCAGGTGCATAGCTGTGAGGAGATTAAAATACTGAGTAATTATAGTTGGAGATAGAAGTGCAGAGGGTGTAAAGGACAGGTGAAAGACAGGGAAGCATTAAGTAGGCAGAGCGAAGGAAATGGTAGAATGTCATAACCAGGTAGAATCTTTGTACACATGGTAAGATTGCATTGGAAGGCTCCACTAGATGTATCCAGGCAACAGAACTGTGACTTTAGCAGCCCAAATACACACTCTGTGATATTTCTGGTTTGTGAAAGGGCATGATTGTAATCTTGCTCTGTTGGCTTATGTAGATTTCTCATTAGGGTCATGAGCCAAGGTTCGAAGGCGCATCCAGCTTCACCCACTAAATGTCCCTTTGGAAAGTTACACCTCACAATCCATTGGTAATGGTCACATATATGCCCTATGTCTGAGTCATGGAAACTACCTGGATAGTCTGTATACACACTGTAGATGATTGCCTGTGCATTTCAGAATACCTGACAGGTAATGCAGTGATACCATTTTCATTTCAGGTACGTCCTTCCCAGTTCACCAAGTGGGGCCTTCAGATTTATGTTAGTACAGTCTATGGCCCTCAGTACTTCAGAGAAATGGACTATGTCATTAAAGTCTTATGCTGTGCTGGCACTCTCCTTTGGAGTTTGTGATCACCACATATAGTCATCCATATGCTGAAGCAAAGTATAGAGGAACTGGTGCAGTAATCCTGAGGCAGATTCCTGAGATACCTCTCCGTATTCCCAGTTGTTCACTGAATAGTCCCTGTGGTTCATATATGTAAATCTAAACATACCCTAGTATCTACAGGTATGGGTATTCCAAGACTCCCTTAAGGCTGCACGTGAGACTGGCACATATCCACTACTTGCAGCATGGTGTCCATGTCTACATGAAGGTGGTCCAGTATGTCACAGTCATAGAGATAATGGAATGATAAGCATGGTCAGAGGATGTGGTGTCTCCAGAGGAGACATCATGTGGCATTGGTGGTAGTGGCTGCTATGAGAGCCTCTTGTGTATATAAGTTTACAACTGTTGCTACAACCTTTAACTTAGTTGTGACTTAATCAGTGCTAAAACACAAGCTTATGGTAGTGTTAAATTCTAATGCATGCAAGGCATGGGTGAGCATTGTATGCTCAACTCAAAGATGTGGATCAAAAAAAGATCCATTTATGATCTGGAGCTCTTCCCTGAGGAGCAAGCCTGTTTTGTATACCCTTATATATGATCTTCAATTTTTAGAAACAGCAAAAAAAAAAAAAAAACTCTTCTGCCTTTTAAACTGTACCAAACTGTTTACTATATTTGAAATATGCTGTTACAATTTCTACATACACAGAGCATAAAGAACTTCACTGAAGACCACAAATACAATACCAGGTTCTTTTTGGTAATGCACTTAGGACTGATCGCCATGTGGTGAATGCGCCACCAGGTACCTAGAATGGCTGCTCTGTTTGCAGCACATTAGCTATGCTTCTGCAAATGGACACAGGTTTTAGATCCATGGATCAGATGTCCCATGTGCTATTTGTTTTGTAGATGTACAACAAGTCCATTAAGGCTGGATCAGAGGATGCTTTGTAAGCCAGGGATAGGTAATCTCTCAACAGCCCGTAGGAGAATGCTTACAAGCACAATGCTTTGAGGTTGTCTGTTTAGGACATTTTTTCTATACAGTGTATTGTTTTTGTGTGGAACCTCTGTGGTTGTTCCACTTGTTTCATTTGCCCAGTCAGTTAAATGCAGAAGGGTACATTGTACCCGATGATTGGTCTTATGAGGAAAGTGTACTATGAAACAATGACATCACTGGACCAGGATGCAGTACTCTTACTTACAAGTTCTGCAAGACAGCATGATTTTCTTATTCTGTAGACACATGCTGGCCAAAGCCAAAGTCACTGTCTAAATGAGCTCCCAAATCCTTGACTACTGGATATATATACACGTATGGGTGTATTATCAATGCCATAATAAGAAATGTTGGCTGTCTTACTAAAATAGACTATTATGCACTTCTTAGGAATGAGTTTAAGACCATGACTCTGGCAACTGTAAATAGTCAGGCCCTCTTGGAGTATGTTTTTGTCTTGGGGGATTCAATGAGTATACCTAATTTGCAATTAATTGCACATTTAGTCAGCCAGCGGGCTTTGACATTAGCCTTGTCTTCAAATAAGTTAATGTCAAACAGGACTGGCTCCTGAACCAAACACTAGTGGACTCTGCTAGTGACTGGCCTTTTTGTGGAGGTAGGCTCCCCATCTTAATTTATTGGGTCTTGCCTGTGAGACTGTTGGCTAACCAGTGCATAATATAAGAGTTTATACCTAATTCACTGAGCTTGTCTACAATGCCCAAGTGGAGAATTGTGTTGGAAGCTTTAGTTAGGTCAAGGTAGGCAGTATCCACTGTTCTGCACTCATTCATTATTTTGGTGACCTTTTTGATGAAGTCCAATGGATTAAGAAGGCATGACCCTTTCATGATGAAACCAAACTGAGATAGATCCAGCATCTGAATCTTTCCTATGTTGCTTCTTATGTCCACGATAATTTTTTTCCATGGCTTTGCACATGGGACTAGTCAGGCTTATGGGTCATTAGTTTCTAGGGTCCATGAATGGCTGGCCCTAGTATAGTGGGATAACAGATGCAGTCCTCCATTCTCTTGGCAGGAAGCCTGTTGGGAGGCTATGACTGAATAGTATGTCTAGAGGACCCAAAAGGTTGTGTTTCATTCTATAAAGGAGGCATCAGGTCACATCAATGCAGTGTTCTTTGCCTTGGTGAAATTGAGGGTATGCTCAATGGTGCTAGTTGGGGAGCTATGGTCAGAGGCATTTGAAGAGAAGTGTCTAGAGGGGGGGGGGTGTGGAATAAAAATTGGATCTGAAATTATTGGCCAGTAGGTTTTCTATGTCCTCAGGCTGAGTATAGGCAGTACAGGTGGATGCACTTACAATTAGCTGACACACTGATGTGTATTATATTTGAAGTTTTGTACATGGGTGCTCTCTGTGGCTTTAAACCATGTCTCTGAAATTTCACAGATGTCTACACTCATCAGAATGTTGAGAACTTGCGGGAAGTGGAGTTTCTCGTTCTGGACTCCTGACCCTGATCAGTAACATGTTTAGACTATGTTTGAAGATTTATTGGGTTGGTAAGGCCTATAAAAGGCACTATGGGGATGTATACTGTTTTAGCCAATATTCAAAAGCTTAGAAAAACAGGTGCAGGCCAACCCTGACAGTGCAGAATGGTTTGTCAACCACATCCACCTAGGCTGACAAATATCTTACCCCCCCCCCTTCAAATTATTTATTTATTTTATTTATTTCCAGTTTGATTACCGGGAAAGTTCACTGGGTCAGATTGACCCGTTTTCAGTGGAGGCCTGGGGAGAAAAGCTCCAAGATACATAATACAGATAAGGTACAGAAATACACGGATGTCAGTCTTACATGATATGGAAACCGTTACAAGTAAGTACCTTGAAAATATACATAATAAGCAGAAAAGCATTGAGTGTGGACTTATTGTTTATACATTTTCTTTAGTGTGCACACTCGGATATTAGGTGAGAAGATGTTTTATATACATACGTTTAAGTAAAATGAGGATACACTATACATGAACAATTTTAGAAAAGAAATTAGTAATGGAAAGCTAGATACAATATTTACAATGTTGAACCATAAGAAATAAGCAGCTAATAGAGAAAGGAGAGCAAAGAGAATGCTCGTGGGAGCATAGCTGAAGGAGAGTTATTATGGTTATCGATAGCTATTGTATTGATAGTTATTGATAGCTAATGGAGAAGGGAGAGCTTAGAAAATGCTCGTGGGAGCATAGCAGGAGGAGAGTTTTTGAGATCTTAGCAACTTGAGGGGGAAAACCCCCAGGAGCATAGCTGAAGGAGAGTTGTTGAGGGCTTAGGAACCAGAGTGGGAAAACCCCCCAGGAGAATGGACTAAAGAAGATTAGGTTGGATGGTGGCAATTGCATTTCCATTTTTTGGCCAGGTGTTTGGTAAGCTGAGTTAAACCTCAGTCAATTTTTAAAATAATTTATTTTCTGTTCATATTATGGCATCACCCTTGGGGAAAGTAGAATACTGTCCAATGTTAGGTTGATACTGGCTTGAGACACTTAGTCCAAGATTTCCATTATATCTGTTTTCAAATAGTCTAGGGAGGTACATGGCAGATCATTTACTCCCACATGGGGAATTAATTAAACTGATACTTGTGGTTCATTGACCTGAGTGCATGTGCGATCTGATGCATCCTCATCTCTGACAGGCAACTGACTGTAAACTTCTCCTTGCTCAGCCTGGTGAGTGTGACATTGGTGTGCCTTGCAATGGAGTCTACTATCAAAATGTTGGATTGTGTGGTGGTCTTTCTTATTGGCTTAGCCTTAGAGACACTGTGAGTTGAGACTGACTGTCTTTGCTGAGTGTTGCTCTGATAGTATGCATCTAAGGTTGCTGAGGGTAATTATTGTAATTGTTGTGTCTGGAAGGTCTTTGAGGTTTTGTATTGGGTAGATAACTTTTAAGGGCTTCAACATATGTAGGCCTATGTGTTTGTCCTGTAGTTTGTGTGGCAGGTATTATTTGGTAGTGTTAGTTTCTAACTACCTGTTTGGCATTTGTATTGGCTGTGTGTCAGAGCATTGCCTCTAGAGATTGGTCATAAGTATGTCCCTCACATATTGTATCTAACTGTTTAAGAATTAAGAGGCTGGCAAAAAACATGAGACAATAGCTACATTGTTACAAGACTCTCATTTCTAATAGACAGGCTACAGTACTGTAGAAAAATGCACATCCATGATTTCAGGTATAAATCTATTGTGTTTCAGATGGGGCATCAAAGGATTTATGCTCCTGTTTGTGCGACCACTTGTAAGGGAGAACCAACTTGAAAGGGTGGTAGTTGGTTAAGAAGTACAAATTTAATCTAATTTCAGGGATTGGTGCCCTTCTTCGTGCAAACCTGGTACTACTCAAGCACTTACATGCTCAGGAAGTCTTGGGGCAAGTTTTAAAGAAAATGTGCATTTGTAAGCACCTGCATCTTTACAGGGGATAGCTAACCACATCTGCATGAGGAGCAATATTGCAAAAATGTGACAACTTTCTTCAGGCAGAAAAACCATCAAGCAAGCAAGTTACCCCTCAGATCAATAGCAAACACACAATTTGAGGTCACAAACAATGATTCCCAAATCAGAAAAGACCTGGCTGCCCTTTACTGCTATTAGAGTACAGAACAAAGGCTTCTTAATGTGAAAACACTGTCTACGGCTCTCAAACTGCAGAAACTAGCCTAGTTACAACCATAAAACCAAACAGAAGTGTGGGAACTAATAGTAAACAACTGTGGCAGTAATGCAAGTTTCTACAATTTACAACACAGGGCAAGGAACAATAAATAATGCACATATATCAAAGCAAAACTAGTTATTTACAAGATAAAGTGCAGTCCAGCAATGTGAAGTACATATTCAGATATGGATGGATATGGATTTAGCACAACAATCAAATACAGTAGTAAAAGCAATGATCATTAAATACAGTTTTAAACTGCAAGTACTCTATAAAAATGCACAAATGTAACAACAGCAGCATTATACGTTAAAACAGAGTGCACATTAACACTTTAAAGTACGTATCTAGTAGTAGATGGATCAGAATTTAGCAAAAAGTCTCTGCAATCAATGGCATGGTTGCCAGTTAAGTGGCAGCTCTGACCTTATATAGGTAGCAAAATACAAACAAAGAAACTAGTCCTCAGGTGAACAGGAAACACTCAGACTTTGAGGTCACAAAGAGTGATGCCCAGCTCAGAGTCGACCTAGCTTCCCTCTTCTACCACTAGAGTACAGACCAATTACTTCTTGACTCATTAACACCTATGTGGTATGGAATGTTAGACCTCTTGCAGCCTATATGCATCTTGCATTCCAAGCATTGTTTTGAAAAAACATAAAATTCACAAGAAAAACAAATGTAAATATTTTGTGAACATTAAAAGCTATTAATACTGTAGAAATAATGTTGTTACTAAGAAGTATCCTTTACAGTGATAATAGTGCATTCATAGTCTTTTCCATAAATACTATAATATATTATAATGCACATAAACCCCAAATTATATTTTTGTAAGCTTTCACAAATTTTCATATTCTAAAAACTGCACAACCTATTCATATATTGTTAAAATGTTTCTGTTATCCAGACATAAGCTTCCACATGAAAACAAGAAATTCCGTTATATATGCATGTTTATTGAGATATTTACAGAGCTATGAAAACATGTTTAATTGTATAATTAGAAAAAATAATAATATTTGTATATGTGTCAAGAGATGCAACTTACAGTCCAAATACAAAGGACAGTTTTCTGCAACAACACCTAAAGTTTAATTCAATGTTATGCAACAGTTTGTAAGTCACTCAGTTTTGAAGTATTAAGTACATATTGAAATATTGCTTATTTTCAGAATTACTAGCAAACAACTACAGATATTTCACTGTGATATAAAACAGCATGGACAGTGAATTGCCATGTCTCCCACATTGTTGTTTCACACCATATACCTAAATAACACGTAGGTCTGTCAGTTATGAAAATATGAATACAAATTTGAAAATATGAATAATAAGTGGCAAAGAAAGGTTAATTTCTCCACTACAGAACATACAAGAATAACAATCTTAGTGTCATTTTGTTAATACCCCTTGCCCCTTCTAATTCTGCCTGTTATTAGCTGGTAAGTCACTTAGTTAAAGAAGCTAAACCCCAAAATGTTCTGGATGCCATAAGATGGTATTAATGTGAACTGGAAATGGAAAACAAAGGAGTTTTAGGCTGTAAAAGCACTGTCTGGGGATTCCAAAAATGTAGAAACTAACCAAGTTACAACTTTAAAATCAAACAGAACTGAAGAAATGCAAAGTAAGCAACAGTGACAATAATCCAATAAATTAAAAGTTAGAACCTAGAGCAAGGACACAGCAAATAATGCTAGATATTAAAACAGTTCTTCAATATACAAAGTAAGGTACAATTTTGCAATATGGATTAAATATTTAGATGCCTTAGTAGTATTACCTTGCAATGTGAATAGTCTTAGAAAAATAATGGACAGCTGCAAACAATGATCTAGGAAAGGATGGTAGACGTTGTTTTCACAAAATTAGGGTTGAGCGGCCGCGGTGGTGATGGAGAATAAGGGACAATGCACAAGAGCTGAGTGTGACACAAAAGGATGGGTGCACAGATGATGAGGAATAGAAGGATGACACAGAGACAGATGAAATACCAAACTGGCCCAGAGATAACTTATTAAATCCCTAACCAGTGGCATCATCGTGGGTGGTTCCCAATGCTGATGACCACCTTTCTGGTGGCTCAGTGTCTGGAGTCTTGCACTCATTGCAGGAGGTGTTGTTATAGTTTCCACCAACCTTCTATTGTGCTTTCAACTGATACCTCTACAACAGTTGGAAACTAGGGTTATTTGGGCAATGAAAAGCATCCTGGACTGCATATAGAAGAGGAGTCACTACTTTTCTTTGATAAGACAGTCCTAGGACACACAGGTGGACAGCATTACCATGCAGTAGCTGGTGGCAACAGTCAAGGTGCTTCAAGCTGTTCTGTACCAGAAAAAGGAGGCAAAATGGGAGGAAAGTGAACACTGATGTAATGGAAATGAGTAAATTATGACAAATAAATAGAAAACTGATGAATGAAATTTCAGACATTTACAAGGTCAGAGAACAAAGCATTCAAGCATATTAAGGTAGTATGCCTGTTGAGATTGATATTTTCCCATGTTGCAAACAGAAGGCAAGTAGGAAAAGGGCATTACTAGCATAATACAAGCATTGCCAATACATTTAAAAAGAATGGAATTCTGACCTGGTATGTGAATGTGCTGTGAGATCTATAGGGCTATGAAGGTGATAAATGTTATGAACCATCTTCTGGAATGCAAACACTGATAGTATACTTACAAATATTTTGCACAAATCATTCCACCTATCCAAATGCACAATATTTGACAATAAAACAAGCTGGGCAGTGAAGGCTGCATATAGGTTCATAGGTGCATACTAGGCTAATGGCCTTGGAACCTTTACAAGCCTAGCCCATAGAAGTGCCCTGGCATTGTGTGGACCAATGTTATTTTCCAGTGCTGCTATCAAGTAGAGCTACTGGTGTGATCCCCGGGGTGAACTTTCTATTTCCCATCCACTCATCAAGATTTCTCTTGAAGAGGTGCTCTGCTTGACATGTACGGGAAGTCTGCTCCAGAGCATGGGCAGTCTCTGGGTTATGAACCTGTCCCTCCAGCATGTTCTGTTGATTGTGGTAATGAGGTTGAGGTCTCTGGAGCATGTGGTGCGGAGATATTGGGATTTCTTTAGATGTAGCATTTCTAACAGAGCTGGGTCAGACATGGCTTTGCAAGTCAAGCAGAGATCGCCTCTTAGTACACAATATGAGACAGAGAATAGCTGGAGTTTTTTTGAGTCTGTCCATGTAGGACATGTGTTTAAGGCCTAGGATCCTCTTCATGAGGTACTTTACTGGCCTATCCAGCTGTTGCATGTGTCTAGTGAGGTACGTGCCAAATGGGGCATAATACTCGATGATTGGCCTAATGAGGGAAGAGTAAAGAGAGATGATGACCTCTTTCTTTCTTTCTTCCTGGATGCAAAACCCTTGGTAAAGAGATGTGCCACATTGAAGGACTTTCTGACTACAGTGGCAATGCGGTGGTCGAAGGAGAGGTTGCTATCAACCTGTGTCCCCAGATCTCTTATAATGTCTTCACTGTTTAGTGGGCTCCTATCAATGTGGTAATTAGTGAGAACTGAGTTTTTCAAAGGGGATGATGACACATTTTTTGGCATTACGCTTAAGGTTATGGTTTTGATACCAGCCATTGGTCTCAGTGAGGCCTTTTTGTAGGATGTCTGGATCACTTGGGAAGTAAATAATGGCTCCCAGCTTGCAGTCATCTGTGAACTTGGTCAGCCAGAGTCCCTCAGTGTTGGCCTGGACTTCTGAGAAATAGATGCTAAACAGGAGAGGACCCAGGACTGATCCTTGTAGGACTTCACTCGTGACTGGTCGGCACTCTGACTTGGAGTCCACTACTTTCACACTGTGGGTTCTATCTATGAGCCAATTTACAACCACATAGTGATATAGGGGTTCATGCCTTGTTTGGTGAGTTTATCATAATCTCCAAGTGGGGTATGGTATCAAAGGCCTTGCCAGATCGAGGTAGGCTATATGAACTGCCTTGCCTGCCTCCACAGCTCTGGTGACTGACTTAAAGAAGTCAACCAGGTTGAACAGGCATGATCTACCTTTCACAAAGGTATGTATAGATTTGTGTGACACCCCACCCAAAGTCTTTCATGGTGCCGAAAGATGGACCACTAAAAATAAAAGTGCACCCTGCTGCATGCAGTTGCATGTAGATGGGTACAGTACTCAACATTACTGAGGACAGCAATGACCAAGTTTAACAGAGAAAGAGAAAGAAAGAAAGAAAAAAAAGCAACTTCAAATATATTTATAAAGTCCAAAACATACACTGTAAAGCAGTAGGAAACACTTTCAGTCAGCCAAACTCTTCAGTCCAAGCTGCTTTTATTCTTCCAAAATACAAAGACACAGATTGAACACTTTCATCCCCTGAACTGGAGAATTCATCAGACTCTAACTGCACTCCAAGTACAGCCTTTAAATAATGTTAAAATGAGTGATGTCATCACCCTTCACAATCCTTTAAAAATACAACTACCTTAGTGCTCAAATGAAATGCACTACAAACCCATTTTAACACAAGAACATTTTAACAAACATCATTTATAAAGAACTTTTCAAATTCCAAGACATTCATCAAATGTAAACTTAAAAATTGTTTAAGATAAAAAATCAACCACATTTTGTCCATTGACTTGCTTTAAAACATATATATATATATATATATATATATATATATATATATATATATATACACTGTGTAGTTCAAATATATTTCTTGGATACTATATATTTGTAGTCATGGAATCAAACAGTAGCATTTCAATGAAATACTTATTTGCATAAAATAAGGTTTGGAAGAGAATAGTAGCAGTATAGATAGATGCCCATCTTAAAAGTGTGGAAATGCAATACTGACAGTGACTATACAGGTACTTACTGAAGAACTGTGGCATTTTCTTCTATATTTCTCCCATCCACTGGGCTAGTCAGTGCAGCTGCTATTTTTGCAGATGAACGTGCCTGAGGAAGTACTGTTCACATGTCCAGGGTATCCTGGTGTCCTGCTCAGGAGGTCCACCAAATTAGTCATTGCATCAGTATTTCTTTAAGTACCACCTTGTTATGCATCTTGTCTCTCACCATACCTGATGGTGGGTCTACTTCAGAAGACTGACAAACCAAAAGATTGAATCCCAAAAGACTGAAAATTCAAAATACTGAATGATGGAATTTGCCCCTTCTCCACTGTTGTGCAATCTTGTAGTTGGTATATATAGTTAGTAGGGGGTGTGAGGGGGTCACACCCCCCCACGTGAGGGGTGTGCAGGGGGGCTTTCACCTGGCATTAAAAATGTGTTCAGTATTTTGAATATTCAGTCTTTTGGGATTCAGTCTTTTGGTTTGTCAGTCTTCTGAAGTTGACCCCTGATGGTATACAGGTACATTCAAATTTTTGTCTTTTTTAAACATCAGCCTGGTGGTCTTTCTACTTACCAGTGTTCAGGTTGATATAACCCACTTCCACAATGAGTAATACCACTGTTTTAATCCTAAGCTCAACATGTTACTGCCACCCTTACTGTCCAAAGTCAAGAAACAACATGGTAGCACTTTTATGAAAGTGAGGCTGCTAGGGTGTGAACCATGCCTTGTACAATGTAATTATTATCAGATGAGGTGGCTCTGAGGTTGTGCTTGGCTGTGCAAGGTGTAGTAATAGACAAAAACTAGTCAAACAGGAGTGCATGCTTGCAGTTCACAGTGATCGCTCACTCTCATGTGAAATTGTATATGACAATGAAGAGGTGTGCACATTTGGGCAATAATACAATTGCGCCATTTGCCACTGTGGCTTGCTTGAATAACAACTTTATAAACTTACATAAACTGAAGCACCATGTTGTTGTTTGTCTTTCCCCAGTTAGGGGTCGCCACAGCAGAACTCCGGTCCGCTAATGATTGGCAGTAGATTTTCACAAACACCAAGATGCCAGCTCGACATTCAACCATTAACAAAGGGCACACCCATTTACACATGTCTTTCAAACACCAACACAACCATTGGTAGGACATGCAGACTCCACACAGAAGGTACTCCCACCAGGAATCGAACAGGAGAACCTCTTGCTGTGAGGCAACAATGCTACTGCTGCACCACCACGGATGACTGAAGCACATTACATACTGTAATTTTGCATGCCACCATTTACTGCATTTATGCAAAGATCATTGGAATGCCAAAGTAATAGCAAAAGACTATAGTGAATGAAATTACAGGAGCATGAGAGTGCAGATATTCAGAACATTTTATGACATGAAGAATAGGGCAGAAAGTGCATCTACGGTACTGGTAAGAAAATGTTATTTACATTATTGCTAACTATCACTACATCTACAGTTTTTTTTGTCATGTGATTTAATGAGCAGCATTATATTTTTCTTAATGTCCTGGATACCTATTAAAAGATATGCATAGGACCACTGTACACTGACTTGATTGCCTGTAAGAGACACACATCATCAGTCACCTTGCAACCCCACCACACACACACACACACACACACACACACACACACACACACACACACACACACACACACACACACACACAAAAAATGCAACAATTAACAGTCACATACTATGTAGTTTTTCGGTATAGAAAATTGATCTGAACAGATAAAGGAAAAAACACACACACTTGTACATAAAGATAGACCCACTGACACACAGACACAAACAAACACAAGCACACACAAACTCATGCTCCACTTTTAATATTCTAAGCTGATCTGAGTTACATAGTAATGTTAAGCAAAGTCAGGCAAGATCACATATAGTTGCTGTTCCAGTTGCTATAGCCCACTCCCACATCTAGTATTACCAATGATTTACTCCAAAGATCAACATGTTACAGCAATAGGGACAAGACACAGTCAGGATAACTTCACTTATGATGAAACAATCACCTCATGGAAATACGTAAGACATATTTTAAGTGCCTATTCAGAAACAGGTTCCCTGATAAGCAGAGTATGCAAAAAATATGGAACCAAGTGCTGGGAGACATAAATGATATTGGAGGATGGACTTGTATATTGGCACAGTGTAGGACAAGAGGAAGGGAGGAAACCACTAGGTGTCACATTTCAGAAGTTAAGCACAACCAAATGCCTTTGCTCATAACTCCACTATAGGAGGTCCTTCTACTGAAAAAAATCATACTAAAGACTATTTAGTATCTCTTCACAGTGATGACCATGACTGTGATGATGGTGGCATATGTAGTATTCAATATGGCGTGGATGCTGGCAATTTGGTCAGTCCAGTATGTGTCTACAACTGGCTGAGCAGGTCAGTGTCTTCAATGGGAAGGCTTTATATTAGGACATCTAACCTATTTGTAGTCATATTTAACTACTATATATTTGTCTTCCTTGTTAGTGACTGTCTTCCTTGTTACTATAGGGGTGAGTATCCCTCCCTAACACGTGGGAGACTGGGGTTTGATTCCTGATGGGGAGCATGCGACTTGGGTGGCACAGTGGTGCAGCAGTTAATGTTGCATCACAGCAAGAGGTGCTCTGGTTCGATTCTTAGCTGGGGTGCCTTCTGTGCAGAGTTTGCATGTTCTCTCTGCATTTGTTTGGGTTTCCTCTGCGTACTCTGGTTTCCTCCCACAGTCTAAAGACATGCAAATGGAGCATTTCTCCCCGACCTCTGCTGAAAATAGGCTCTGTGGAGTCTAGTTGGACTTTCTCAGTCAACAAATGTAAAAAAAAATATTTCATTATCACTCTAGCAGGTAATTTATGATTACAAATCTCCCTGAACACTCAGGTATATGACTTGATAGAATCTTGCACCATCTTGTGTTCCCCCCAAAATACTTTTCTCACAACTTGATTGAAGAGAAAAAAATTTAAAAAAGGCTCTTTTTTGTTTATTTTAAACTTTAAGAAACTGCTGTTGAAGGTACTTGCTACATTTTATGCCATGCATGGAGTATTACAACACTTAGTTTCATTCTTTTTACCTGTAGTAAACTTTTTGCTACATTTGCAGCAAGCAGTTTGCAATAGTTTACACCACACATGGAGTACTACAGCACTCGGTGTTAACTACTAAAGCAATACTAGCATTATTTTTATGCAGGTATGCACTGAAGGATAGGATCGGACAATAGAGGCCGTTAACACTTTGTGCCCCTGGTAGCTGCCTGTTCACCCTAACCTAGCTTTGGTACTATGTAGAATGAATTTCGTTCTTTTTACCTGCACTGCTCTATGTGCAGGGTCATATGTATTTATAATTCCTGTAACATACAACAGTACAATATTTGCCATTTGATCCCAGGTATTTCAGCAAGTCATCATCATTAGTAAAGTAATATGGTGTGCAACATTATGCAGACGCTGACATGATAGACATCCACAAAGTAGATGTGGAGAAAAAATAACTTCCATTTTCTTATTGGGCAGGTTAAAAACTAATAATAATTTATACATACATATATAAATAGATACATACATACATACAATGCATATATAAATAAATAAAGAAAAACCTACTTAGCCTTGGAATTAAAACATCAAAAACATCTATACACAAGTGTCAGCAGTAGAATCAGACTGATACCTACAATCCCTTCACAAGCAGGGTAAGACACAGAAAAAAATCAAATTAGAGCACACGTTACAAACCTCCAGCACAATAAATCTTTTACGTAGCAAGTTTATCAAGCCCAGCAGAAAAAAAGACACTGTAGACCATGGTTGCAATGTAAAATCAGCTTCATGTTGTCTTGTGTGCGTGTGTGTGTGTGTGTGTGTGTGTGTGTGCATGCGTGCGTGCATGTATGTGTGTAAATGTATGGGTATATGTATGTGTCAGTTTATGTGTATCTGCCTTCAAAAACTTGCATGCAATTTGTGTTGCTCCTTTTCCTTCTGTTTACCACCTCTTACAAACTGTTCACCTTTCAATGACTCTTTAGATCTAGTGTATCTACTATGGATATGTAAGATGCTCAGATAGGCGTGCTTTTTGGCCTTCATGTTCTTTTATTTCTGCCTTCCCAAATATGCAGGGCACACATCACTTTCTATTTGTGTGACATAAATCTACACCCCAACTCACTAAGTAACATTCCCAAATAGTCCCAAACTAGAAACCATCACACTGGAAGTTTTCAACTCTATAGAAACTGGCTCAATAAATCTCAGTTGCTCTTAAATCCCAGTAAAACCAAACTAATCTTCTTCCTTCCTAAAAACATAAATCAGAACAACACCGACCCTAATATTAACTCCTCAAAACAACACAAAATTTGAAAATGTCACTGATACAAAGTCACTATGTCTTATCATTAATAACAAGTTAAAATTTGATGTGCACTTTAACACTACAGTCAAAAGGATAGACTGAAACTAGACTATCTTTACAGAGTAAAGCATCTGCTAAGTGATCACAGTAGAAAAATAACTGCCACCTCCCTTATCCTTCCTTCCCCTCTGCATTCCTCAACAATATTCACAAATGTCAACTCTTCCATCAAATGCAGATTAGAAAGCACCTCCAACAAAATTAACAAATTAGCCTACAGCCTCCCAAACCAGTCCCACCACTGCACACTGCTCAATACCCTTAACCGACTTGAACTTCCTCGACATATTACTTTCTCCCAGCTTCTCAGAGCACAGAAAATACTTCACCATCCACTTAAAACATCCTTGCTGTCAAATCACATCTAATGGCTTATACCAAATAGAACCCTAAGATCCTCAGAAGTTAAAGTAACTTCTGCTAATACATCTAATAATTATTACGGTGACTAAGTATTCTCTTTTGCCATTTCAAAGGCATGAAACAAAATTTCAAACCACACCAGACTCTTAAATAACCTGTAACAATTAAATTTCTCCCTAAAATGTCACCTGGCAACTAATAAACTATTAAGTGTACTACACCTAGAGTTAATGCTGTCCACCATAGATACTATACAAGCATATTAATATGATATTTTTGATTCTACTCACAGTAGCTTGAAAATATTTATTTCCTTAATCTGATATGCTTTATAAACAATGTTTGTTGACTGTTTTTCCTTTTAAATTGTCAAAAATGTATTTCTATCCTTATTTTGTAACTTTTTCCCTGGACTTCTATTGAAAATGGGCATTTCAGTTACCAGAAGGACTTTCCCGGTAAACAAAAGTAAATAAATAAATAAAATAAATAGACTTTCCTCATTTAAGTGGCACATTCCTGTTTCTTGCACCCCAATTCCTTAAGTACCATTCTGCATATAAATGGAACTCAGATTGTCTTTAAGATGAATAGCACACAATGCTGTGATCGGTGCACTGTCCACTTTACTCTGATAGACACGGAGTACCTGCTGACAGGTGCAAGTTTCATTTTCTTATCCTCTTTTCTATCAGTGCTGTGGCCAACATGACCTCGGTATTACTTTTAGTACTCAAAGATGGGATCTCTGAATCTGACTGCTGATTACTTGTAATACATCATTCACAGAAGTATTACGTCCACTTCATCCTATATCATGTGAATGCTATGAAAAAAAGGCTATATGCAGCACATTTCAAGGATTTATGTTTAATTTATATTTTATTTTGACATCACGCCCTTATTTTCCATGTCTCATTTGCTATAAATCTAAGAATAAAGCAGTTTCAGTGGTTTTCTATGTATCATGCTGACAGCTCATTTATTATGCTGTCTTGTTTCTCAGCATGTCTGAACAATCTGGCTGTTTTTGGGATATATTGCATTATGATTTTCTTCCACCTACTAAAGTTAAGTTCAGCAGGAGAAGAATATACGCAGCCCAGGCAGTCAGACAGACAAACATAGCTGTGAATTCTGGTAGCATGATATTTTAGGAGATTTCACTTAAAATGCATGCTAGTTTCAGAGATTAATAACTTTGTACCACAAAAGCAATAAAACGATGTAAATGTATTTTAATGCGGAGAACACCCACTGTCAATATATATCAGTGTCTTAAAGAAAACAAATAAGAAACACAAGAAAACAGATTGTGAGGTAAAATAAAAATGGAAAGCAGATAACTTGAGAAGTAATGGGGAAAAAATGGCAGTCTGAGTGAGCTGCTCTGCCCAGTATGAGTGATGGAATGGAAGGATGATTTATTAAATGCACTTTGCACAAGTGCCCTTGAATGCAGTTGATTCCAGTAATTTCAAATCAAGTAGTATTACAAAATCCTAAAAACTAATGCTAAACAAGGCAATGGGGTTATATTCTTCAACGCTGGATTCTTAGCGAAATGATGAGATTTTATGCAATTATTATGTCCATTTTAACAAAACTCATAATGGCTATTTTGCATCAGGAGTTTAAAAGTTGGGATTTTTGTGACCAGGAGCAAAACAAACACTGAAATACACTGAGCTGAAAGTTGGCCTTAGTGGTTATTGCAATCTGGAACTGTTACTGAAGTAAACAGCTGTACAATTATTGTAAATCTCAGGAACTTCAGACAGATGTCAGCTGAAATTCACAACAGAAATGTTGCATTAGATAAAACTTAATGAGTGATGGTTATCCGAAGAAGCTGACCAGAGAGGTGATGAAGGTGAGACACACTC
Organism: Protopterus annectens; assembly: GCF_019279795.1. NCBI lineage: Eukaryota > Metazoa > Chordata > Ceratodontiformes > Protopteridae > Protopterus > Protopterus annectens. Next base: position 154,842,386 of record NC_056736.1, read on the forward strand.
AGATTTTTGTAAGTCATTTGATTTAGCACCATGCAAAGGTTTAGTTGACAAACGTAGGCTGGGTTGTAATGAGTTTTAATGTATTTGATTGGCTGAAACATTAACAGAACCTTAGGATAAATCAAGAGGCAGGCCCAGCCACAGGTGAAATGGTGCCCTAGGCAATAGGGGTCCATGGTGCCACTGCTGCCTACAGCCATCCCAGACACAAGCACACATCCCTCAGCACACCCTCCCACCTTTTTAGCCTCCAACATGGCCTCCTTATGTTTATCAGATTACTTTTTTACTACATTTTTTTTTTCACATTTTATCTTACTTAGCTTTTTCCTGCACACTTTCAATACACCCTAACTGGGCCAGATGCTGCAGTAATTATTGTGAAGGAACTAACTGAATTAAGGTAGGGTCCAAAGAATACTCAATAAACTGAAACCAAAGGTCTGTGGCCCAGTAGGTACCTAAAAGCCATTGAGTTATAGATGCTTTGAGGTGCATTCTAGAGACATATTCCAACTGTTTCTCTGATGGCTTGACCAAAAAAATATTTCTACTACTATTATTGTTGCTGTTGTTATTGTTGTTTTTGTTGCTGTTATATTTATTATTATTATTATTATTATTGACATTATTTATTTATGTTTTTAGTCTTTAAACACAGACAAACTGGCACTGCCTCTGAAAGCTAGTCTATCACAATATGCACAAAGACACACAAACACACACACAGACACACACACACACACACACACACACACACACACACACACACACACACACGTGCACATGCACACACACACACACACACACACACACACACACACACACACACACACACGCACACGTGCACACAAGCACGTGCGTGCACACACACACACACACATACACGCACACACACACGCACATACACACACGCGCGCGCGCACACAAGCATGCACGCACACACACACACACACACACACACACACACACACACACGCGCGTACACACACACACACACACACACACACACACACACACACACGCACACACGCACACATGCACCATCACACACAGACACATAAATTCAAACCTAACACACGTGCACAATACACACTTATCTACAGGCAAACTGGCATCTACATCACATGTTTGGGAAGTTGTGGGAAACCAGAGTACATGGATAAACCCTTCTCACATTGACAGAGAGTATTCAGATTCCACACAGCAGCCATAACCACGAACTCAACCAAATCTGGTGCTGCAAGATTTATTTATTTATTTTATTTTTATATTTGTTAACTGATTGTGTGTGTAGGGTGTAAGCATGGATGTAAGAGCAGGGCAGGAGTTTGGGTTAATCAGGATGCTATGTGCAATTTGTAATTGTGATATATGAATTCTGGTAGCATGATATTTTAGGAGATTTCACTTAAAATGCATGTTAGTTTCAGAGATGAATAACTTTGTACCACAAAAGCAATAAAATGATGTAAATGATGTTACTACTGAGAACACCCACTGTCAATATATATCAGTATCTTAAAGAAAACACATATGAAACACAAGAAAACAGATCGTGAGGTAAAATAAAAATGGAAAGCAGATGACGACCTGAGAAGTAAATGGGAAAAATGGCAGTCTGAGTGAGCCGCCCTGCCCAGTATGACTGATGGAATGGAATGATGATTTATAAAATGGCAGTCTGAGTGAGCTGCCCTGCCCAGTATGACTGATGGAATGGAAGGATGATTTATAAAATGGCAGTCTGAGTGAGCCACCCTGCCCAGTATGGCTGATGGAATGGAAGGATAATTTATAAAATGGTAGTCTGAGTGAGCTGCCCTGCCCAGTATGACTGATGGAATGGAAGGATGATTTATAAAATGACAGTCTGAGTGAGCCGCTCTGCCCAGTATGACTGATGGAATGGAAGGATGATTTATAAAATGGCAGTCTGAGTGAGCTGCCCTGCCCAGTATGACTGATGGAATGGAAGGATGATTTATAAAATGGCAGTCTGAGTGAGCCACCCTGCCCAGTATGGCTGATGGAATGGAAGGATGATTTATAAAATGGCAGTCTGAGTGAGCTGCCCTGCCCAGTATGACTGATGGAATGGAAGGATGATTTATAAAATGGCAGTCTGAGTGAGCTGCCCTGCCCAGTATGACTGATGGAATGGAAGGATGATTTATAAAATGGCAGTCTGAGTGAGCCACCCTGCCCAGTATGACTGATGGAATGGAAGGATGATTTATAAAATGGCAGTCTGAGTGAGCTGCCCTGCCCAGTATGACTGATGGAATGGAAGGATGATTTATAAAATGCCAGTCTGAGTGAGCCACCCTGCCCAGTATGGCTGATGGAATGGAAGGATGATTTATAAAATGGCAGTCTGAGTGAGCTGCCCTGCCCAGTATGACTGATGGAATGGAAGGATGATTTATAAAATGGCAGTCTGAGTGAGCTGCCCTGCCCAGTATGACTGATGGAATGGAAGGATGATTTATAAAATGGCAGTCTGAGTGAGCCACCCTGCCCAGTATGGCTGATGGAATGGAAGGATGATTTATAAAATGGCAGTCTGAGTGAGCTGCCCTGCCCAGTATGACTGATGGAATGGAAGGATGATTTATAAAATGGCAGTCTGAGTGAGCTGCTCCACCCAGTATGACTGATGGAATGGAAGGATGATTTATAAAATGGCAGTCTGAGTGAGCTGCCCTGCCCAGTATGGCTGATGGAATGGAAGGATGATTTATAAAATGGCAGTCTGAGTGAGCTGCCCTGCCCAGTATGACTGATGGAATGGAAGGATGATTTATAAAATGGCAGTCTGAGTGAGCTGCCCTGCCCAGTATGACTCATGGAATGGAAGGATGATTTATAAAATGACAGTCTGAGTGAGCTGCCCTGCCCAGTATGACTGATGGAATGGAAGGATGATTTATAAAATGGCAGTCTGAGTGAGCTGCTCCGCCCAGTATGACTGATGGAATGGAAGGATGATTTATAAAATGGCAGTCTGAGTGAGCTGCCCTGCCCAGTATGACTGATGGAATGGAAGGATGATTTATAAAATGGCAGTCTGAGTGAGCCACCCTGCCCAGTATGACTGATGGAATGGAAGGATGATTTATAAAATGGCAGTCTGAGTGAGCTGCCCTGCCCAGTATGACTGATGGAATGGAAGGATGATTTATAAAATGGCAGTCTGAGTGAGCTGCCCTGCCCAGTATGACTGATGGAATGGAAGGATGATTTATAAAATGGCAGTCTGAGTGAGCCACCCTGCCCAGTATGACTGATGGAATGGAAGGATGATTTATAAAATGGCAGTCTGAGTGAGCTGCCCTGCCCAATATGACTGATGGAATGGAAGGATGATTTATTAAATGCACTTTGCACAAGTGCCCTTGAATGCAGTTGATTCCAGTAATTTCAAATCAAGTAGTTTTACAAAATCCTAAAAACTAATGCTAAACAAGGCAATGGGGTGATATTCTTCAACGCTGGATTCTTAGAGAAATTATGAGATTTTATGCAATTACTAGATTTATTTATTTATTTTATTTTTATATTTGTTAACTGGTTTAGTCCAATTAGGCCCATAGAGCCCTTTTTCAGCGGAGACCCAAGCAGAAAAGCTCCAGGAAACTAATTAGTAAAAATAAGAAAAATAAAACCTAACAATTCAAGTTGTAAGATAATTAACAGTACAGGAACAGAAAGAAATATACAACAGGAATATTTACAAGGCAAAAGTACAGTATTTTGAGAATGCAGTAGCAATATGTTTGAGAAATTTGGTTAGCATTATCAATGCCTTAAAATAAAAAAAGAAATATTTTCTAATATGTAATATACAATTCAAAGTAACACCAAGACATAGTACATAAAAGATGCATTTAATAGCATAGTTACTAACTGCAGAGAGAGTATATATGTAGATAGTTTAGATAGGAAATACCAGGTAGATATGTTAATCGAGAGAAGAAGAAAAATTCATTAGGTTATTTCCTGACAAGTACAGATTAATGCATGTTGGAAATTAATTTTTAGTTGCTTTTTGAATTCACCACTTAGTGGCATAGTTCACATAGTGGAGCGAAGGGACAATGGAAGTTTGTTCCATGAGTATGCAACTGAATGACTGTAAAGTATTTTTCCAATATTTTTGTTTGGATTGGTTACCTGAAGTTGATTTTGTTGTGTGCATCTGATGTCATGATTGAGTGTGTAGGGTGTAAGCATGGATGTAAGGGCAGGGCATGAGTTTGGGCTAATCAGGATGCTATGTGCAATTTGTAATTGTGATATTTAAAGCCTGTGGGGGAGCTCAAGCCACCTTAAGCTTTTCAGGGATATACAATGATGGGATATGATGGGATATGTAGCTATTACTGGCTGCAAATTTGACTTTCTTGTTATAGGTGGTTTCTAGTTTGGTTAATAGATTATTTTGGAGGTTACTAAGTATGGGAGTAGCATATAACAGAGATGGTAGAATAAATGCTTGAGCTAGTATAAGTCTAGATTTGTTAGGTATATATTTCTTGTTGTGGTACAAAAGACCTAGTTTTTGATTGGAATTTTTGATACAGTTTAAGATACGTAGGTCGAATATTAATTGATCATCTATTAACACCCAGTAATTTGGTGTTTGAGTTGGTGCTGATAATTCTGTTATTTAAGGATGAGATGCTGAAGTCTTCTTAAGCTGGACTGAGGTTTTTTGAAAGGAAAAGAAGAAGCTTAGTGTTTTTGGGGTTGAGATGCTGGTTGATTTCAATTAGGTGCAGAAGTTGTTGAGGAAAAGTGTGGAGTTTTTTTTTTTTATTGTCAGATGTGTTAATAACTGTGGAATCATCTGCATACTGTATTATGGTAGAGTAGGGCAGGAGACATGAAGGTTATTTCTAAATATATTAAAAAGTAGGGAGCACAGGATAGAGCCATGGGGAACCCTGGTCTTAACAAGATGGAAAGGGGAGAAGGATATTTGCCATCTGACAGACTTGATATCTGTTTGAGAGGTAGCTGTTAAACCAGGAGGTAGTGGAGGTAGAGATCTACAGGTTTGAAAGTTTATTTATCCATTAATCCATCTTAGCTCTCAAATGTAATTCCCCTTTAGTCTCTCCTTACTCTCCTTCAATTAAATTATTTTACCCCTTTATATCTCTCTAGTTTCCATTATCAGGACTATAACCTCCTTTTCAGCCTCTGCTGCTTCCTACCTAACCTACCCTTCTCTTATTTCTCTTCCTTTCTTTCTTAATGATCATCCTTTTCCTATACCCACCCTACTCTTTTATGTTTATTTTTTCCCTTTATATTTCTTTCCATCTCCCTCTTTGTTGTTGTCTTTCTCATATCTAATTGTTACCTTACCCTGAACTTTTTCTTAAATATGTAACCTATTTTGTTTTTGTCTTTTGATTTTTGTTAAATTGCTAAATATCACTGTAACCTGCATTTTAAATGTTTATCTGTTACTTTGAGCTTTTCTCCCCGGGCCTCCGCTGAAAATGGATATGTATCCAGTCGGTCTTTCCCAGTTAACAAATGTAAAATAAAATAAATAAATAGAATAAATAAATAAATTTAGGAGGATGGGATGGGAAACAGTATCAAATGCTTTGGATAAGTCGAGGAACAGAGCTGATATGAGTTTATTATTATCTCTGGCTTGGGAAAGGTTGCATGCGAAAGATATGAGGGCAGTGGTAGTGCCTTGCGAGGGTCAGAAACTGTGCTCTGTGGGTGTAATTAGCTTTGCCTGTAAGAGGTGGTTTAGTATTTGTTTATGTATACATTTTTCTAGTATCTTGGATAAGGGCGATAATATGGAAATAGGCCTGTAATTTGACAGTTCCGTAGAATTTCCTCCTTTGTTGAGGGGTATTAAGAAGAATTTTTTTCCAGATATCTGGTACTGTGTTTTCTTGGCTGGATCTATTGATAAGTATAGATACAGGGTATGCTATGGATCTGCAGTCATGTTTGAGAAATAATGGAGGGAGTTTGTCGGCTGATGGGGAACAGGTTTTGAGTTTGTTAAGAAGTGATCTGATGAAGGACGTTGCTACAAGTACTAGAGAGAATGAGAGAAGAGATGAGGTTGGAGTTGAAGTCTTAATATCGAGAGTGTCTGGTTTAGTAAGCGTTTCTATTGTTTTGATGAAAAAGTTGTTAAGTAGAGTTGCAGTTTCACTAGAAGGTTTGATAGGGAAGGGTTTTGATGAAGAGTGGTTCCCTGGAGACAATAATTTGTTTTTTTGAGTACCAGAATTTCTTTGGGCTGGAATGTAGGTTGGTCAGAGATTTTTGATTGAAATTATTTTGTCCAGTAGGGTCTGCTTTTTTGTTTGGTTGAGAAGTTGCTTATAAAAGTTCAGGTGGAAAGTTGAATTTTTTTTCCCGTGGTATCCAGTTGTTCATAAGGGATTGCATTGCCTGGCTTAGCCATGAGAGATGGCAATGCTACTCAATGAAGGACTGTACTGATTATTAGTACACTTTATGCGTGATTGTAATAATGACCAGTTACTTTTCATATAAATCATGCTCCTGTCAGATCATCAATGATAGCCACTTCACATGTGAAGCTCTGATGCTTGTGATGGAAAGTGAAGGATGTATCTCACTTGTTACTCTTACATACATTGCAACCCAACCTTCCTCACACAAACACACACACACACACACACACACACACACACACACACACACACACACACACACACACACACACACACACACACACACACACACACACACACACACACACACACACACACACACACACACAGCATTAACCATGGCATTGTCAGTTTTACAATGATTTTAGAAATGCATTCCTTGAGTATGGTCTTGTTAAGCCAGATCAGTATCTACTGCTTAACAGTGTTTAAATAACAGTAGAAGACAGCCACATATATCCACTGATGTCCTCTGTACCTATCAATGATAGTTACTTTACTGTGTACACGTCAGATGTCAGAGTATTCCATCTTGCTTCACACAAATGCAAACAACTCTTTCAAAGCCAGATGAAAGAGACAAGACAGTCAGTTACTTCCATCCAGGAAAAACACACCACCACTAAACTGTAACTGCCAGTTCTGTGTGTACTTCAGAAGTCTGGCTGTTACAGAAAATGATGGTGATATTATAATTTCATCTTTGTTCCACATATTCAAATATTTCAAGTTGCTTCACAGAAATCACAACAATACAGTAAAGCAAGAGTAATGATCAAACAACAGTTAGTAATTTTCCTCCATGCAATCTCACCAATTACAGTTATTGTCTCACTCTTATTAAAACATGCCCTTTCAACTTCATAGTGAAAAATATGTGGTGAATCCAGGAAAAAAATAAAAATAAAAAAAAAAATAATTGTGGAAACAAAAGCCTAAATCAGGACAAATATTAAAAATAGCATTTGCATATACAGTCAGATAGTTGATAGAATAAGCAGGTTATCACAGAATTCAAAGAAAATCACTCATGTCTGTCACTATTTAATAATTGCAACCCTCTGTCATTGACTAGAAAACCACACATATTGCTATAAAGAAGCTAAAAATATGCCACAAAATGAAGGAAAGCCATAGCTCTCAGCCTAACTATGGTGAGGGGGAGGTCCAAAAATAAGTGAAAAGTTCAATATTTTTCAGTCAAACAGAACTGTATTAGAACAACAAGCTTTGTACTAACACACAAAACTGTAATATGTGGCATTATTGATAATAATCCGTATCAGTTTTTGAGAAAGAACAAGATAAAAATTTGAAGCAGTAGGAGAAACATTTTGCAAAATCAGTGGTAGTTCAGAGGGTGAAATTAGGGTCCATCAATATGTAGTCTGTTTGTTCTTCAGATAAGTAAACCAATCATTTGCCAGGATTACAAAAAAAAAAAAAGATGACTGTCTGTACCTTACAACTCAAAAGAAAGTGCGTGATTCAAAAGAGGCTGAGAACAGGTCATTCAGAATCTGGCCATATGTATGCTTGTTGATAGATAGGCCTCCTTTCACTGAAATAAGTCACTTATACTGAGACCGGGGGGGGGGGGGGATTCAGTAATCTTTCATGTAGGACGAACAAAGTCCTACTCGGAGACTGCCGTCTAAGAGTTAGAAGTCAGCGTGTCATGCATATGCATGAGGGCACACTGACTCAACTCCCAGGCTAACACGGAGAGTGTAGGAGTGCAGGGGGTGTTTCAGACTGCCGAGCAGTCCAAACATCCACGCCCCTGCAAGTGCCTAACTCTGCAAATGTCAGGAGATATGAGCGAGTTTGCTCAAATGTGTATACCCCCAAAACTACACTCCCCCACATTAAAATGCCCTGTACAAATGAAATAAAATGTAAAACAAATTTTTTTTATTATTCCCGATATAGCTGCCCATATTTGCGCGTGTGTGTGCGGGTGTGCCCATTGCTTAGCTACAGTTAGCAGTGTAGACATCAAAGAGGATAATAAACCACTTATATGCAAATTAAGCCGTATAGCAATAGTGTAGTGGTAGAGCCTTCGCACAAAGAGGAGGCATTCCCGGTTCGAGTCCCACCACTTCCCTCTCCTTTTTCTGTAGGAAATCCATGCATAAAAATAATTCCTGACATATACCTTTTAAATTAAATTAAAATGCATCGAAATGGCCTATGTAGTGGTGAACGATATTTTAAATTTATATAAGAAAGTGAAACAGTCATGCATAATAATGAATGCATAAGAAATCTATCTTAAGCAATGCGAAGCACTGCTAAGCAATGTTTACCAGTATTAAGCACATTTAAGAATAATTGTCCATAGCTAAGCACTGGTTTAACTAGTGCAATAGCTTTTCACTGAGCTGCACATCGTGCCAACTAGCGCAAACTAAACATGTTTGCGTGGAGGTGCACACCACGCTAACTAGCGCGTCAGGCAACATAGAGCAACGTCGAGCAACATTGGGCAAAGGTGAGCAAAGTCGGCTAAACACAGCCACATCCCCCACTGGTCAGGCCAGTAGTAAAATAAAAAAGCAGTGATAGGTCTCGAATCTGGGATAGTGTGCACCATAATCACAGTACTAATCCACTAAGCCATGACAGCATTTGATGTTCATGGACTGTCAGCCCACATATACATATGAATCAAAGTTTATCCAGTGCTAAGTAGGTGTGCACTCAGTTGAGAACTTTCAAATCCGGCCAATCACAAATAAGTATGGGAAATGAGGCATATTTAAGCTCCATAGGTGAGAATACTCGCCATAACTGGTTGCAGCTCCCATCTGCAGGCAGCAATGGCTGGTGTCGGAGAGGGCTCTCGCTTCCAAGTGCAACGGTGGGGCATTGAGGAGTCAAAACTGATGGTTTGGCTCTTCATCCATCATCATGATGCTAGACTCCTGCAGGGCCAGTTCCAGGGCATGGAATACAAAGCGGAGGCCTGGAACCGTCTCGCACATGAACTCACCAGTGCCACAGGCATGCCTCAGACTGGTGGGCAGGTTAGACATCACCATGCAGACCTGAAGAGATGCAAGCAGGATCTACTGAACCAATGGATACAGGAGGCCCATGGGATGTAAATGCCCCACTACTGAGTAGGTAGCCATAGACTGAAGTATATACAAATTGCTAGTGTAGTAGATAGTATGGATAGGTATATGGGAGATGAGTGGATGGGAGATTGTAGGTTTACCCCGGGTATCACTTCTGTGTCACTGTTAGACAGAGGCACAGTATACTAACCTCGAAAAAAGGCATAGCAAAATTAATTTAAAATGGGTGGCGAAAGCCAAACATACTTTGGCTTGGCTTATAAATGCCCTAGGGCAGATAGCCTAGTATGAACCTATGAACCTATATGTCTCAATATCACTTCATTTACTTCACAGCTGCAGGTGTCTGTGCTGTGAATCAGCAAGCCTATGCAGATAGGCTGCTAAGGCTGCGCCACCAGGCAGGTTAGTAATTTGTCTGCATGTACTGTTTTATAAAATAAGTGAGAGATCCTGGCTAAAAGTGTCTCAGCCCAATAATAAAGGTATAATAAGGGTTGAATAACCTCTCTGCATGAACTGTTTTGTAAAATAAGTGAGAGAGCCTAAAAAAGAGTGTTGTAACCCATTAATAAAGGTATAATAAGTCCTCAATTATTTCCCTGCATGTATTGTTATATAGAATAAGTGAGAGAGCCAGAAAAAGAGTGTTGTAAACCATAAATGAAGGTATAATACATCCTGAATAAGATGTCTGCATGCACTGTAATAACAAATAAATGATAGAGCCACTAGAAACATGTGTAATTTAATTAATAAAGGTATAACATCTGTAGTCTGTCTGTGTCACCTTCTTTGAAATGTAGATACACTCTTGCAGTATAGAAATAGTAGAATTGTATTAAGCGCTGTCAACCCACACTTGGGTAGGCCCATAGAAAGAGTATGAAGGGAGTGGCAGTATCTCTTAAGCTTATATACAGTCCTCAACTGTAGTTTCAAGGCTGGCATGTATAGGTAAATCTGGCACATGAGTAGCTTGTAATTGTAAGCACCGGAAATGTCAGTGTGCTGCAAAAAAATGTAGGGGGCTGTTAAAATTTAACTGGTAATGTCACCTGAACACATCCAGGTATGTAGACATAAGAATATAAATAAAATATATAAATACGTAGCAGTAGCATCTGCATCCTGGACAGTTTGTATATTAGATACAGGTCAGGTACATAATGAACTAGCAAAACGCATCCCACAACGTACTGGACATTGCCCAGTGTAATAATACATGTAGTGGATATATACCTGCAGTCAATAGGAATGTAGTGTAAACTATAAGTTCATATAAGTTGTTAATGGAGGTATCTTTTTACACCCTACTGTATGCACATAAACAATGCAATTCCACACCTCAATAGGTATGTGTAATCTCAAAACATTTGTTGGAACATATGTCCAATTGGTTTATAAATATCTGCATAACTTTGATGCATGTGCCCTGTTCAAACACCACAATCTTGGTGGCCTGTTGCCACCAATCATTCCTGCATGCTGTTGGAATTTCCACTGTCATTCAATATATGCATGTGTTATGCTTGCTGTTCAACTGTTGGAACTCTGGTGAATTGGGTTAATGGGAATATTACTGCATGCTGTGACAACTAATTTGGAATGCTGTTGGCTGTGTTGTCATTAAATACACCTACACACAGAACGTATGGGAAGGCCGGTCCCAGCGGACCAACCTGTCCCACCTCAGCTGGCGATTGCACCTGGCACCAGCAGGTCCGGTGCCCAGCCAGGGACCTCCTCCTCCACTGGTCCTGTGCCACCTTTGGGTGGAAGCACTGCAGGGGATGGGCTCATCCCCCCATGCAAGCATGGCCAGAAGAAGGCCACCTGTCACCCTCTGAAGGGTCCGGGCTGTGGTGCGTAGGGAGATCCAGTGTTCAGTCGCTAATCCCCTATGCCAGCTCGAGGCAAGAGTGGCGTAACTCATGGGTGAGCCTGCCCCTACTACGCAGCCCCCAATGCAGCCACCCTCCGGGCTTTGAAGGTGCAGTGGTGACTGCCCATGGGTGGGGATCTCAGTTCCACTGTTACCATCTCTGGGCTTGCGATTTCCAAACATCCTTCCCAGTCAATTGTGTTCACCCACCCCATGTGTCATATTCCGCCCCTGTATGCATCTTGTTTGTCTTGCCTGTTTACCTCCCCAACCTACCTCCCACAACATACCTACTTCCCCTACCTCACATTCCACTCTCACCTGAAAAAAAATGGGCAATCTGCTCCCACAAAAAAATTACGCCCCATACATAGCTGCCCATTTTACACAAATGTCTGCTGGACACAGACACTGAAATTCAATTGGCAGTACAACATACTATGTTGTCCTCACCCCTCTCTCAGGGGTGGAAGGTTTCAAAATTACCTCCAAATTACTAGTATATGCACAGCTGTTGCTGTTAAAGAAATGGGCAGCTATGGACCTTCCCTACACCCGTCCTGCACATCCCAAGCTGTTTTCCCTACTGTCTTTCCCTCTTTGTGCCCGTTTTTCACCACTTTCCTATCTCCCCATTTTCTTTTCTTTCAAAGAAATGAGCGTGGGTGTTAACGGGAGTAAGCGCTTGTAAGCAGTAGTAAGCAGGTTTAAGCGAGTGTGCGCATGTGTGCGCTTAGCTAAGTATTGCTAAACGTCATGCAAACCCGTGCAAGCCCACTTACAACTGCTTAAAAGTGCCTTAGTCACCCTGCATATGAGGGACCTTGTTCTGCTCAGCAGCAAAATAAAACACCACTGTCAGCCTCGAACCCCAGACCTTGGACACACTAGACTGCATGAAGTACCACTAGGCCACAGTAGACATACAGCAAGATGTTGCTGAAATATATATATCATGCATCAGAATGCATGAATATAAAGGAAAGGTAGTAATGCCATAACACAAAACCTGTTCTGTGGAACTATACCAGCAGTTGTTGTGGAATTGCATTACATGACTGTGATAACAGAACCAGACATTCTAGCAGTAAATACTGTTACAGCAGCACTTCACAACCCCCACACAGTATCAAAGCAGGACAATCCCCACACAAATGTACAAAAAACCAGTGTGTTCAAGGTACAGCAAGGATGTAGGTAGGCATACTCAGTACTGGAATTGTCCAGTTTCATGAGCATCCTGTGATAATGTCAACAAAATAAAAAGCACAAACAGTGCAGAAGTGAGTACATTAATATCCACAGTATAGCTGTTCCCAAACAGATCATGTGCCAAATGGAAATAATTCAAGAACTACATATGTATGGCAGCTAATTGTAGATGAGGTAAAGAAACTCCATACTCCCATGTATCCTGTGTTAGCATTACTAGGGGTGAGTACAATTCTACACTGTCAACTGTGTACTGGAAGAGGCAACATTCAGGTCTGAGTACAACATACAAATAACTGGCTACACCATTAGCAACAATTAGAAGAAGTATACCAACCTTCTGACTTACACAACAGTGTCTACAGCAAACAAGCATTGTCCCCACTCTGGAATCCTGAAAGGGCTATGCCTACCTGACCTAGCAATTTATAGCAATGGGCTGCTATGACGGTGAGTACTGCAAGTACCACACAGCAGGCTGAATGCAATTGCCAAATAGTGGCCACCAATTGGTACAGAGGCCATCACATGCACATGTGCAGATACCTATAAAATCAGTCTGTACTTGCTGTCCACACATGCAATCATTCCATTGCAGGTACAGAGAGAGAGAGAGAAAGAGAGAGCAAAATAAAAGAAAAAAAAATGAAAAGAAAATGTGATGTAAAGTAAAGAAATATAACAAAAGGAATATGTTGAAAAGAAATCAGTATACTGACAAAAGAAATTATATTGAAATAATGTATTGAATAGAAACTATATTGAAAAAAAAACATTGAAATAAAATATATTGAAAAAATATTTGAAAGAAAAATATATAGAAAGAAATATATATATATATATATATATATATATATATATATATATATATATATATATTGAAAAAGAAATATATTGAAACAATATATATTTAAAGAAAATATTTAGAAAAGTTAAATATATTGAAAATAAAAATATAGAAAATCAATATATACTGAAATAAAAATATATAAGAAAAAATTCCTAAACAGTAAAGGAGGTATTGAAACCAACACCTATATTGGGAAAACATGTTTACCAGGATATACAAACACATACAAAGGAAAGGTATGTAACAGCTATGTATTTACTGGAATGTAATAGATGTTTATGAAGAGTACTCTATATAGTTTGAATCATCCATATGTGGCAGCAGTACGTATCGATGCACAGATGGCCTGCATAACCACTGGCATGGGGAAATGAGTGTGTTGCTGTGTGCAGTGGGATGTGACGGTGACATATGTAGTCCAGCATTAAATGTCAAACATCTGATCCATGTTATCTGTGTTCTGTACAGTAGTGTGTACAAAGTCTGTTTGGGGTAGTAGCCCATACGGTTATGCAACATGGATGTAACAGAGTAACAAATGCATGGTAGTCATATTAATGTGTAGCTTAGCATTGGCAACAGCTGTACCAGGCTAGTATGCTAATTCAGCATCAGAAGCTATGTATAGACCCTCTGATATTACTGTGTGCTCACATGTGATACCTGTTCATGCTGCAGCAAGGCCCAACAGGTCAGCCGTGAGGTACATGTACTTACAACAGTGTGGTCCTTGTGTGTGTATGGTACACACATATGGAGAGATATGTCCGTGTCAGATATATTAGCATCTGTACATGTGCATTGAGCAAGGGACATACTGCAACTGTTTGTGAACGGTGGATATACATATATATATATATATATATATATATATATATATATATATATATATATATATATATATGTTGTTGAAGTTTGTTATGTGCATATTTCTATGTAGGTTGTAGTGTGCGGCAGACCAGACAGCATACAGTGCTGGTATATGACATGTGGTGGTTAAACGCTGTGGGTATGATTCATCAGGTTTGCAGTGTTGCAGCCAGTGAGGCCTGCTAAAGCTACATGGTCTGAGAACAACTTAAACACATTCTGCACAGCACTGTGCAATGTTATGACATAACTGTATACGTCACAACCTTCCCATACTTGATATACCCACCATGATAGGTGGACTGTATATGTGCCTATATGTATATCTATATGTACAGCAATGGATGTTCATATGTATGTGTGTATATAGATATATTTATATACATATATATATATATATATATAGAGAGAGAGAGAGACAGGGTCAAAATTACTGCAACATATGCCCAGTGACAAAGCCATGGACTCAAGCTCAATGTTGATACTGCATTGGCATCCCTCCTTGCAAAGACTCAGTACCCATGAACTACCACATAGGTGGTAGTCTACTCAACACCAAAGGTGTGATAAAAGACCATGGGACACAGGTGGACATTAGTCTCCCCTTCAATAGTCACAGTGCCACACACGTCATGTAATCCGACTACGTGGCACATGTCATCACATAAGGTGTGTCATCCAGGGAAAAATAGGTCAGTGTTCCCCTCTACTCCACACACATAAGACCCAGTATAGAGTACAATGCCCCATGTGGTATGTACCTCACAAGACATCTACAGCAAGTGGAAAGGACACAGACATACCTCACAAAGAGTGATACCGGCGACAAACAGATGCCCTATGCAGACCGTCTCACAGACCCACAACTACACTGTGTTGCATGCCGCCTACCCAGAGGTGACCTCTGACTGACATACTAAGCTATGTCAAACCCAGATCTGTTGCACATGCTCCACGTAAACAGATCACAATCTATACGGGCCACACGCTCTTGGGACCCAAACCCTTTAACCACAATAAACAGCACATGCTGGAGGGATAGATTCCTATCTCAGAGACATCCCATACTCTGGAACTAACCAACTATCCATAGCAAACAAAACTGCTGATTACCAGTTGTCATAAATAATCCTGAAGACTGTATGGGAGATAGTGAATACACCCAGGCAATCACCTCAGTGTCTCTGCTTGACTTGGCCACATGAAATTGAAATACCTGTGTGTCAGAGGCCAGGGTAGTGTATGGCTAGAGTTCTATAGGCCCTAGGGCCAATAGCCTTTTACCTACCTATGAAGTGATACACATCCACATGTACTTGTCGCAATAATTGATATGTGAGGTGACTGAGTGTGATGGTGAATGTGTTGGTGAATGTGTCAGAGTTCGGTATATGTGTGATAGCTTAGTGGAAAATTGTTTCAGTCATGTGTCCTAGCTGTGATCGCAGCAAAAGATGTGTATGCAATTGTTAGGCAGAAAAAGCAGCATGCCATACGGTCTGATGTAGTCCCTTGTTGTCGAATGGGGTGTCCCACTGTAGGCTAAAGCAGTACATGTATGCTTATTGGGCGTTTCTGCTGGTGAATCCAACTCCTGTATGAACTGTAGTACTACCTGAAGCTGTATGCCTAAACAGCACAGTATGGTGTACGTGCACATTTATTGGAATCACTGTTATGTGTGTTCCCTGTAGACCTCACAGATTACATACCTCAGGCATAAGGACTGGTAACTACTGACACACAGTACTATAAGGTACACAGGTAAAGGTCACCTGGGTTGCCATACCTTTGTGTCTGTTATGTATGTCTGCTGTGTGTGGGGGTATGCCTGTACCATGGCATCGGTCATATGTGTGTCACAGGATATAACTGTGTATCTAGCAACATGTATAGTCTAGTACAGCGGTATGCCACCTATATTAACGAATGTGCACATATGTTAGGCAGGGGTCCGCCATCAACGGCTAGTGTGGTATACTGGTAATACTGTCAGTGGACTTTACATTTATTGCAATGGATTACATATTTCATGATGCATTAGCATGATATGTACCTCCTGTGTCTAGGTGGTGCATTGTGTCACATACAGTGTGCCATGTACTGTTGTATAGTCTTACATACTGTTATAACTTTGTTGCTGTGCAAAACATGGTTTCATATATAGAATGTGCCAGGCACTGTCAGGCATGTGTGTTGAGAACTGATATGTGGTATTGAAAGTGTGTATCTTCTGACAGCCAATAGGTTGCTATATATGGCAGTTAATTTATATCTGTACTTTAGAATGTCAAGTGTGCCACATGATTTGCTCACACATATTGTTTATTTGTCTTCCAGGGTAATGTCCCACCATCATAACCCAGAATATAGCACATCCGAGAAGGAAGCCATCACAGCGAGCCTGGTGCAGCACTATGTGCTGCTGTTCTCCAGAACCAGCCAGGACCAGCATGAGCAGGCTGCGCTGTGGCAAGATCTTGTCCGTAGGGTAAATGGCATAAGCATGCATAACTGGACATATGAGCAGGTACGCCATCACTGCAGTGATTTAATTAGACATGTCCGGCAGCGTGCATCTGATATCTGCAGACAACAGCTTGCCACCGGTGGGGGGGTAGCCATTCATTCTCCCTCACCAGAGTGGAGTAACTGCTCCTGAGCCAGGTGGCTCCTGGCCAACAGCAGTCACAGCAATTAACATGTATCATCATGGAGGCCGGAGCCACCCAGCAAGTTGACATGGAGCATGCAGGTAACATGGCATAGCTGTAGAATACCGTTACATCTATTGGTAGAGCATGCTTATGTGAGATGTGTACTGTGTAGTTAGACGATGTGGTGCCTAGTGTTGTGCAATACTAATAATTAGGAATATAATCTGTAGGCCTGTGACTGTCCACCATTGTACTACTGTAAGATTGCAAACACACAGTAGCAATGCCACAGTTGTTGCCACTGACAAAGTGTCTAATATCCTTGTAGGTCCCTCTGGTGTGACAGCAAGGCAGCACAGCCATGCTGGTGAGTGTGTTATACCTTTGATATGGTAATTAAATGTGCATGTCATAGTTGAGGTGTAGGCTATGTACACGTAACACACGTACGTATAATGCATGCTGTGCATGTTTGCTGTGAGTCTATGCGCATCTTAGTAACGTGGGTAGCTGCCTAAAACACATTACACGGAGCGTCCCACACAGTTGTGGCAACACTGTAGTGGACATCAGATAGGCAGAGTCGATATACATGCACACAACTTACACACCGTTGTCATATGCAGTACACGTTAGCATGCTACACATGGCATATTCAGTCACCCGCTGTAAGGTCACACTACAGTATCCCAAACCTCATCCACACTTAATATACCTGAGGGGTAGATGCCTCACATGTGGCTGTGCAACACTCGTCAACACATGACACACTCATGTTAGGCAATGCCCCCTATTGGGCACCCCACAAACCCATGTAACAACTGGCCGTGAAATGGTGAATGTAGCCATGGTACTGCAGTTCAGGTACAGCATGCTATGTGCCAGTCTGGCGCACATTAGTAGCCTTGAGTGACCACATGATGCTGCATGATGATGGCTCATGGTACTACACTCCATCCAGTTACAGTGGCCACAGTAATACACATATCATGAATTGCTATGCACTTAAATGTTGTGTGTGTGCAGACATATGCACCTATATGCAATATGCATAGTAATCCCCACTTGTAGAAAGTGACACACATATGTCTTGTAATGCTATGGGGTGTATTGGTCACATGACACACACTGTGTGTGTGTGATGTTTCATGTTGCAGTTGTGTGGTAGGATGCCATGTCATGGCTGGCACTGGCATGTACGCAATATGTCCTACACTCACCATAACCACTGTACAATGGCTATGTTGAGCAATGGTATTCCATTAGGTATACATGCCCCACTCATCCCGTTTGTATACATAGCATGCATGTGCTACACCTGTGTCCACAATCATCTGCTAATGACACAGATGCTCTAATCAGTAATGGATATCTATGTGACACACTGATGCACATCCAGCCAAGGTATGTATACCTGTGACTGATGGTGCATAGGACATTGCAGGGCTTTTAATACCTGCACAGCAACGTTGTGTCCATGTACACATTACGTTCCAGGGTGAGGCCATTCACTGAACAAAACACACATGCATCAAGGCCATGTATACTGTTACTAGCAATGGTTGTCTACACTCACATGGTATGCTGTTGGGCAACACACGTCCTGCATGCTGTCACATTTCTATAAATGTTTGGCTTGTGATACTGTACCCCAACATCACACGCTATTGAGTATGTTTGGGATTGCTGGTGGTGGTGTGTGTGTGAGTGTGTGTGTGTGTGTGTGTGTGTGTGTGTGTGTGTGTGTGTGTGTGTGCGTGTGTGTGTGTGTCTGTACTAGTGAGGAGTGTGCACATGTGCACTTGTGCATGTGTGCATGTGTGCATGTGTTCATGTGTGCATATGTGTATGTGTTCATGTGTGCATGTGTGCATGTGTTCATGTGTTCATGTGTGCATGTGTTCATGTGTGCATGTGTGCATGTGTGCATGTGTTCATGTGTTCATGTGTGCATGTGTTCATGTGTTCATGTGCATGTGTGCTGACATCATGTACAGATGTTAAAGTGTGTTTCCTGTCTCCCTCTCACAGGTGCTGATACTGGGCCGGTTCAATGCAGCAGGGAAACTGATGTCACTGAGCATGATAGTGACAATGATGATAGGTGTGTTGAGGCACAGTCATGTTTGCCAGGGTCTATTGTTGGGCCACCAATCAACACTACACAAGTGTCCACCCCATCCATGCACACAGTCATACTGCCATTACATCCGTCACCAATGCCCTTAGCAGAGGGACAGCCTATAGCCAGCATTGGCCAGGACTGTGTGGTATCTATGGCACATGCATCCCTACACAGCAGCCATACCAAGATGTCTAGAAGGATGCCACATAGGCAGATGTCCAGGGGTTCTCATCGGAGCACTGCTGCCCATCATGCCACTGGCAGACGTGCCACAGGTCTAACTACCTCACGCATGTTCCAGGCTGTCATGGAGGCACAGGCACGTATGGAACGGTACACCAGACAGGGACTGAGGGCATAGAGGGCACATAACACCGCCGTAATCGACAGTATCCATGACCTAGCTGGTGCCATCCGCAATTACACTTAGGTCACCAATAGACTTTGTGGAGAGACACTAGATGTCCTCCGCAATGTCATGTCCATGTGTCAGGACAGTGCAGGATGGTTGAGTCGTCGACGTGGACGTAAGCCAGCAACATCAGCAGCTGGCAGTCGCCGCAGATGTCCCTCAAGCAACAGCCACTCCTGTAGTGCCAGTACCAGCCCCAGCAATGTTGGGGGTGGGCTGTCCATAGAACATCCTAGAAGACCACGTGCACATGGCTCTGGACAGTCCCAGCAGGGATCTGGGTCCAGTGTACATCCATCTACCTCTGGGGATAGTACCCAGTCTGGCTTGGTACCTGATAGTGTCAGTAGCACCCCTGCCAGGCACAGGCACCATATCTGTGGCCAGAGATGGTGATCTGTAAAGCCTCGCAGGTACAGTCTGTGGCTGTCCCACAAGTACCCATATGTGGCAGCTGCATGGTGGAAATGTGTGCATGTAGACACACACACACATAATCCAGACACCTAGGGCTAACACATACCCACACTCATTACATCAACATTGGCCCATACTATTATTCTTGCCCCTCACACGCACGCACACACACACACACACACACACACACACACACACACACACACACACACATACATGTCGATTGGATGGCTCACTGTAGGCCTCTGGCAGACCAGCAACACACCCTGTGCATATGATGAAACCTGTGCCACCTCCTGTCATCTGTAACATCGATGCAGGAACAGGCTACCATGGTGCTGATTCACAGGGTGTCATTATAGCAGTAAAGCAATGTTAGCATGTCGTCAGCAGTAGAGTGTAATGATATGCTTGAAGGTGTATCTAAGCAGGCATGATGCATTAAAGCTATGATTGTCATTGTAGTGTGGTTTACACCAGTGTTAGTTCCAATTGTATATTGCCCGCCCACATGCCACTTGTCTGATGTGTGCAGCATTGGCAGCATGTGTTAGTGAGTGGACAGTATGTGTGGGATGTGTGTAGCACATATTTGCAGGTGTACAGTTGTGGTAATGGAGGAGGTGCACTGTTTGCATGTACATGCATAATGGACACATGGGCAGGGTGACATGATCTGTATTACACAGTAACACTCCATAGTTTCTGTTGGTGGCCAGTATGCCTTGTACTACACACATTTTGGAACCTGACTACACATGTGTGTATTACATGGTTTGACACTGTGCTGTGGATGATACTGTTACTATCTGTCATTGTTTTGCATTCTGGTAGTGTATACATGACTTCAACAGCCTGATCATAACCAATCATTAGATGATGTGTTGACAACTGACACACAGATGTAGGACACACAGCAACATTTGGATCCTTCAGGTACTGTACTATGCCAGTAACCAGTGGTATTCAGCTGCACCCATTACTGGGACCACTCCTGTTCGGCATATGGCTCTCTTAGGTACAAGCAATTGCAGTAGGGATATGTCTGTCCATGTGTGCTAATGCATACTGTGGCCAATACTGCTTTCTCCAGGTGACACACACATCCTCCACAAGGGTATCATACAGACAGATACCTGTTGTCGAACCCATGCTGTAAAGCTATAGGTGAAACTAGGCGTAATCATCCACCTTTACAGAACATAGTATCCCCACAGTACCACATAGGTAGTAGCCACCAACATGATGAACTGGTACCGATGTGTACATGCAACCTTGTGTTATGTCATCTCACCTTTGATAATTACATTCCCTAAGGCATTTTGAAATCCCTCAGTGGATCACATAAGCAAGAAGGGGTCTGCATGCATGTCCACACAGGTTGGTCTACACCTGTAATGCATAGTCATCATTGACAGGCTCTGCTGCGTTTGAACAGGTCAGACATATGCCTCGGCCATAAACCCTCACTCGCACAATTCAATAGAAACCGTAATGAGTGTGTGTGACACAGATGACCTAGGCCAGGCATCACTACAGTGGCTGACCTTTTCACAAGCATACAGATGTGACCTAAGGTCTGTGAAGCAGCAGCACAGTTTGGCAAAGATGACAACTGTGTACTTGGACAAAGCAGAGTTCACACACATGCAATGATTGAGGTAGCATGTACGTATATCTATTTGCCTCACAGCTACCTCACACGTGCTATGCCTACTGATATGTCATACGGTGGTAAAAGCAAAATTGCCAACACTGTCACACACTCACCAAGTGCAGGATTCAAACCACTACCTAATGACTGCATGATACTAGAAGAGTATGCATTAACATGATGCGCTATACACATTACTAGATGTTCTTGTTTTCACAGGTATATTTGTAGGATGGTGACATCTTCAGACTTAACAAAGATTGGTTTAACACCTTTAAGGTGTTTTAGTACTCACCTAAAAGGTTACTCCTTCCCGAGGAGATCACACACAAACCCATGTCAATTGCAGGATTCAAACCCCTACCTAACTGTTTCATGATACTAGAGAAGTATGCATTAACATGCCATGCTATGCACATTACTAAGGGCTCTGTTTTCCACAGGTATATATGTAGGATGGTGACATCATCAGACTTGACAAAGAATGGTTTACCACTTTTAAGGTGTCTGACTACTCTCCTAAAAGGCTGCTCCTTCCCAAGAATGCCACACATACACAGCTGTCAAGTGCAGGATTCAAACCCCTACCTAACTATGTCATGAAACTAAAGAAGTACGCATTAAGACGACACGCTATACACATTACTGTGGGTTCACTTTTCCACAGGTATGTGTGTAGGATGGTGACATCATCTGACAAGACAAAGATTGGTTTAACACTTTTAAGGTGTTTTACTACTCTCCTAAAAGGTTGCTTCTTCCCAAGGAGACCACACACAAACACACATATTTGTTGAGTGCAGGATTCAAACCACCACCTAACTACTGTATGATACTACAGAAGTACGCATTTACACACCATGTTATACACATTACTGTAAGTTATCCTTTCCACAGGTTTATTTGTAGGATGGTGACATCATACGACTATACAGAGTGGGTTACATTAGGTGACATTAGGTGGGCTACATTGAAGGAATGTCTAAACACCTTGGCCATGTGTTCATCAAAGGGGAGTTTACTATCCAGGGCCATAATGACTTTCTCCATACATACTAGATTACCACCTATGCAGTATTTGTGTGCACTTTGTTGTACCCAAATGGGATGACTATGCATTCTTTGGCATTCAGCTTCAGGGCATTGTTTTGACACCGGGTATCTGTCTCTGTAAGACACTTCTGGAGGATGTCTGTGTTAGCCGTATAATCGATTATGGACTGCAGTTACCATTCATCTGCAGAACTGTTCAGCAATACACCTCCCATGCTTGCCTGTACCTCTGAGCAGTATCTAATGAACAGGTGGGGTCCCAGGACCAAGACCTGTGGGATGCCATTTGTGACTGGCTCAGAGTTGGAAATGGCACCAGCAACTCTGAACATGTGTGTTTGATCTGTGAGCCACCTGGCCACCAATCCTGTGACATAGCTGTTAATGTTCCAGCTGGTATGCTTGTCCATGGTGACAGAGTGGGGAATGGTGTGGAAAGTCCTTTGTGTGGTCCAGGTAGCCTGTGTGGACTACTTTCACCTCCATCTATGTCCTTGGTACGCTTGTGTATGGACAATGAATGTAGGTGAGGGTCCAGTTCCTCATGGGCCTAGTGTAGGACGTAGCTGGGACACCATCCAGTCACATTGATGCTGTGTTCTTAGCTTTGGTGAGGGCTGTCTTTACCTAGATGTCCATGACGTCTGGGGCTTTGCATCCTTCTGTGATGGACACAGGCCCTTTTGGGGGTGATGGGGGAGTGTACACTGAACTTGTCCCCCTGGATGTGTGCAATGAAAGTTTGTTTGTTGTTTTTCTTTCTTATTATCAGTAGCTGACAGCATATTTGGGAGTTGACATCTACATGTCTGGTATAGCTACCGAAGGCTTTGTGGATGTTATTCTTACATTACTTGGCTATTTGTCTTTTGAAACTGTCCTTGGATGTTTTTATGAGCGACCATTGTTTCCCCCTGATAATGATCAGTGCTGCCTTTCCTTTAGAGAAGTTGGCGCTATCATGTGTTTGTTTCCTCCTTCTGTTGTCTAGCTTATTTATGGGCAACAGCCACATGATTGTTGTCCTATTTTTGGAGGACTGCATCTTGGTTTTATTTGTGATGTCTCATTCCATGCATCCCTGTAGATGATCATAGGATGCACTTGTAAATGATTCTGTAGATTGTATACCATTATCCTATAGCAAGAGTGCTTTGGAACACTCCGCTTTGGTCTTGGGAAGTGTGCAGTTTGCTTTTGCAAATGTCTTTACAGTGGTTTCATTGACTGGGTGGGGGTGCCGGATGTGGATGTCCAGTGTGAATACTTCATGATCTGATATTACCAGCAAGGGGTTTATCTCTGTAGTGGAACACTGGTACCCCATGTTGGTGATGATCATGTCCAGTATGTTGTCACCTCTAGTGGGCATGGTGACCAGCTGTTCCAGGGTGTTAGGGCTTTTAAACTCTAGGAAACATTGGGCGAAGTACGTTGTACATGACTAACTCTACCACACAGTTTGGGTAGTTGTAATCTCCTCATATAATGGTGTTTGATAGGACCTTTATACTTTCCACTGTTCCCCAGAATACTGAGTGAGGTTCCTGAGATAAGGTACTTGAGCTGTAGCAGGCTTCAATGTGATGGGCAGCTTTGGCCAATGTTAGTTGCACTTGCATGGTCTCCTAGGCCTCATGCTGTGCCACTAACCTGAAGGTGTGGGTATCCATAAGGTAAATGGGTACACCCCTTCCTTTTGTATTTCACTCGTGGTTTTGGGTCCACAGGTCAGAGGGATTTTAAGTGTTTTACGTGGAGCATATCCAACAGCTCTGTGTTTGACGTAGCTTTGTATGTTAGGCAGTGAACACCTCTGAGTAGGCGATATGCAAGGGAGTATGGATGGAGCATTTTGAGATGGTCTGTGTATGGCATGTAATTCAGGCCACTAATGCTCTTTGTGAGGTATGGCTGCTGGCCTTCCAGTTGTAGTTGTCTTGTGAGGTACATAGCAGCAGTGGCGTTGTACTCTATTATTGTTCTAGTGAGTGATGAGTAGAGGGGAACATTGTCCTCTTCTATTCTGCATGTGACACATTTTGTGATGAGGTGTGCTACATAGGAGGGTTTCCTGACTACTGTGGAAATGTGATTATCACAGTTGTATCCACTGTCCACCTGTGACCCAGGGTCTCTTGTCACACTTTCGGTGTGAAGTATACTACTGCCTCTGTTGTAGTTCTTGGCTACTGAGTTTTTAACTAAGGGGATGACAATGCAGCTTTTGGCATTGAGCTAGAGCCCATGGCTTTGACAGCAGCCACCTGTCTCAGTGAGGCCCTTTTGTAGGATGTCCACATCTTTTGTGTTTACAATTATGGCTCCAAGTTTGCAGTCATCTGGAAACTTCAACAGTCACAGACCTGACATGTTAATGTTTACTTCAGGGTGGTAGATACTACACAGCCTGGGAAGTTATCTGGTCCTATGGCTGCTGTGATACTGGCTTTGGAGAGTGTTTATGACTTGTGCGGCCGTGATAACAGCAACTTTGCAGTCTTCCATTATAGAGATGTGTTCTTTCATGGGTGAGAGGAGGGTAAAGTTAACAATGATCCTATCTACTAGGATGTTGTCAATATCACTTGGCTCTGTACATTTACTCCATTGAGCTGTAACTCAGAACAGATCTGAGTGTAACCATGACATGGACCTGTCTGTCGGGCAGAGATTTCCTGAGTAGACAGTATGCAATGGCATACAGATTGGGTTACATTCAGTCTTGTTGCATGGTGTGACTATTTGAGACCAGTAATCCTCTTGTTAAGGTACTTCATTGATCTTTCTAACTGCTGAACGTGCCTAGTTGGATTCATTGCCAGTGTGTTGTGGTACTCTCTGACAGGTCTGATGACTGCTGAGTAGTGTGAACCTCCTTTCACCTACATGCACAGACCTTGGCAGTTTGTGTGTACAAATAGCATGGTTTTCAAACCACTTTGTGAATGTGTTTCTGGAAATTGGGATGACTATCCACATTTGTCCATAGATCCCTTATTATCACATCCATATTTAGCCTAAGTGTGTGAGCATGCCCAGTATGACCTTTCAGTGTGATGCTGAATGGAATCCACTACATTTGTTGGAGTGTGTGAGCACACCTGGTATAGACTTTTATACTATATGTGTATGGAAACCTAGTTGTATTTTTACACCAGGGCTCACCTTTGTGTCATAGATCAACAGGGATCATGCTGTGCCTGTAGTCTTCCATGCGACACTTTGCATAGACTTATCAACATTTCTCCATACAGAGGTGACAGCTATTCTTTGTACATTTCTACCCAGGGCACACCTGGTTGTTACTGTGGGTGTACATAGAATGTGGGTTTCACCTGACACTTATACACATATGCTATGCCTGCACTGCTATGTACAGGACACCATTTCAGTCTGTACTGTTGCCTATCATAGTGTCTTGCGGCATACTACTGTACTACAGATGTTAGCTTCCAATGTCACGTATATTACACTGTGACTTCATAGCCTACACAACCCACATCACACCGCCTAGCCTGATGTTCTCTGTCTGCATAGGAGTGTGGGGGAGGTTACCCATTTGCCTCTTTAGGGGCATGATACTGCATTCCATTGTCTTTGCATTAGTGTACAATTGTCCTGCTGTGTCTTTGCCTCAGAAATGCTATCATGGCTCAGTGGTTCAGTACTGTGACTATAGTGCACAGTATCCTGGGTTCAAGCCCTGTCATTGCTTTTTATTTTCATGCTGGGCAGACCAGACTGCTTAAGGAACCGTAATGCAGATATGAGCATGTTTAACTGACTTTGGTCAGCCTTGGCCAACCCTGGCCAACATTGCTCAACATTGCCCGACGTTGCGATAGTTGGCATGAGCAATTTTGTTTACATATACTAGATATTGGTAGAAGCTGCTTAGCACTGCTTGATATTGCTTAGAACATGGCAATCATGCTTCAGGTGGTGCTGCAGGGCTGCCTATGTTGGATGCACATTCTACACTCCCTATACATGTTTGGGAACAGGTAGTGTCAAATTAGGCATCCCTATTAGTTTATGTGCGAGTCAGAGGGAGGTATCATTTCCAGGGTTCCTACTGAGCCAGTGTATGTGCTATGCGTTGCCTCTTTGCCAAGGCCAAGGCATACTGGGCATGCCTCCTTCTGCCTACTGGAGCAGGCTCAGGTTGTTCCTCCTCCGAGTCATGCTGTGCCTGTGCAGGCCTTGGCAATGGTGGGGGGCTGTTTGGCCCTGCCCCATGCTGTTCCTGCTGCAGCTGTTTTCACAGGATCATATTGTGTAGCATGGCACATACCATGACAATTTGGGTACATGTAGTTGGTGAGTACTGCAAGGCTCCACCAGATGTGTCCAGGCAACGGAACCGTGACTTGAGCATCCCAAACACATGCTCAATTACATTTTGTGTTTGTGCATGTACCTCATTATGGAGTTCTTGTTCTGGTGTGTGTGCATTTCTGATGGGTGTCATCAGCCACGGCTCCAGTGCATATCCAGCATCCCCCACTAGGTGACCGTCAGGGATGTCCCCATTGGCAAATGTCTGATACAGCTGCGACAGATGCCAGATATGAGAATCATGGTAGCTTCCAGGGCAGCCAGCACACACATTCAGTATTATGCCCTGGGCATCACACATGACCTGGCAGTTGATGGAGTGGAAGCCCTTGTGGTTGATGTAGGCCCTACCCCACTCTCTGGCTGGTGCTTTGATGTGTAAGTGCGTAAAGTCAATTGCACCCACTACCTCAGGGTATTCTGCAATTTGATGGAAGAGACACATGTTGCTGGCCAATACCTCACGGGAATTGAGGAAATATGCATGATCACCGACATGTGCTGACATGGCATTCAGGAACTGGTGCAGTACCCTGGATGCTGATGCCTGTGAAATCCCCATCATATCACCAGTTGGTCTCTGGAAGGTACCTGTTGCTAGTATTCTTAGATCAAAACATACCTTGGTTTCCACTGGGATGGGTTCCCCTCTGTTGTTTCTGTGTGTGAGGCATGGTCTGCGCAGTTCAACAATTTGCTGTAGGAGCTCTCTGTCCACTCTATAGCGCTCCACTATATCCAGCTCATGTAAACCCTGGTAGGTTACCCTGGGCCTGTACACTCTTCTCCGTCTCCTCACTGTGGGTTGCTCAGCAGCATTTGCAATGGCACCACCCTCAGCATCTTGCACATGTCACCTTATAATAGCAATGGCAGCCCCTAACATTTTTCTGTCTCAGTTAGGCTTTTTAAGTTTTCACTTCTCTTTGTTGACTGCAGTGTTGTAGTGTTTCTGAGAAAAAACATGGGGAATGTTGTTTGCAAAGTTTTGAGTGCTGGGCTGGGCTGGGCTAGTGTACTGCCTGTGTAATTGGCTGATTCTGATTGATTTCACCTGGCAGCTCTGCTAGTTCTCCTTGGTTAACTTCCTACTATTTACTTTCCTTCCTTTTCCCATTTCTGTTTCCACAGGGGGCATCGCCGCGCAAACAAGCGCTAACACATGCACATGAGTGCATACTTGTGCACACAGGCTTACACAGGCTTACACGGGCTGAGGCAGGTGCACATTCGTGCATACAGGCTTAGATGGCCTTACACAGGCTTCCATGGGTGCACACACATGCACACAGGCTTAGACGGGTTTACAGGTGCGCACACACGCACACACAGTGTAAGCAGCTTTGCAAGAAACTCCAGTGATAGCCACGGCGTACACCTTCGGTTTCTGGGTTTCAGTTTAGACAACTGTGGACACACCTCTTCCAGTCCTGAGTAACTCACAGCTACCACATGCCACTCTGCTCCAATAAGCTTAAAGTCTTTTTGATACATACCCCTTCATGATGTCACCTCTCTTTTGTTCTGTTACTCCCCTAATCTTACTCTTGCACTCTATGGACATGGTTCACATAGCAGAGAAATTTGGGATTCACTATCCTTATCCTCATTTGCATAGTATTGCCTACTAATGCTTGGTTACATCTCTCAGACTGAGCTTCCCCCCTTAGCAGCCACTACTCAGTAGCCATGTTGTCTTCATCCTGCCATTCACCTGCATGGCAGATGAATATTTTGAATAAAATACCTATTTGTGGCTTTAATTTTTTTTATGGTTTTTAGAGCGCCGCATGTTTGCGTGGTGCTGCGCTACGCTTAAACGTCGGAGATTGAGGAAAAAAATATTTTTTTTTTATTTTGCAATAGATAAAAATGCCAATGACCATATATTTGGCCATTGGCATGCTTCCTCACCTGGATGCATCCTTTATTTGGTGCTGTCTTGGCTCCGTTTTGCTATTTGCAGAACGGTACTCAGTTGCCAACCGATTACATTTCTGCAAATAACACTACTCTTACTCGGACAGGTTAGTGTTTCCTGGATCGCAAATTTACCTCATTTGCATAACTTTCAGCAGCAAATGAGATCATTTGCATAAACTAACCCTGTCCGTGCAAGAGTCGTTTTAGGAGCTCTCTTGCACACCCTTGCCGGCTGTTCCTGGATCGCTCAGCAGACATGTTGGCTTGCTGGAGTCTTACTCTACTCTTAGACTCCATGCAATCCTTTGTGAATCCGGCCCCAAGTCTTTCAGAATCAGTGTAGAATTACACTGAGAGCAAGTCTTTTGGAATCTGATCCAAAATGTAAAAAAAAAATGAATGTAATAACATTAAGACAAAAAGTATATCTTGTTGTATCACCGCAGGGAAAAAAGCCTTTGACCCTGCCCAACATATACATTCACTAAAAAAATCCTCAAACTTTCACAACAACAAGATGTTGCTTTTACCTAGAAATTTTTATTCCTTTTATCCAAAACTCACAGGAATTTCCAAAATATATTTTGCGATCAGTCTTCTTAACTGTTGTACTTGATAACTGCAGACCTTCAAAACATATAATTTATAAATAAGCAAGTATTACATGATGTAAGGGTAACAATCAATACTGCTCCTCATTTGTGCTAGCATTGCAAGCAAAACCATCACTTCCAAATGTATGGTTAGCAGGCACATTCTTCCTCTCATTTTTATCTTTCTTCTCTACACAGTCCTTGAAGACAATAAGTCATTTCATATTTAGTGAATGTGAATGTGCTTTGTTAGCCAGATGTGTATGTATCCTAGTGTAGGTCACTGTGCAGTGTAGTACAGCTCATCTTATTTGTCTATAGCTCCCAACCTTTAAATCAATAGTTACGGACAAATCCAAAAGGTAATGAGAGAAAATGGACCTAATTCCAAAAGACTTACTCTTAGTGTAAGTGACCCCTTACATTGAGATCAGAGTGAGACTAGCCCTTTTGAAATCTGAACCCCAGTGTAAGCCTGTTTATAGATAGGCCTTCTACTGAAGTAGGTCACTTACACTAAGAGCAAGTCTGTCAAGAATCAGGGCACACTTAGAGTAAAATACTTAGAAAAAACACCTTTTAAAACAATTCAAAAAACAAACTGCCAATAGAGTTTGTTACCTCTCCTGATGTCATACACAAGCATTTAAGAATTAAAGCTACAGGGGGTTACTCCAACTTAAAACACACTAGGATGCTTAAGCAACCTCACAGCACCATCATTAAAGAAAATAAAGAATTTTTTTAAAAAGAAATTTTTTTAAATAAAAATAACAATAATGGCAATACTGAATTTGTGTACTATAAATAACACCTTAAAATTATATCCTTTACATGGTTGCGATACGGCTATGTTAAGCCACTCACAGATCTAATATACTATATTTTTATGAAGTAAACTATTATATGTGAGACCAACAGCTTGGTCTTTAAAATAATTTTTTTGAAGAACTACTAGAACAATAACAAAGGCTTTGCCAGTGTATACAAACCATACCCACTTAAAGACCTCATTACAACACAGTTTAAATCACCAACATTTAGGCAGATATAAGATACTACACATTATTGATACTGTGGACTAAGCAGGTAATATTAACAGACTACAAACCTACATGATGGATCGTGTATGCCTTAAGTCCACCTATTCTCCTAACACTAAACTATTCACCTCTACTTACCCAATCCTGAATCAAGTCCTGATGAGCATATGGTTGTTCTGGGAGTTTTCTGTACTTAGCATTATGTTTATGGCTTTTCCACATTTCTTTCCTTCTCACCTTATCTTTCTCCATATATGTTTTCTTTTTTTGGCACATTTAGTTGCTATCAGATATCTGTCTGCTTCTTATATTCTGATATTATCCTTTGAAGGCTAATACCGAGGCACTAGAGAGAATTTTGTATTAAAGCTTTACATTGGTGTGTGGATCCTGGTATTATCATCATCATTTAGTCACTATTATCTACTGTTTGCCTTTTGCCTGCATTATTTTGTGGGTGATAATCTGTCTACTTCTTGTTTGATTTCCATTTCTGCTTAATTTCTGAATGCTTCTGCTAAAGTAAGCAGAAAGGTCATCTTAGACTTCTTCTCATGTTGTAAAACTTTTACAATGTTTGGATATGATGAGGTCAGCAGATATCTGTGCTGTCCCATGATCACAGATCTATACATATAATCAGTTTCAAGGAGGCCCATACCTCATAGACTCTCACAATTGCAGATCTATACATATAATCAGCATCTATATTACAACATTGAAGCTTTAGTTAATCGAATAACTAAAGCTCGATCTTGTAATATCAGAAGCTAAAGTTGTCGAATGGCTGAATAAACCAAGGGAAACACTTCCCTTGGCCAAATCAAAAAAAAAAAAAAAACTTTACATCCGAAATCAAGTGGGGAGGCTTCGCCCCACACACTCCCCGATGTGGGGGTCTATGCCCCCACACCTCCCTTCCTAAATATACCAACTCTAAAATCACTCCAAACTGGAGAAATGGGCATAATCCACAGAACAGCCAAGGGAAGCATTTTGCTGGGTTAAAGTGGCCATTCAACAATTTAAGGTTTCGATATTACAAGTTCGAGCTTTACTTATTCGATTAAGTAAAGTTTCGATCTTGTAATATATAACCTGTAATCAGTTTCAATGTGCAGGTAATCCATAATGCTAGTTTCCATTACTAACTCTGTTTCCTACTTTATCTTTTTGTTTTCTTGTTTTCTGCATTGTGATTTTTTTTTCATATCTGGGTGCCTTTGCCTGTATTTCTCTCCAAATATCTTTGGTGCTGCCTTTTTAATATCGATTAGCTTTGTTTTCTCATTTGCAGAAATAGTGCAGTATTTTAAATCTCTTTTTCTTTCCCATGTTCATATTTCTTCTTCAGATCTCTGCTGCTCCACCTATTTTTCCTCAGTTTGGAGACTTGTCATTCCATCATGCTGTGATAAAACCTGTGTTAGACATTCTACACTAAATCCTTTATTTTTCAGGTTTTTCCTAGCTCCAGTTTCTACTTGTTTGACTTCTACTTTACTAATCTTCTTTTCTACGTTTCCCCTTTGTGATCTTATTTTTTGTATTGTGACATTTTACATATCTGGGTGCCTTTGCCTGTATTTCTCTTCAAATATCTTTGGAGCTGCTTTTTTGTATTGATTAATTTGGCTTTCTCCTTTGCCTAAATATTGCACATCATCAGGTCTCTTTTTCTTTCCCATGCCTATGTTTCTGTAGGTTTTGTTCCTTATATTTTTGCACTTCCTCTGCTACTTCTTTACCCAAGCTTCCCAAAGTTACTTTGTCTATGTAATATTTTTCATGGCTCTGTTCTATTAATGAACACAGATTTGCATTTTAAGCATTTGATAGTTTTTCTTGTGTAAGTATTTTTCTTTCCACTAATTTCTGTATGAATCTTTCTGAATATCTTCTATCTGGAAATTCAGGGCTTTTTGCATAATATATTTATTTATTTTACATTTTTTTACTGGGGATATCCAACTGGGGCAGTGGCCCTTTTTCAGAGGAGGCCCGGGGAGAAAAGCTCCATTACAAAAACATATTACAGACAATACAAGAAACTGATAACAATCAAGAATGCATACCTTTGGTAAATATAGATAGTAAATAGTTTATACATAAATAATAAAAGTTGAGATAGCCAACTTCATGCTACTCAAGTCAGAAGTGACAAACTTCATGATACTCATGCAGACGGGAACTGAAAGTTCGACTGCTGACTAAGGCACTGTACGAGCACATCCACTTGTGCATGAATCGTGCCATTCCAAATAGAACCAAGATGCTCTCCTCCAAAAAAAGGAAGCCAATCTGGTGGTCCCCTGCCATAAACAAACTATACAACACAAGGAAGAAATTGTTTCAGAAAAGAGGAAAATCCCAGGATGCAAAAAACTCCCTTACCAGCCTCAGTAAGAAGCTGAGATCCCTCATAAAATCCTCCAAAGCTAGTTACAAAAATAAAATTGCCAAAGATTCCAAGGACAACCACAAGGCATTCTATAGTTATGTCAAGAATCTAAATGTTAATGCTCAGATCTGCTCTGAGCTACAATAGAATGGCATTAAATATACTGATCCCAAGGATATTGCCAATATCCTGGCAGATCGAATCAGTGCCAACTTCACCCCCTTCTCACCCCCTAAATGGCCCATCTCATACCAAAAGATTGCCAAATTCCAGTAATCACAGCCACACAGGTAAAAAATGCAGTCTCCAAAGCTAAGAATACAGCATCCATGGAACTACATGAACTACAAAATGAACTGGCACCTCACCTAAGTGTTATGTTTAATCATAGCCTCACCTCAGGCTATTTGCTCAAAGAGTGGTGCACAGCTACAGTTATCCCACTCCACAAGGAAGGATCCACCTTGGATCCCAAGAACTATCGTCCTAGCAGTCTGACAAGCCTGATCTGCAAAGCTCTGGAATGAATTATCATGGAACTTATAAACAAAGACTTTGGCAACCTTCAAACACTGGACTCCACCCAGTTTGGTTTCGTAAAGGGCTGATCTTGTCTCCTCAACCTGATTAACTTCTTTGAATCAGTCTCCAGAGCTGTGGACAAGGGTAAGGCAGTCCACACAGTCTATCTGGACCTCACCAAGGCCTTCGACACCATCCCCCACTCTGGAATCATAGATAACCTTTCTAAGCTGGGCAGTAATCCCTACTTCACTCGATGGGTTGCCAACTGGCTTACTGACAGAACCCACACTGTAAAAGTAGCTGACTAAAAATCCAGCTCCAAACAAGTGACAAGTGGCGTACCTCAGGGTTCAGTCCTGGGACCGCTCTTGTTTGGCATCTACTTCTCTGAAGTACAGGCCAGTACTAAGGGACTCTGGCTAACAAAGTTTGCAGATGACTGCAGACTGTGAGTCATTATCGAATCCCTAAATTATGTGGATATTCTACAAAAGGGCCTTACAGAAACAGATGCTTGGCGCCAGAGCCATGGGCTCAAGCTCAGTACCAAAAAATGTATAGCTATCC
Source organism: Protopterus annectens (assembly GCF_019279795.1). Taxonomy (NCBI): domain Eukaryota; kingdom Metazoa; phylum Chordata; order Ceratodontiformes; family Protopteridae; genus Protopterus; species Protopterus annectens. The sequence goes on from NC_056736.1 coordinate 154,876,467, forward strand.
CCAATGGGAAAAAACATGTACCCATGAATTACCACATAGGTGGCAGTACACTAAACACCGAAAGTGTGATAAGGGACTTAGGGACACAGGTCAACAGTGGTCTCGCCTTCGATAACCACATCACCACAACAGTCAGGAAATCCTTCTATGTGGCAGACCTCGTCACTAAGGGCTTTTCATCCAGAAAAAAGGAGGTCACTGTCCCACTGTGCTCATTGCTCATTAGACCCATTATAGAGTTCAATGCCCCATTTGGTATGTACCTCACAAGACATCTGCAACAACTGGAAAGGCCACAGAAATACTTCACTAAAAGAATCACAATCCTAAAGCAGATGCCCTATGCTGATCATCTAAAAAAACTCCAGCTATACTCTGTCGCATATCGCTTACTCAGAGGCGATCTCTGCTTAACATACAAGGCCATGTCAAAACCAGAGCTGTTGGACATGCTACACTTAAAAAAATCCCAGTCCCTCAGAGCCACACACTCCAGGGATCTAAATCTGGTCATCACAATGAACATAACATGCTGGAGGGATAGTTTTCTGACCCAGAGACTCCCCATACTCTGGAATAGACTGCCCATACATGTTAAGCTGAGCGCCTCTTTGGCCCTCTTCAAAAGGAACCTTGACGATTGGATGGGAGATACAAAATTCACCCCAGGAATCATGTCAGTCACCCTGCTAGACAGGGCACCAGGGAAGTAAATATTCTGGGAAGAAATAGCCAGGGAATTGTTATGGCTAGGTTTGTATAGGCCCTAGGGCTGATAGCCTAGTACCAACCTATGAACCTATGAAAGTAATATAAAGTGGAAAAAAGAAAGTTAACAAATAAAACTGGCATGAAATAGCTTGTGCCATCATAGAGAAATGACTGATCAATAGACCAATATCATGGTATTGGCGGTAAATATTTATGAGATACATGTATGGTATATGAACAAGAATATGACTGATTGTTGTTATGCTAGTGTTACTTGTTCTAACCAGTGATAGCTAAGGCAATATTGATGTGAAATACAAGAAGGAGGGAATATGATGAAACTGTAGGAAGCTTGAGATCGGTAGATAAAAATAGGCGCAGTGGTGAACTTGAGATAGATAGAGAGAAATTGGAATTCCCTCAGAGAAGAGATAGTTTTGGTGTTTGAATTTAGTAATGGTAGAGATATTTTGGTTTTAAGAACAAGGAAGGACAGAATAATCAGCCTGGATTAGTGCAGGAGTAAAGCCAAATTTTGGTTAGGTGTTCCTTAAGCAGTAGTTTAAATTTGGTTGTGTTGGTAGAATTTATTATTGTCTGAGGCATGGAATTCCAGGACTTAGATATGTGGTACGAGAATAGAGAGTTATCATAACAATTATTAGATTTAGTTACTTTGAATAGTAGTTTGTTGGAGGATGTTAATGGCCTGCCATTTGAGAAGGGCCGCACTAAGCTCTTGAGCGCTGGATATTTGTCTGGATGGAGTGAGTAAAAGTTAGTTGGTTGAGGGATATGAGATTGTGCAGTTCAATTCAATTTAATTTATGAATTGTTATGCAGTGATGTGATCTGTAAGGGAGGTTAGTAGAAAATCTTGTGATTTTGTTATAGCAGGACTCCAGTTTGTTTAAATCTGATTTTCTGAGATTACTAAATATAGCTGAAGCACATAGAATGGTAGAGAGTAGATGAGTCCTAACTATGGAATGTCTAGTGGCCTCAGTTAAGTATGGCTTGACTCTATAAAATGAGCCTAGCTTAATGTGGACCTTTTTGATAGAGTGAGGTGTCTGCCAAATTTAAGGTTGTTGTCAATTGTGACTCCAAGGAGTTTGGTGTGCTGGACAGCCTCAATTTTAGTTTTATTTGCTGAGTAGATGGTGTAGGAGGGAGAGCAATCAGGAACTTTGCTATTAGTGAAGAGCATAAGCTTTGTTTTATTTGGGGTGAGTACGAGTTGAGAGTCTGAGAGATATTTTTCAATGCCTTGGAAGGATTGTTATGTTGTTTGTAGGAGTTCTTGTAGGGAGGGAGCTAAACGTATGAGTGAGGAGTCATCTACATATTGAACAATGGCTGCATGCTGGGTAGTTGGGCTGAGCCTGTCGGTGAATATGGTGATGAGCAATGAACTGAGAAATGAGCCTTGGGGTACTCCTGCTGAGACTGGTAATAGGGTGGAGAGTTCATTTTGCCACTTAACTGCCTGCTGGTGGTCAGTTAAGTAGCTGAGAAACTAGAAGAGGGATGTCTGAGTTAGGTTTAAGGAAGCAAGCTCATTTAGTAGCTTTTGGTGGGATACTTTATCAAAAGCCTTAGACATATCAAGAAAAATAGACAAGATCACTTCTAAGCCGGTTGAATGAGTTTGTAAAACTACTGACAGTGGTTGTACTGCGTTTAGGTCTGAAGTCATGTTGTGATGCAAATAGCAGATTAAAGCTTAGTAGGTAGTTGCAGAGTTGTCTGTATATGCAATTTTCAAGAATTTTGGCTATGCGGAGCAGGAGGTCAATTGGCCTGAAGTTCGAGAAATCAGTAGAGGAGCTGCCTTTGTGAAGAGGGATGATATAAGAGACTTTACAGAGGTTAGGGATGTACTGCTTAGCAATGGAACAGTTTACTAGGAGAGATAGAGGGTAGGAGATGGCATCTGCTGCTAGCTTTAGAAATTCACCGGGGAGTTGGTCAACTGCGAGGGAGGAAGGCTTAAGTTTGGAAAGATGTTTTTTGATGGTATTAACTTGAATTGGTTTGACTGAAAAGGAACTGAGGTTCTGTCTAATTCATTAGGAATAGATAGGGGGGTCTTTCTGTTGTTTTTTTTTAATAGGAAGAGTATAGAGTTGATAAAGTGTGAATTAAATTGCGAAGCAAAGCTATCTGCCCAATTTGTTGTCGTTGGAGCCGGGGTTGTGATCTGTCCAGACTTTATTAACTGTTTGATGGCTCCCCAAAATGTCTAGGGATTGTTTTGGTGTTTTTTGTTGCATTGTTATATAGCATAGCTTTTTGTTGTGCCTGATTTGCTTTTTGGCAAGGTCGCTTAATTGACGGTAGATAAATAGGGAGTCTTTTTTTTTTTTTTGGTCTTGTGGTATAGGGACTAAGCTTTGTCTTTCTTTTTGAGGATCTGCTTGGTGTCATTGGAAAGTCATGGTATGTGCTTGGATTTAGAGTGTGCCTTTCTAAGGGGAGCTAGGTTGTTTAGGATATTGAAGAATTTGTCTTTGAAATATTGAACAGCTGAGTCAAGATGCAGATATTTTAAAGGGAAACAGTCACATTGATGCAAGAGGGTTTTGAAGACTTCAGGGGAAAATGTCTTTTGTTGTGGACAAGTTTGTAAATGATATTTTTAGTAGGGCAAGTACGCTGCCTAAGAAGGCAAGTGGGTAGGTGATCGTTAAGACTGTCAGGCAGACAGCCAGATTGGTGACAGAGAGAGGGTTTGTTTGTAAGTGTCCAGTCAAGTATTGATTATTTTTTGCTATGTTTGTCAAATCTGGTAGAGGATTGTATAATTTGGTGGAGGTTAATAAAATATGAGAGATTTTCTGAGGAGGAGGTGTACCAGTCCATGTTGAAATCAACCATTATAATTGTTTCTTGACTAAATGTTGTGGCACACCAACAAAGAAGGTCTTCAATAATGTCTAGGTTGTTACCTGGGAGTATATAAATAGCTACTATAAAGATGTGTTTGTTGGAGTTTAGTTGAAGGCAGGTGATTAGAATTTCAGAATTCAAGAAGTCTGGGGGAGTGATTTGAAGTCATTCTAGTCTGATAATATTTTAAAATATTACAACTATGCCACCACCTCATTTATGAGTCCTGTTGTGTCTATGGATGTTATAACCATGGATTACAATTTCACTTTACAGTATGCAGGGTTTTAGGCACATTTCTGTTAGGACTACTAATTCGGGAGAGTATTGGGTGATAGTTGCACGCAATCCTTGAGTTTTATTTAGGATGTTTCTTAGGTTCATGTTTCATATTAAGAGATCAGAGCTACATCATGGGAGATTAGTGATGTTTGGGGAGTAAGGGTTGTTTGGAGTGAGAGGGGTTTGATTAAGGGGTTGAGGTCCTGGATTACGATGTATGTCACCATTTAGTTTGATCTGGGTAGAATTAACAGAAATAGATGTGTGATTTTGGCAACTAGGTTAACATGTTTTGCAGTAAATGTAGTGTTAACTGTGAGAGTGTATATTTAAATGTGAAGAGTTCTGTATTGGAGCTGTTGTAAAGTTATGGAGATATGATGATGTTGTTTAAAGAAGTATGGGGTCTGGTGTTGAGTGGTTAATGGGGGATAGATAGTTATGACTGTTGTATTTGATAACAAGTAGAAAAGTAAAAGCTAATTAGCAGACTAAATAGTACAGTGAGTTGGGGCAACATTATGCTTGTATTTAATTTGGAGTTAAGTGTTGCGTTGATGAATGGTATAGGAAGTAGCTAATGAGGGTGTGGCTGCTATAGGGATCGGTTATACTGAGGTTAAGAAAATCAATCTGTGTTATAGTATATGGCAATTATGTGCAAGACTGATGTGATAGGATGAATAGTCACGGGTGTGTGTTTGTGGATAAGTTTAAAATTAGCGATAGTGGGGTGCATGAGATTTGGGGGTGGGACAGTAGAGTGACCCTGAGTGGAGTGAAGGTGAAGAAAAGTGTTTAATGAAAGTTTCAGGCAGAGAGCTTTGAGTGTGTAGCTAATAATAGAAACAATACACAATTTCCTCCTTATCTTCAATGGTACACTCTATCATCTTTATGACTTGTTTTTGGCTTATTAATTTTAGTGTTTTTTTTTGGACTACTACTTTTTTCTACAACAGGGGGCATCTTCCCCCTGAGCCTAGCCTAGCCCCATTGTAGGAATGTTTCTGTGTCTTGATGATTCTATACTCTTATTTTTCCAGTCCTGTATCAGTGCACATACCAAGATTGGGTACTTTTTTATCCTACAACTTGTATACCCAGCTGTGTTTTCTATTTTTTAACCTAACTCTGTCCACGATATATGCTATACAAAATACAGTCTATATATATCAATGTCGTCTTGGTGAGATTTTGTGAAAACAAAGTCTATTCACCAAGACTTGAGGATGAATTCAGTTCCTAAAATACTACTGTCTTTTTCTTACTGATTTTATTGCCTCTCCATTCAGATAATGTCCTCCTTAATAATGAATTTGATGAACTTGAAATTAGTTACCACAAAATGCTATTCTGTGAAGTAATTTTGTCTCATGTTATATTGTTGCTTCATTACATGTGTAACACAACAGATTTTATCTTTTTTTATCCTCTATAGATCAACTCTCATATATATTGATTATAATGAAAGTTTCAGGCAGAGAGCTTTGAATGTCTAGCTCATATGCTTTAAATACTGTGATGGCAGACATTTTTGCTAATAGAGTGTCGGTTTATTTTCTAGTGGAAAAAACAAAGTCTGGATATTTAACTCCTTACTATTTCTAGGAGCATGGCTAGAAATCTATCATTCATGATCTTTAATGTAGTTTGGTATGCTAAGTGCAGTAGAGGTCATAAAACTGACTTATGAAAGTTGTGTCTTAGACAAACTGTACATTATTACATGACAATGGATTGTGGAGTACAATTAGTGATGCACACACCTTTTGGGACTCTACTGTATGAGCATTGCAAGATGAGCCTGATAATACTTTTGTTTTTATCTCAGGTGTAATTCCTGACAAGCTTAAAATGTAATTTACCAGGATGTCATACTAAGCCTAAATATAGAGTCTGACTTAGCATACACAGCTGTCCAGAATTTTGTAGACTCTTAAGATTTTTACCTCATATTTTGGTCTGCTTCTCATAGAATGTGCCATTTTCTGGCAAATCTCTGAGGATTTCAGTCACTAAATAATGATATACATTTTAGTTTCAGTCTTCATATATTTTAGAAAATGTATGCTAATGTATACCAATGCACTACATGTTTTTAAGTCCAATTTTTAAAATATATCCCTTATTTTGGCCTTTGTTCAACCCATTATTTTTGTCTTTGCCCAGAATTTCTTTGCTAAGACGCTGAGAAGTATGTGGCTCAGTGAATGTAATTTGTTTCTGCAGTTAAGATTTTGATTTAGCAGTTAACTTGTTTCTTTATAGTAAAAAAAAATCTGTTACCCCCCAACAGAAAAAAAAAAGAATTGCAACAAACTACAAAAAAGGTTATTTGAAGTTTTCTTTTCTGCAGTATAGCAATGCATTATTAAAGACTCTGAAGTTGAGTGGTGATTTTTTTCAGAAAGGTCTCAGACTCTACAAATCAAAGTCAAGGACTCCACACAGACTGTTTGGTCAAAGCCAAGGCCTTTAACAACATCCACTATTCAGGTACAGGTAAAAAGAAAATGATCTAAATATACAAGCATAAATGTTAAGATGGATAGGGAACTGGCTAAGAGGTTGAACCTATGTAGTTAAGGTAGTGGGTGTTACCTCAAAAAGCAAAAAATAAATTAGTGGTATACTTCAGAGCTTCAGAGATGAGAACCCCCCTGTTTAATATCTCCTTCTCTGTCCTCCAAATAATTAACACTAACCTGTGGCTAATGACATTTGTTGATGATTTCAAGTTTGGGTATTTGAAAGACTTCCTCTTGTTACAGTGGCCCTGCAACAAAAAATAAATCTTAAAAAAACAACTGTATATTTGAAAAGGGCTAAAACAAAATGCAAATAAAAAGGTGTATCATTCTTGCTTTTTGTAAAAACCTTGTGATCCAACATATAACATAGCCAGTACCCCCATTTCAAATTGACACAGTAAACAGAGACCTTGACACATTGGTCAACAGTTCCATCTCTTTTAACCATCATGCATAATCAGTAATCAGAAAATCCTTCTGCTTAACACTACTAATAGCTAAAGGCAAATTTGGTATGTACCTGTCAAGACACATAGCCTAACTAGAAAGTCTCTCCCTAGTGGATGCTCAACATAAAGCTTACAAGCCTAATCACCATTGGATACCAAGATAGACTTAAAGGCTCTCTGCTATGTATTCTCATAAGGTCTTATGTACTGTTCTATGTAATGCATTCTGCTTTCTGAAGAACCTAACCCTTGTGGACCTTTGCATTACTGTATGATCAACAGCTCTGCAAAGACTAAACCTAAAGGTATAATCTTCCAGCAGCATATAAGCAAGATGCAATGGGGGGATATAATCATCATCCAACATTTAACTTTTATCTGGAAAAATCATCCTTTGCGTGTTCAGTAGTGACACTCTAGTACCTTCACAAACAACTTCAACGACTAGATGTATATATTCAAATTTTCCCAAACCTGACCTGTCTTGCTTAATTGGAATCAGGTGGTATGTCATAATGGTGGGTATTGTCAAGGTGTAAGTGGTCTCATGACTTAATTGTCTTGCATTTTACATGACATCAGAATTAGAAAACTATTTAAGAACATCAGTAAGTATTGTTTATTTTCTGATGGCCAATTTTAACACCAGACATAAGGTGCCTGCATTCTGTACTATCATGGTTAAAATAATCTTGGCCAGAATGAAAGGTGCCCTCATAGGGCCTACATTTACTCTTACTGGTCCTAAAAGAGGTTTCAGACATGCAGACCATCAACTACCCATAAGAAAACTTGAATTCCAGGGGATTTAGTCTAAATGAAATATCATGATTCAAGTTATCTAATAGAACCTTCAAGGTCCAATCTGTTAGCACAGTGAACGAAGAAGGGATCGTCACCTCCATGGACCCACAATGGTCTGTTCATGGGCCTATATTTTCTGCTTTAGTTATAATTCATACCTTATGTTGACAGCAATATTCTGCACAAATCTTGTAATCCTAAAACCCATATTAAAGAAAAAAAAATCCACAAAAATTCCCCAAGCTGTGCTCATTTCATTTAGTCTGTACCAAACTTTTCATTCTTAATACTGCTAGAACAGCACCCATATTATTTGTTATATCCCATAAGCTAACAAATTTTAAACCTTTCATTCAAAAACTCGCAAAGATATAATAAATGATGAACCCAGCGCACAGTTGAGGACCAAACAAAGCTCTTATTTTCCATAGATTGTCTTTTAGTCTTGATATTGAAGAAAAAAAACTTTAGCAAGATTGTTTCTACTACTGATTTGCAAAATAATTTAATAAAGCAAATTAATATAAAATTCAGCCTCTGTACTACAGTTCATTTTAAGTGGAGTTATGCAGATTAGGAAACTGTATTCTACCGTCATCTCCATAATGTTCTATAAAGCTTCTGAGGTTTCATTCTAATAATAGAGAAATGATATCAGTACTAGCTTTCATTTTTCCTGGACCTAGAATGTTGTATACTGGAAAAGTGTGTCATCTGAAATGCCCACAGATTAAGAAGTAGGTCTCCTTCAAAGTTGGTGTGTGTTCCCCTTTGGGATACTTGGGCAATGAGAGTCCTGATGAGATGGAATCATTTCAAAAACTGCTCACTGTCTTTCTAAAGCCATGTTATGTCTGTAGCATTCATGAATGTTATTTCATTTGTGGTTAAACTAACAGGCAATAAGACAGCATCTGAACCGCAAATGAACTTTTGCTCCCCAACTTCCCCTCTCCCCCTGCTTCTGTATGTTACTAACTGCATCCCAACATGTCTAAGGATATAATAACATCAGTTTCATGTACAAGGGAAATTTCAATAATACATGTAAATAGTAAGTATTAGACCACTCTTGCGATTATTGTGATCCAAGCTCATTTGCTCATGCTACTGTTAAAATCTCTGCAAAACAAATCAGGATTTCTGATTTACTCAAGAACTGTTTTTTTCTGCACTGGTTGTTTTTAATTGTATTTTGTACTTGTTAGATAAACTCTGTACGTGAAATTTTTATTGTGATTTACTGTGAATAAGTGGGAATTGTATAACTTTTCTTTATTTTCTTATGTCTGGAGCTTTTCTCTTTGGGTCTCTGGTGAAAAAGGGCTTCTTGCCCAGTCAGATTAACCCAGTCAACAAATGTCAAATAAATAAATAAATCTGGAAATCTTAGATTTTAGCCTGTTGAGGCAATATATGTAAGCTATCAGATGGGGCTGGAAAGGATTGGGTTGTTAGCTGAAAAAATCTAATGTAAAACATTAGGCAGTTGTAAGCACTACGATATCTGTTTAATCAAAAAAAATCCTTCGATGATGTGTCCAGTTATTTTATTTGTTTAAAACAGATACTGATATGATACATAAATATACTCCAATAAACCACAAACAGCTCTCAGATACTTTTGTGTTTCAGTTTTCTTTTTGTGCAATGCAAACATAGGGCAGGATTCACGAAGCCTCCGTGTAAGAGTTACAAGGCTTACACAGAGGCTGCAGTTAAACGGTGTGACGTCAGCATGTCATGCATATGCATGAGGGCATGCTGAATCACACCTAAGGCTTATACGTTCCGTGGAAGACAGTAGGGGGCGTGTCCATAGGCCTAGCCCTGCAAGCGGACACGCCCCCAGAAGAGTAAAAGTGCCTAAAGTAAACCCCCACGACAGAGTCCATGGAAATGTGAATAAACACAACACAACACATGCCCCCACAGACTATGAACATAAAATATATAAATGAACATGTTATATTTTTTTAAAATTGTAAAGATGTTTGCCCGTGAGTGCGCTCGTTTGCGTGGGTGTGCCTGTAGCTTAGCCACAGTTAGCAGTAAGTGGAAAAGCATATAAGAACTAACTTTGCAAAATAGGCCAAAAAGCAATAGTGTAGCAGTAGAGACATTGGCTGAAAAGCAGGCAGTCATGGTTCGAGCCCCCACAACATCAATTTTTATTTTTAGTGAAATAAGCACGAAACAAGTCCCTGACATATATGTACACATATAAAATTATATTTTATGTAAAATGTAATGAAATAGGCAATTTATTTTGAAGAAATGTGAGATAACAAAATAATAAAGAATGCCAGATGTGCCTATAGCTGAGCTACAGTTTAACAAGTTGAGTGCATCTGCCCGTAGGTGAGCAGTGGTTTGACTGGTGTAAAATGAGTGCCCGTAGGTGAGCAGTGGTTCAACAGGTGCAAAATGAGTGCCCATAGGTGAGCCGTGGTTTAACATGCTGAAACTGTGTGCCCCTAGCTGAGCTGAGCGTAATATGCGTGCTTACAGCCAAATGAAGTGTAAACCAGCGTAACCCGTTTGTGCGGAGCTGCGCACCGCGCCAACAAGCTAACCGACGGGCAACGTTGAGCAAGCTGTAACAAAACTGCCTTTACACAGACACACCTCCTAGCCTGTGTAGACAGTCATAAAATATAAAAAGCAGTGGCCAGGTTCGAACCCAGGATACCATGCACCATAGTCAAGGTACTGAACTACTAAGCCATGACAGCTGTACTTAGAAATGCAGTAATAGCAAATATATAGGAATGAATAGAAAGAGGAGCATGACAAAGCAGGTTTTGTGAAGCTGATACAATTCCAAAATGGCCAATCACAGATAAGTGCGGGAAAAACGGCATATATAAGCCCCATAGGAGGGAATACACAGCATAACTGATTGTAAAACTAACTTGCAGCCAGAATGTCAGGAGTAGGTGAGGATAGTTGCTTCCGAGCACAGAGGTGGGGCATTGAGGAGTCCAGATATATGGTTTGGCTCCTTGTCCACAATCATGAGGCCCAACTCATGCAGGGCCAGGTCCTGTGGGGAGCATATAGGGCTGAGGCGTTGGACCGGTTGGCTCATGATCTCACCAGTGCCACAGGGATTCCAAGGACTGGTGAGCAGGTCCGTCACCACCATGCGAACCTGAAGAGACACAAGCAGGACCAACTGAAACTTTGGATCCAGGAGGCCCGGCAAATGCCCAACGCCCCACTACTGAGTAAGTTACATCTAATTATGTATGTAAGAAATTAACCTAGCTGATATTATGGAGATGTGTATTCCAATATTACTTTATTTATATTACAGCTGCAGGTGTCCGTTCTGCGAACCGCAGAGCCTATGGCGATAAGCTAGTGCGGTTGCTCCACCAGGCAGGTCAGTAATCCTCTCCCTGTAACTGTAAATAAATATAAAAGTATGACAGTTAGCAAAAGAGTGCAGCATAGTCACTAAGTAATAAAATGTGCAAGTAACAGTGTAAGAGTGTTTGCAAGTATTGCTTGATTACAAAAGTGTGTTGCAGTCTGTAATCCAAACAGAAAAATGAAAATGTCTGAAATAAAGTCTGAAATAAAGATGCCCCACCTGTAATATAATAGTACACAACCTGCAGCAGGCTGAAAAGTACAGCTGCAGAAGATGAGCAAAACACATGTGTGAAATATATCCCTGTTGAAATACTGAAACATGACAGAAGTGAGACTGTTGGAAAGGATTGCAATAACTACAGGTAAAACATGTCAATAAAGCCTAGAAGTAAGTACCATCCTGAACTGTAAAAATAAAATAAGTGAGAGAGTGTGAGAAAGAGTTATGAATCCACCAATAAAGTAGTAATAACTCCTGAATAAAGTATACTGCAGTCAGTACAGAATGAAATGAATGTGACAAGCAGAACCAAACTGCGAAATGTGTTCAAAATGTTCCCGCAGCTGGAATGTGTATCCCAAAATCTGGATATGTTGCTCTCAGTCTGCAATATGCAGATAGTATGATTGTCTGAAATACCAAACATCCACAGTTGTCTATAGCAGGATGATGTAGCTGAAAAGAGCCAGATATGAACGTGTATGAATAAAAATGGAAATGTATATTGATGTAGCAGTAACATTCCTATCACCAACTTGAAGTAGTTATCACATAGGAAACTGTAGGTAGAACTGTAGTGTGTATATATATATATATATATATATATGCAGCTATTAGAAATGTACAGCATATGTATTGGTATTTGAAGGTGTTAATTATATTTTCTTCACCCTACCCTATAACCACATATAATCCATTCCACGTGAAATTGGTATGTGCAATCACAATTAACACCCCTGGACATTTGTCCTGTTGGGTCATACATATTTGCATGTACGTTGATGCATCTGCCCTGTTCATACATCCAAACCTGATGTCCTGTTGCCATCAATCAACCCTGCATGGTGTTGGACTGTGTATTGCTGTTCAAATTATGCATGTGTTATGCTCGTTGTTCAATGGTGTGAATATCTGGGTGTTTGGTTAATGGGAATACTAATGCATGCTGTTACAACTAATTGCGAATGGTATTGCATGTTACTAACCCAAACTGTCATGACATAATGCAAAACATAGGATGACAGGGAAGGCGGGTTCCAGCAGACCCACCTCTCCCACCTCAGCTGGCGAGTGCACCTGGCAGTAGTGCCCAGTCTGGACCCTCCTCCGGTGGCCCTGTGCCACCTGCGGGTGGAAGCACTGCAGGGGATGGGGCTCGTCCCCCCTCTGCAAGTGTGGCCGGAGGAGAACCACCACTCACCCTCCGTAGCGCCCGGACTGTGGTGCGTAGGGAGATCCAGGAATCTGTTCTTGGGCCCCTATGCCAGCTTGAGGCACAGGTGGCACAACTAACAGGCATGCCTGTTACCTGGCCTACACAGCCCCCAGCACAGCCCTGTCCTGGGCAGTGAAGGCACAGTGGCAACTGCCCATGGTTGGGGATATCAGTTCCACTGTTGCCATCTGTGGGCTCATGGGCTCTGGATATCCCAACATCCGTCCCCGTCAATTGTGTAACCCCCCCCACATGTGTCATACACCACCCCTGTATGCATCTTGTTTGTCTTGTCTGTTGACCTACCCAACCTACCTCCCCAGCTATACTGACTTCCTTTACCTGACATACCACTCTCACCTGAAAAAAAAAAAAAAAAAAAAAAAAGGCACTCTGTACCCACAAAAAAATTATGCCCCATACATAGCTGCCCATTTTGCACACATGTCTGCTGGACATGGAAACTGTCAATTACAATTGGCTGTACAACAAGTATTATTGTTGTCCTTACACCTCTCTCAGGAGTGGAAGGTTTCAAATGTCACACCAAATTACATACATATGCACAGCTGTTGCTGATGAAGAAATGGGCAGCTATGGGCCTTACCTACATCCCTCCTGCAAAACCCAAGCTTGTTTCCCTACTGTCTTACCCTCTTTGTGACCCCTTTTTCACCACTTTCCTGTCTCCCCATTTTCATTCCTTTCAAAGAAAATAGTGTGGGTGTGCGCACGAGTAAGCACTTTTAAGCGGTTGTAAGCAGGTGTGCGCGGAGCTGAATGCCAGTGTGCATGCGGGAGCTCCGCGCAAACCAGCGCTAACCCGGTTACAACTGCTTAAAAGTGCCTTAGTCACTCTGAATGACAGGTCCTGTAGTCTGTTCAAAAGCAAAATAAAATCCCACTGTCAGTCCCGAACCCAGGACCTTGGAAACAGTAGTCTGCATGACTTACCACTAATCCATAATTGTTATATAAGAACATTGTGCTACAATAAATATATCATGTAATAGTAGGAATGAATGTAAAGGGAATATAGGATGTGTAGTACACAAAGCATGTCATGTATATTTACTGTCAAATCTAGTGGATTTCTATAATAGTAGTGTGTGAACAGAAACAGCCATGCTAGTTGGTAGCTAGTAGGTAATAATGTCACTGTAGCACCTTGCAAGCCACACACCACAAGTCCCACAGGAAAGCACACACACCCATATTAACAGTAGTAGTAGTAGTTGTAGGTGTCAGTTTACATACACACTTAGTACAGGAAACAGGAGAGATGAATGGAGAAATGTTAATCTACAACACAGCCTGAATTATGAGAGAGATACTAACCTTTACACTCACAGAACAGTGTCCACAGCATACCAGCATGGTCCCCGCCCTTACAATCTGAAAGGGCAACACCTATCTCACATACCCTTTTATAGCACTGTCCTGAAATCACAGTGAGAACTGCAATCAGTACACAACTGGCTGCATGCAATCAGCAAATGCTGGCTAACAATTGGTGCAGAGGCCATCACATGGACATATGCAGATACCTACAAAAGCATCCAGTACTCCCAGTTCACGCATGCCATACTTTCATTGCACCGTCTGGAGGCAGAGAGAGAGAGAGGGAGAGAGAGAGAGAGAGAGAGAAAGAAAAAAAGAAAATAAAAACACAAACAAAAACTACACTTAAGAAAAACTAAGTTGAAGCTGTCAAAACCAACGTGACTGAGCAAACTATTAAAACAAAATAAAGCTCACGGATGTCACTCGGAAAAGATTTAATTCACCACAAACAAAAGTAAAATAAATTAATACACGTGTAATAGTAGTACTTAGCGCTTTCACCCTACATAACATAAGGGCATCTTCAGAGTACAAATACTAATTGGAACATACTGCATTTAAATAAAAAAAACAGTAACCAAAGTCGTCTTTGATAGGTTGTACAATTAACTAACCATCAAGAATTTAAAAACATATATACCTAATTTAAGTATATATCACAGTGTTTGTATATAAAACAATTTATCAACTAATGTAAACATATATATCTGATTCTCGTAACATGTATTCCCTCACTACACCTAAGGTATTCACTCAACCTGTAAAAATTGTAATAGTAATAATAATAATATTAAAATTCAATAAAACATATTTATACATATACATATATACAACCAGAGAAGGAAACAGACAAAGAGGTTTCACCATTCATATAGTACTATAAAAATAGAATGTTAAAAATATATGTGTATAAATAAAAATATATGTGTATAAATAAAAAAGTATTACTACACAAATATGTGTTTATAATAGTATAAAATAAATAGCATAAACTGAATGGCAATTGCAACAAACCTGTCCTCAGTTAGCCTAATTCATATATCTTACAGAATTAATAATGATAATGTATGCGTATAAGTAATATAAATAATTAAATAATTAATCACAAATATAAATATGAACCATTATAATAAATATTAATTGTATAAAAACTAAAAATAGGTATAAAAATGTCTATGCTTATAAAACCCATATACTGTGTTGTGATGTGTTAAACAACTTGGTGTTGTATCAAATAACTTGAGATTTTAATTTTAAAATACTAGATATGGAAATGTGATCATTAATGCCTGGAAATGTACCTGCATTTAGTCTCAACTGCCAAATACATTCTTTGGCTTCTAGTAAAACACTAAAATCACCACCTTTGTAAGTTTCTATAGAAATTCTGTCTATAACAAAGAATATGAATCTCTTGAAGTTGTGACATTTAGTACTATGAACATATAAGGAATTCACAATTCTTTTGTTTTTTACATCCCTATTGTGTTCCATTACACACTCCTTTAATTTCCTTATAGTTTTGCCCACATAGAATGCTGGGCATGATGTACATGAAGCTAAATAAATCACCATTTTTGTGTTGCAGTTACAGTGTCCAGCACATCTAATGGATCTTCCATAACCTTGCACCATAACATATGGTCCATCATTTATAAACTTGCAACATTTGTAAAACCCACATTTGTTCATTTTAGACAAATTAAATGTGTTGTCACTACTATTGTGTTCCATGTATTGTTTTAAATTCATGCCTCGGCTAAAACTAATCCTAGGAACAGATCCTATCGTAAGGTAAACACAGGTAATGTAAAGTAACAATTTAATAGTCTACATACTGTGAACCCTCCATATGTGTTATTGGTCTGTATCTATATGT
The DNA here is from genome assembly GCF_019279795.1 of Protopterus annectens. Taxonomy (NCBI): domain Eukaryota; kingdom Metazoa; phylum Chordata; order Ceratodontiformes; family Protopteridae; genus Protopterus; species Protopterus annectens. The sequence goes on from NC_056736.1 coordinate 154,892,179, forward strand.
ATGTCTATGTGATAAGTTGTGTGTACGTTGTTTTACCAAAAGGGGATGACTATACATTTCATGCCATTCAGTGTTAGGCCATGATTCTGGCACCAGTTGTCCATTTCAGTGAGGCCTGTCTGTAGGATGTGTGTGTCAGCTGGTGTATTGACTATGGCACCTAGTTTGCAGTCATCTGGGAACTTTGTCATCCACAACCCGCCCATGTTTGCTTTCACATCTGAGAAGTAAATGACAAACAAGAAGGGTCCTAGGACAGAGCCCTGTGGGATACCACTTGTGACTGGCTTTGAGTCTGACATGGCTCCCGCAAGTTTGACTTTATGGATTCTGTTGTTTAACCAGTTTGCAACCCATCATGTGACATATGTATTAACATTTAAGCTGATGAGCTTGTCTATGATGCCTGAGTGGGGTATTGTGTTGAAGGCCTTAGGCAAGTCCAGGTAGGCTGTATGGACTGCTTTGCCCTCATCAATGGCTGTAGTGACTGTTTTGAAAAGGTCAACCAGGTTCAAAAGGCAGGATCAGCCCTTCACAAAGCCAAACAGGGTGGGATCAAGTGTCTGTAGGTCCCCAATGTCGCTGTATATGAGTCCCATAATGAATCTTTCCATAGCTTTGCAGACCAGGCTGGTTAAGCTTATGGGGCGGTAGTTCCCAGGGTCTGAAGAGGTGCCTCCTTTGTGGAGTGGGACCACTGTTGCTGTACGCCAGTGTTCAGGTACATATCCCGTAGTAAGGCTAAGGTTAAATATCATTTTTATATGCGGTTGTAGCTCCTCTTGGAGTTCACGTAGCACACATCCAGGGATACCATCAGGTCCCATTGATGCTGTGTGTTCTGCTTTGCTGAGGGCGGCCCTCACCTGGACATCTGAGATGACAGGGAGGTTACATTCAGCTGTGATAAGTATTTCTTCTTTTGGGGGAGAGGGAGGGGGGATATTTGCACTGAACCTGTCTGCCAGAATGTTGCCAATATCTGTGGGTTCATTGAATTTTATGTAGTTGTGTACTAACTCTGAGCATATCTGAGGCTTTTAGTCCATGTTTCTAACAAAACTGAAGAAGGCCTTGTGGTTACCTTCCTCTCAGAGTTGGCCTTGGATGTTGTTATGAGAGAACTTAGCTTTTTACTAGTGCTGACCACAGATGCCTTCCTTTTATGTGATTCTGCTCTGTCTTGCAGTAGCCTCCTTCTATCGTTATACAATTTGTCTTTGGCTGGGGCCCACCAGACAGGATGCTTAACCTTTGTGCATAGGGTCTGGGTTAGAATTGTGTGTGCATGTTCCATGTTCCATGCATTCTTGGGGATGTCCGTGGGAAGCATTTGCAAAGAGGTCAGCATTGTGGGTTGTGGCTTCCACTGGCCCAGTGGGCTGCATGGATACCATCTCAGTCCTAACAAGTGAAAATCTGTCTATTCACATATATTTCAAAGTAGTCTACTGTGCTGGTGGTGGTGGTGGGATATATATATCCAGGCCGATTAGTTTGTGTCCAGATCACACTAGTGGATGACGTTCCACATACAGTACCTTCTTAGGAACCCCCAGAGTGAGGTGGTGCATTGGGCCTGTCTCAGTGTGTTGACTGATGGGGCTTGGTACTATGTTGTATGGAATGTGGCAGGTATTGTTGCACAGGTGTCAGCTGAGCACTGATATCTGGCCATGTACATGTGTATCCCTCAAGAGACACACACGTGCTACATATGGGAGTAGTAGTATATCACTACAGTTGAGTATCATGTATGGTATGTGTGCCATATTTTGCTGTCATAGTTTGCTGATATCCTGTTTGTGTTCTCTTTCAGGGACATGGCGCGTCAGCGAAATCCTGCCTACTCTGCTGCAGAAGATGAAGAGATACACCAGAGCCTGGTGCGGGATTATGACATACTATTTTCCCGCACCAGCCAGAATCAGCAGGAGAGGGCTGCACTGTGGCAAGACCTTGTCCGTAGGGTAAATGGCATTGGCACGCATAATAGGACATATGAGCAGGTACGACATCACTGCAGTGATTTAATCAGAAATGTCTGACAGCGTGCGTCGGATATCCACAGGCAACAGGTCACCACAGGAGGTGGGGTGGCCACACATCCCCCCGTCACCAGACTGGAGGGGCTACTCCTAAGTGTTGTGGCTCCAGCCCAGGAACATCAACAGCAACACACCTGCATTATGATGGAGGCTGGAGCCACACAGCAACACGACACGGAGCGTGCAGGTAATATGCCATATGTACACTTGACTGTTCTGTACACTGTTAGTTTATGCATGTGTAAGGTGTGTCCTTGGTATGTAGCTGTCAACATAGTATGTAATTGTGCAGGTGTGATATTGCCAATATCAGCAGCTGACATGTGAAAGGCAACTGTTGTACTACTGAACTGTATCTTACGCAGTATCATTGACACAGTTGTGCCCACTGATATTAATCCCCTCATTTCTGCAGGTCCCTCCGGTGTTACAGCAAGGCAGCCCATCCATACTGGTGAGTGTGTATTAACAATACCTATAATAGTCTTGATAGTGCTAGTAATAATAGTGTAACTCAGTAGTGCTCTGTGTGTATACTGCGGGGTGTGCATGTGTGCATGTGTGCGTGTGTCCACGTGTGCATGTGTGCATGTGTGCTTGTGTCCATGTGTGCATGTGTGCATGTGTGCATGTGTGCGTGTGTCCACGTGTGCATGTGTGCATGTGTGCATGTGTCCACGTGTGCATGTGTGCATGTGTGCATCACTGGTAACATTGTGTAGACATTGTAAACTGTGTTTCCTGTCTTCCTCCCACAGGTTCTGGTGCTGCTCTGGTGTCCTGCAGCAGGGAACCTGAATCTGGTGCCACAGGTACTGATAATGATGATATCTGTGTAATGGCACAGGAAGGTGTGTCAGGGTCCGTCATTGGTCAGCCAATTGACAGTACACAGCTGTCAACCCCATCATTGCACACAGTCATCCTGCCAGTACATCCTATGTCACCAATGTCCCTAGGTGATGGACAGGATACAGTGGGCATTGCCAGGGTAATGTGGTATCTGTGGCACATGCTTCCCCACACAGCAGCCATGGGCAGGGTCCTGAGATGGTACCACACAGGCAGTTGCCCATGGGTTCTCGTGGGAGCATCCATGGGCGTACTGCCTCTGGCAGACGTGCCCAAAGAGGTCTGTCAACCTCAGCTATGTTTCGGGCTGTCATGCAGGCACAGTCATGTATGGAAAGGTACACCAGACAGGGTCTGAGGGAGCTGAGAGCATGTCTCACATCCATGACTGACAGTATGGGTGACATTGCGGATGCTATCTGTAATTTCACCGATGTCATAGACAGACGTTGTGGGGAAATATTACAGCAGTTCCACAACTACATGTCCATGAGTCAGGGCAATGGTGGACGGTTGCGGCATCGACGTGGCCGTATGGGAGCAACAGCAGCAGCTGGCAGTCAGCGCAGATGACAACAGGCCCGCGGACGCCCCCAAAGTGCCAGCAGCAGCCCCAGCAATGCTGGGTCTGTGCTGTCATCAGACCACCCCAGGAGACCACGTGCACATGGCTCTGGACAGTCCCAACAGAGACCTGTGTCCAGTCAATGAACACCCGCTTCTGATGACAGTACCCAGTCTGGCTTAGTACCGGATACGGTCCGTAGCACCCCTGCCAGGCACAGGTACCGTGTCCGTGGCCGCAGACACTGATCTGTATGACCTGGCAGGTGCAGTCTGTGGCTGTCCACAAACTCCAGTATATGGCAGCCATGAGGTTGAACTGTGTGCATGCATACGCACATGCGAAATGTTAACACCTAGGGCTACCACATACACGCACACACTGCATCAACAGTGCCCCACCCTGTACTGCTGTCCCTCACCAACACACATACACATACATGTCAATTGGTGGTATCAGTGGCAGACTCAGGCATGCCTAGTTCACACCCTGTGCATATGATGAAACTGTAACACCTCCTGCAATCTCTAACATCAGTGCAGGAACAGGTTAACATGTTGCTGATGCACAGGGTGACTACATAGACGTGTATTAATAGTATCATGTTGGTAACAGTACAGTGTGCTGATATGATTGTGTGTATATTTATATTTTATTTATTTATTTATTTCAGTTTGATGACCGGGGAGGTCCACTGGGCTCAGGAGCCCATTTTCAGTGGAGGCCCAGGGAGAAAAGCTCCACATTACAAAATACAAAGATAAAAAGATAAAAACAAAATACAAAAGATAAAAATTAACATAAGATTCAAGGTACAGATACATAAGGATGCAACCATCAGTCTACATGGTATGAATGCTGGTAATTTGTGATACAGAGGCAATAAAAGGAATGGTGTTTACATAAACATATTAGTCATATATTGAAATGGATGATTAAAAGATTACAAAGAGTCTGAGTCTAGTAATGGCAGAGTGGTAGAACAAGCATAAATGTTAGGGAGGGGAATAAAGGGAGAGCAAACTATTTACAGTATTTACATATATACACAGGACAACAGTAACAATAAGTAGATATGAACAAGGTTGATAGTAGTAAGAAATTGAATAGCATTACTATTAATATGTACAGTGAAGAGGCTAGGTGGGGAAAGTGCAGTTGCACTTCCACTTAGAAAACAGGTAGGAATGGAGTAGTGTTTTGAAATTATTAGGATTTTCTGTCAATCTTAAAGTAGGAGAGAGAGAGTTCCACTTTTTGGCTAAGGAAAAAGAAAGGAGGTGCTGCCCGGCAGGTCGTTTTGGTTTGTGGACATTGAGTAGGTTTAGGTGGGCCGATCGAAGTGGCCTATTAGGGGTATATGGTTGAAGGATGTTGGATAGTGCAGGACATTTAGAGGGGTTAAATAATAGCCTGTGGGCAGTGGTAGGTTGGAGATAGTCTAGAAGGTTGGGGAGTTCTAGCCAGTTTAGTGACTGGAGGGCAGAGCAATGATGGGAGGAGTGTTTGGCTTTGGTGGTGAATTTAGAAATTTTGTTATAACAAATTTCCATTTTTGAGGAGGTGGAGGTGGATAAGTTAGTTAATAGAGGGGCACCATACATTAGTGAGGGAAGAAGATAGGTAGTGGCAAGCGTTTGTCTAGAAGAAGGAGAGAGATAGTGGAAGTTTCTGTATAACAGGCCAAGTTTTTGATGTGTTTTCATAATGTTGAGTTGAACATGGATGTCAAATTTTAGGTTTTCATCAATAGTGACCCCAAGAAGTTTGGCATGGGGGACAATTTCTATGGTAGAATTTTTAAGGCTTCTAATTTTGAAGATCTTTTTGTCAAGAGGGAAGGATTTTGTAGGGGGGAAGAGTAGTATTTTAGATTTGTTAGCATTTAGAGATAAGTGATTATGGACCATCCAGTTCTCATTGGCAGAGAAGGCATTTTGTGTGTGTGCTAGAAGTTCAGGGAGATTGGTGGCACAGCAGATGAAGGTGGAGTCGTCGGCGTATTGTACGATTTTAGTATTTGGGATAGCAGAGTGGAAGTCATTGATGAAGATATTGAAAAGCATGGGGCCAAGAATGGAACCTTGTGGAACTCCAGTGGGGGTAGGAAGGAAGGTAGAGGTGCCTTTTCTCCATTTTACAGCTTGGGATCTGTTGGAAAGGTAACTTGAGAACCAGGATAGTGTATTGTCAGAGAGGTAAAGGTTAGAGAGGTGACTAAGGAGATGAGTATGGGAGACAGTGTCAAAAGCCTTAGAGAGATCAAGTAGGACTGTTGAAACTATTTTGCCAGAGTCACGAGCATGATTGACTATATCAAGGAATGAAAGTAGAGCAGTTATAGTGCTATGGCCAGGACAGAAACCATGTTGGGTGTGAGAGAGGAGGTGTTTTTTAGTAAGGAAAAGCATTAGCTGAACATGAACGCATTTTTCCAGTATTTTTGATACTGGGGAGAGGATGGCTATGGGACAAAAGTTTGAGGTATTATTGTTAATACCACCCTTATGAAGGGGGTGTATAAAGGCAGTACGCCACAGCATGCTGTCCTGAATTGTTATCTACACCCATAGTAAGTACCATAGTGTAACAGCTGCACATTTTTGCATACTGGTGGTAAGGATGTCAACAGATAGCCACATACATAGGTAGCACAGGGGAGAAGGTAATGCAAGTAGTGATATGCAATGATGGACATGTACACTAATGGTGGCATGTTGCCCACAACGACTATGCAATGTGGATGTTTGCGCATGTTGATATGTGTGCAGTACCAATTTAATTTAAATTAAATTAAATTTTAAATAATTTCAGTTTTACCATGGACATCTGAGCTGTGGATTCCTGGGTACATGTTTATAGTGCCTGCATATTTGCACTGTTACCTACTGGAAGTGGTACCCCTTCTTTGTTGTACAATGGACTACTTCCAGCCCTGCTTACTGTAGCTTTGTTTGCATGCATGTTTGCTTGAGGTACCCTGGAACACTGATTCCACCTGCAATGCAGATTTACAGAGCTTCTGTGGATTCCTAGTGACATCTGCATAGCTTACTATACGTATGTCAATGTCTCACTTGACAGAACGTCACTGTCTGTCCTGTTCGCATGTACGTTGCCTGTGACACATTGCATATGACTTACCTGGCATGTGCCCACGTGTGCAGTCATAAATGCCAGCGCTATGAAATCAGAAGCAGTACACCCACACATACTCCCCTTCAGTATGTTGTTCCCCATTGGCCCTATGTGTTGGTAATCACCATGGCAATCGCACTACTATGGTAGCATGTGCAAAGGTAACTTGTGAATCACCTCTATGGTCCAGTTGTGGAATATGTGAGTCATGTGGCAATGTCACAGCTGCCACATGTATGCAGTCAACCCTCTCCCCTGGCCAGGAACGTACAACACATGTGTGAGATGCAACCACATAGCCAATCTGGGGACTGAGCACTCTGAACCCAGTACTGGCATACCCTGTCAGGTGGCATGACATACTACAGTGACTACAATACCAGTCTGACATAGACCTGCACTGACAGCAATCCAAACACATGAACACACTGGGGCATACTTGGAGCCTCAGAATAGCATCCTGCCTGAGAATCACACACCTCCGCAGCTGACACACAGGCATACGTTAAGTCGGAACAGAGCACATGCCACACATGGCACACACATCCTGTGTGCCAAACACTCACAGCCTGTAGGGCTACACAACACACCTGCTACAGATGTGTCAGGTACCTCTCTTGGCCGGTGCAGTGGGGTCCCGCTCAACAGGCTGTACATGGTGAAGGTCACAGTGATATGCCCGTGGGGCACTATGGTCCACCACATAACACATGCATACAGGTCAGTCAGAGGCATGGACACATATGACTCAGTCATTGTCCATGCCACTATGGATGACCTGAGACGTACCTCCCTGGACTACATGATAGGGAACATAGAAGGGCTCTCTCAGCATGTGGCATGGGCTGGTATGAGCCTGACCTTGGTTGCCATCATACCCTCACCAGGTATGCTACCACAATATGTAGGAAGGGTGTTCTATGTCTACATTTTGCTCAATCTCCAATGTCATTCATAGGGTATCCAATGGCTGTCAGCATGTGCTTACATGCTAGGGAAGCCACAATGATTTGCGAGGGGCAGCTTGCACGTGTCACCCATGGGCCTTTGTATATTGGCGAAGCCTCTTGATACACACATAGTGCCTTTTGATGCAGGGCTCAGATTACATAGCCACCTCCGCGGGTATCACACGGGGTAGGACACTAACAGTAATGCTACACAACACCAGCAGTGTACACCGCAAGATGCATGCACTGGACACTGTCCTTAGCACAGTAAACTGCAATATCTGTGCAGTAACAGATTCCTGATTCACGGCTCACAGGTGCAACCCATCACTGCCAGGTTATACCTCATACCATGCCTGTCGTCCCCTACACATGTACCACACATGAACAGGGGGGAGGTATCTCAAGGCACCACAGATACACACACCTCCAGGTTGTTGGCACAGCACAAAGCATCAGGGCCTATCCATGTGCAGCTAACAGTGTGTTGGACTGCCTTCTGGTTCATAGCCTGCCACACACAACCCTCCCATACACAGGAAACCCACCTGTCCTCCCTTACAACACTGGGAATATGACGGTCTCTACATATGTCTTTATATGTCTGGACTGCATCCAGCCGAACATTGTGTGAGCATTACTGTAGCTACAACACACTAGCTGAAAGGTTCCTAGCATGTAGTCACTGAATTGCAGTGGAACAACATGTTACCACTCCCACAACAGGTGGGAACATGCAGCACCTGTTCATCGACTACATGTAGACTATATCGCCCAGACCAGATGTGTATCCCCCGCTGTTAGGATGATACCATATACAACTCACACTGTATATACACATACCGCATGCAGCCCCTGCACAGTAAGACACAGTCATAATGTTATGCAGTGCAAATACCATTTATACACTTGAGGCACATGTCAGACATGGGAACTATTGAAGGTCACAGGTATATATGTGTATGTGGCACACACATACATCATGTGTGCATTGCCATTGCTGGTTTAAGCAATGTCATGCATTGTTATGAACAACAACCCACACATGTGCATTTTGTGTGACACAAACACACGTGGCAGTTGTGGGTTTCCAAAACATACCTAACTGTGCTCTGACAGTAGTAAGAGACCCAGTAGCGGAGCACACTATTTGCATTACTGGGCGATTTTCCCTGTTTGGCTGTACTTATAGTGTGGTGACATCACCTGTGTTTACTGGGGGAATATGCAGCATCTGGTGTATTGTAGTAGTTGCCAAAAGGAACTGTTTTCTCACACTTGCAATTACACACACTGCTACCCCCCCACACACACACTTACCATTTGCAGGATTCATACCCCTACCTAACTATGTTATGACACTTAAGAGAGATGTATTAGCGGAGCACGCTATTCAAATTACTAGGAGGTTCTTTTTCTCCGGCTGTACTTATAGGGTGCTGACATCATCAGTGTTTGGAAAGGGTAATGTGCATCATGTAGTGTGTTCTCCTAGTTGCCAAAAAGGACATTTTTTTCATACAGAATTGTAAACACACTAACCCCCCTCCACACACACTGAGCATTTGCAGGATTCAAATCCCTACCTAATTATGTTATGACACTTGAGACGGACGCTTTAGCAGAGCGCACTATTCACATTACTGGGAGGTTTCCCTTCTCCTGCTATACCTATAGGGTGCTGACATCATCAGTGTTTAGAAAGGGGAATGTGCATCCTGTAGTGTGTTCTCCTACTTGCCAAAAGGGACATTTCTTTTATACAGACTTGCACACACACTAACCCCCCTCCACACATACTGGGCATTTGCAGAATTCAAGCCCCTACCTAACTATGTTATGACACTTGAGACGGATGCATTAGCAGAGCGCGCTATTTGCATTACTGGGAGGTTTCCCTTCTCCTGCTGTACTTATAGGGTGCTGGCATCATCAGTGTTTCGAAAGGGGAATGTGCATCCAGTAGTGTCTTCTCCTAGTTGCCAAAAGGGATATTTCTTTCATACAGACTTGCACACACACTAACCCTCCTCTACACACAGTGGGCAATTGCAGGATTCAAACCCCTACCTGATTATGTTATGACACTCGAGATGGACGCATTAGTGGAGCACGCTATTTGCATTACTGGGAGGTTTCCCTTCTCCTGCTGTACTTATAGGGTGCTGACATCATCAGTATTTAGAAAGGGGACTGTGCATCCTGTAGTGTGTTTTCCCAGTTGCCAAAAGGGACATTTCCCTCACACAGACTTGCACACACAACGACCACGCTCACCCACACACACTGAGCATTTGCAGGATTCAAACCCCTACCTATCTATACTATGACACTTGAGGGAGACACATTAGCAGAACGCACTATCTGAAATACTGGGCATCTGTTCTGCACCTGCAGTATTTATAGGGTGCTGACATCATTATTTCTACAGAGGTATGAACATCTAGTACTACCTGTCAGGTGGGGGATAGCATATATATGCATTTGCAGCCACCTACTTCAGGGTCAGATATGCACATCGCACTGGCAGGTTATGTTCTAAACCATGCTTCGTGACCACAGGACCTGTAACACGCAACACAACTAGTCCAGACCACCCCTCCCACATCCAGGACACACACTTTGCTTCCCTGGGAACAGTGCCAGGATATGCAGGTGTTCACATACACCATTCCAGTTGTTAATGTCAGGTACAGGCATATTGTGTGTGGGAACTACTCAGGCCTCTACAACATTACCCTACAGCCACTACAATTTGTGAGTCCATGTGCTATGACAGAACTACTCACCACAGCCACAAGGGGGAATACATATTGCAGCTGACCATCTGCAACATGGGTACTCACTGTTCCACACCAGAGGTAGACCACCATTGTTGATATCTGACCATACCCACCTTTCCCTGGACATCCATATCCCACCCCCACCCCCAGGAAAGGTTGTCACTGCAAACAAACTGTAATTATCAAAAGCAGACTTTACACTTGTGAAGACTGGGGTGGAAGACTTCAAAGGACCCATGCTGGGGGAGTATACAGGCCACTCTGCATAATCCTTGACAATTGCATTCTATGAGCATGTGGAAGGTTTGCATTGATCATGCTATCCCAAATATACCCATGACTGCTCCACAACAGGACACCTGTCAGGTGTACACCAGCCATATATGAGCTGTCCAACAGACAGAGTGAGCTAATACATTGCAGAGCAGTAGGCCACAGAGGGAGGACATCTCTGAACAGTACAGTCACGTCACTTCAATCCCTCATAATCATCACGACATAGTGTTGACAGTGAAATTGTCCAGACAATGCAGATAAGGCTCCCCTCCGTCTGTTATTGATGCCCACTTACTATTAGAGGTCCTCAGCAACCCTCTTCCAGCACACACCAACAACATGGATGTGGCTTAGCAAATTCAAACCCTGGGATCTCCACTGTGTCCCTGCTTGACAGAGGCACAGCACACTAGCCTCACACGGTGCCTTATGTGACCTACTTTACAGTGGCACAGTAGCCTACTGTACTGGGGAGGCAGATGCCAAGCACACTCTGGCTAAGCTGTCATTCCCTAGGGCAAACAGCCTAGTGTTGACCTCTACACCCATATGTTTAATTGTCAGATGCACATTATTTGTTGCTGATAGACTCTTTGCAGGTCTTTATTGCCATAGTATTCCCTGTTTGTATGAACAACTTGTGTATCTGTGGAAGATGTTTGCATATGGGAGGGATCCACTATATCACGTATGTCTCTGTAGTCATTTAACTGTGTGCACTGGGCAGATTGCTGTAATGTGGTTGGTTCCTGGAATAACACGTACAAATACCAGATATGTGTGGCCAACTGCTAAACTGAGATTTGGCCCAAGTGTGTGAGCATGCCCAGTTCAGCCTTCCCATGGCATGTTGTCTAACATATGTCTCATTTATCAAAGTGTGTGAGCATGCCCAGTGTGAGCTTTCCATATGTTGAACTCTGCAGCCCACCACATTTGTGGATGAGTGTGAACTTCAACAATATCTCCCGTTTATGGTTGTGTGTTGTGTGTCATGTTGTGTAGTTACTGTCCAACTGCTTTGTGTGTGAACACAACAGGGATTATACTGTGCCCGCAGGGTTTGCATGGGATACTTTGCATACAGTTGTCAACACCCTTTCATACTGACCTAACACTGTAGTACCGTATAGTGTACTGGTTCAGTACTTTCACTGTGGTGGACAGTATCCTGGGCTTTAGTCCTATCACTGCTTTACATTTCCATAGTGAGCACAACAGCCTGGTTAGGGGCCAGTTGTGCACATCTGACCATGTTGCATTATGTTCAGATATGAACTACTTAAACCAGGCTTGTCCAACATTGGTAGTGTATTCCACAACATAGGTGTACATTGGAAAACACTAGCGATGTGCCCTAGGCCATTTCTAATGCTAGTTGGAGAGTGTGTTTGTCCTTCGACACACATTGTAAGTGGAGTTTGCCATGACATATGTCATGGTTAGTATACTGTGCCTCCGTCTACCTGTAACATAACAGTGATACCCAGGGTAAACCTACCATCTCCCATCCACTCATCAAGATTCCTCTTGAGGAGACTCGATGAGTGACTCTATGGATAACCTGTACTGGGAGTTTACTCATGAGTGGGGGTGGCTTCTGTGTTATGGATCATGCAGTACAGCTTGTCCTATGTATGTCAGTGCTGGGGTTCAGGCCTCTCATGTGCATAGCTCACTGTCATTCAGATTGTACAAGGTGCAGCATGTTCATTGATTCCAGCTTGGACATGGCTTTATACATCAGGCACAGCTTGCCTCTGGGTGGGCAGTATGGCAGTGTGTGGAGCTGCAGTTTGTTTAATCAGGCAACACATGGCATCTGTTCAAGCTCTTTGATACTTCTGGTGAGGTACTGTTGGGGACTTTAGAGTTGATGGAGGTGTCTGCTGAGGTACATCCCACAGGGGCTATTGTAGTCAATTGCAACGCTGATGAAGGATGACTGCAGAGCCACAATGACCTCCCCTTATCTAGATCTGACAACCTTCATGATTAGGTGGGTATATGGTATGTTTCTGTAAACACTACAGCCACATGTTTGTCCAATGCAGGATATCTATCACCTTGTGTCCCCAGGTCTCTCATTACATGTTAAGTACGTAATGGGTTAACACCTATGTGGTAATTGGTGGGCACTTACTGTATATCCACGGGGGTTGACTATACACGTTTCTGCAATTAGCTTGCTGACATGGCTATGGCACCAGTTGTCTGTTTCTATGTGGCCCTTTTGTGGGTTGCTTGTGTCAGCTGGGGGGTCAAATATGGTGGGCAGTTTGTACTCCTCTGCATACATGTTCAGTCACAGTCCTTCCAATTTGGCCTGTACCTATGGGACATATATACCAAACGAGGGAGGTCCCATTACCAAGCCTTGTGGGATGCCAGTTATATCTGGTTTGCAGTCTGACATGGCTGCAGCATGTCTGACCATGTCAGTTCTGTCCTTGGTCTGGTTTGCAGCCCCTCTACTGACATAGGGGTTTATATTTAAGCTGGTGAGCCTATCTATAATGAACACGTGGGATATTGTATGGAAGCCTTTGCAAGGTCCAGCTACGCTGTGTGGACCACATTGCCCTCATCAATGACGTTAATGACTGTTTCAAATGAGTCAAACATGTTTAAGGGGCAGCATCTGCACTTAAGAAAGCCACACTGGGTAGGGTCCGGTGTCAGTAGGTCCCAAATATCTTTATGTCTGCGGTACATGCTGATCCTTTCCATAGCTGTGCAGACCAAGCTTGTCAGGATTCTGGGGTGGTAGTTTGCAGTATCCATTCAGGCAACACCTTTGTTGGGAAGGACCACTGTTGTTGTACACTGCTCTTTGGGTACATATTCTATGGTAAGGCTGACATTGAGCAGTAGTGTGATTTGGCATTCCATTCTTCTTGGAGTCCATGTTGGACTCAGCCCAGGACACCATCTCATACCATTGCTGCTGTGCATTTTGCTTTGTAGATGCTGGCTGTTACCTCAGCATCTGCAATGTCAGGGGGCCAGCAGTCTGCTGGGATAGATATTTTGCATTCTGTGGGGGGGTGGGGAGTTTGCACTGCACCTGTCAGGTTGTATGTTGGCAATATGTGTGTGTGTTTGGTATGTTGTTTGTAATATTTGAGTGATTCAGAGCATATCCGTGAATTCCCAACAAGGTTCCTACCATCAGTTGAGACAGCCTTGTGATTATCCTTAGTGTCCTGTACAATTTGTATCTTCATAGGTTCATAGGTTCATACTAGGCTATCCACCCTAGGGCATTTATAAGCCTAGCCAGAGTGTGTGTGGCTTTCGCCACCCCTTGCTATGTGAATATTATGGCCATTTATGATTTACTTTATTGTGCCTCTGTCTGGACGTGACACAGTGAAGACCCCCAGTGTACAACTACGATCATCCATCCACTTGGCAAGATTCCTGTTGAAGAGTGTCAGTGAGGGGCTCTGCCTAACATGGAGTGGGATTCTGTTCCAGGGTGTAGGGAGCCTCTGGGTTATGTGTCTGTCCCTCCAGCACATCCTATTTCATTATGTGTTGAGGATGACATCTCTCACTCTCACAGCTCCGATGTCTTTGGGTTTTCTGGGGTGGAACATGTCCATTACTCCTGTGTTGGACATGGCCTTGTACAACAGGCATACAACGCCTCTGTGTAGGCAGTATGTGACTGCATTCAGCTGAGGTGTCTACAGCCAGGCAGCATATGACATATATTTGAGACCCTTTATCCTCTTGGTGAGGTACCTTTGAGGTCTTTCTAACTGCTGCAGGTGTCAGGTAAGGTACATCCCAAATGAGGCATTGTACTAGATTATGGGTCTGATAAGAGAACAGTACAGGGGCACAATGACCTCTGTTGATGTAGATGTGAATCCTTTCATGATACGGTATCCAATATAAACAGTCTTCCTAGCCAGATTGGCAATGTGAGTGTCACATAACAGGTTACTGTCCACTTGTGTCCCTAGGTCCCTGATTACTCCTTCCATACATAATGGTTTACCACCTAAATTTGTGAGTACCTTGTCTGGTATTTGGTGGGACATTCATACTGTCCAGTGTCTTCAGGACGGCTGGGTGGGGTTCCTGTGTGTGAGAGTGTGGTCTGTAGCATGCTACAGACTTTACAGCAGTTTTGTCTATGGTTAGGTGCACATGGGTGGTCTCCGATGCTTCGTGCATTGTCAGTTACCTGGACGTATGGGTGTCTGTGCTGAATATGGATACTCCCCCTCCTTTTATGTTTTGGTCCAGGTTTTGGGGCCATAACGCATGATATGAGGTATAACCTGGTAGTGCTGGTGTGCTGTCAGGAGGCTTGCAGCAGGTTTCTGTCACTGCACAGACATCGATGTTCTCCATACTGGGGAGGGCCTCAGGAGCATGCATATTGTGGTTTACACGTCTGGCATTGGTCAGCATTACCCTTATGTTTCTTACCACTTATGTTTTCTAGGGTGGTGGGTTAGTCTTTTCAGCCTTGCCTATGTAAGGCTCTATGGAGGTGGCAAAAGCCTTATCCAATATCCAGACGCCCAGGGGTAACAGGTGCAAGCCATCCCTGGAACAGCAGCATGGCTTGTCAAGCATGACATCCCAAGCAGACAGACATTAGATCCTCTTGGAATGACAGCAGTAATTGTGCCACTTGTTAAAGCTGATCATTCTGTGTTTGTACTGTGGCATCATTCTTGGTGAGGGTAGGATGCTGAAAATGGTCAGTGTCATACCGGCCTGGAGTACATACTCAGAGAGCTCATCTATGTCTCTTTTCATGTAGTCCAGGGAGGTACATCTCAGGTCATTCACGCCAGCATGGACAATGACTGCATCATATTTCTACTTGCTTTGGGTTGACCTGCATACTGGTGTTATGTGGTGTATTGTAGCAGCCTACAGGCAGCTTACTCTACCCTTTCCCTTGTTCAGTATGGTGAGCAGGACAGCAGTGTGTCTGACTATGGAGTCACCTATTACAACTGTATCAGGCATGTTCTTTCTCCTTCTGGCCTGTGACTGTTTGGCACACCAGCTTTGTGTACTATGTGTTGCATGTGCTATGTTTGAAGGTTGTGGTTGCTTGGGGGGTCTGCTTTGGAGGCCTCTGTTGGTGTGTTGTGTTTGTAATTAGGGCCTCCGGGAATGTTTTTCTGTGTTTATGTCTTTGGTTTGCAGTTGTGATAGGTCTATGTGGGACTGGGTTTGTGGTGTGTGTGGTTACCTTCTCCTCCTGAGTAGTTTTGACAGTACTGAGTTGAGGGAGCTCAGCCTCCGGTTTGGATAAATGGTTGCATCTCTCACATATATTTGTATTTCTTGGGGGGAGTTGAGGGTTGTCTGTGTACTTGGGGCAATTGTAACATTGCCTCAGGATTCACAGATTCAACTTGTTGTAGCTGGCCTTAGTGGATTGTATGTGTGGACATATTTTATTGCCATACTACTTATCAGTGATTACTTCCCTTTTTATGTTTGCTCTATCATGTAGTAGCTTCCTCATTCTCTTGCACGGTTTGGTAATGGCTGGAGTCCAGCATGCCAGATGCCTGCGTGTATGGCATTGTGTCTTGTTGTTATTTGCGATTGCATAATCCAAGCATTCCTGGCTGTGTTCATGGAATGCCTGTATAACAGCTTCTGAGGTGTCGCCCATATTTTGCACCTGCACAGGGCCTTTAATGGATTCCACATCAGTTTGGAGGAGTGCAACTTTTGCTTTACATATGTTTTTCACTGTGGTTTTCTGGCCAGGGACTGTGGTCAAGATGTGTATATCCAGTGTGATTACTCTATGGTCTGGTCTTACCAGTGAGGGATACACTTCTCATCTTGCCATCCAGTACCCATGTTGCTGATTATCACATCCAGTATGCTTACCCCTCTTGTGGGAGTGGTACGTTGTTCCTGGGCATTTTGGTTTATGGATTCTAGGAACTTTTCTCCTATAGTGTTGGAGCTAGTATAATGCTCCCAGTCTATGTCTGGGTATTTTCAGTCACCCAATATAATGTGGTTTGGGGGGCTTGATATATTCATGTATTCCAACATAGGCCAGGTGCAGTTCCTGGTGTTAGGACAGTAGTCTGTAGCAGGCTATAAACTGGGAAGCAGTTTTAGCCACTGTTACTTGACCATGGCTAGTCCATGCTGCTTCTTGTTGTGGTACCAACATGGGGGTGTGGTTATCCTTGACCATTATTGCTAGTCACCCTCCTTTTGTAGCTTGTTCCATGTTTTGATGCTGTACAGCACAGTATGAGGTGTAACCTGGTAGTGTTAGGGTGCTGTTGTGAGCCTTGACCCACTTTTCTGTTACAGGACAGATATCAACATTCTCCATACTGGGTGGGTTTACACTGCACGCATCTTGCTGTTTAGACTTCTGGCATTGGGTAGCATTACATCTAGGTTCTTATCCCTTGTGATAACTCTGGAGGTGGGTTTGTGTATTGAGCCTTACCTATTCAGGGCACGCTGTGGGTAACGGCAGCCTTTGCCAGTATCCATGCGGCCTGGACTGATAGGTGCATGCCACCCCTAGCAGGTGGAGCATCATGTCATGCTCAGCATGTCATCCCAGGCTGGCACACATTGGATCCCCTTTGACTAACTGCAATACTTCAGCCAATTATTGCAATTGATCATCCCATTGTCATATTGTGGCATCATGCTTGGTGAGGGTAGGATGTTAGTCAGGGTCCTCAAGTGTGCATATACTACATGGTGTTACATTACTTAACACATGGCATTCATGCCTCAGGTGGTGCTGCAGGGCTGCCTCTGTTGGATGCACATATTACACTCCCTGTACATGTTTGAGAGCAGGTTATGTCATTTTAGGCATCCATGTTATTATATGAGTGAGTCAGAGAGGGATATCATTCCCAGGGTTCCTACTGAGCCAGTGTATGTGCTATGCATTGCCTCTTTGCCAAGGCCAGGGCATACTGGGCACACCTCCTTCTGCCTACTGGGGCAGGCTCAGGTTGTTCCTCCTCTGAGTCATGCTCTGCCTGTGATGGCCTTGGCAATGGTGGGGGGCTGTTTGGCCCGGCCTTATGCTGGTCCTGCTGCAGCTGTTATCGCAAGATCATATTATGTAGCATAGCACATACCATGACAATTTGGGTACATGTAGTTGGTGAGTACTGCAAGGCTCCACCAGATGTGTCCAGACACCAGAACCGTGACTTGAGCAGCCCAAACACACGCTCTATAACATTACGTGTTTGTGCGTGTGCCTAATTATGGCGTTCCTGTTCAGGTGTGTGTGCGTTTCTGATGGGTGTCATCAGCCATGGCTCCAGTGCATAACCTGCATCCCCCACTAGGTGTCTGTGTGGATGTCCCCATTGGCAAATGTCTGGTACAGCTGCGTCAAATGCCAGATATGGGAATCATGGTAGCTCCCAGGGCAGCCAGCACACACATTCATTATTATGCCCTGGGCATCACACACAACCTGGCAGTTGATGGAGGGGAAGCCCTTGCAGTTAATGTAGGCCCTACCCCGCTCACCGGCTGGTGCTTTGATGCGTATGTGCGTGCAGTCTATTGCACCCACTACCTCAGGGTATTCCGCTATTTGCTGGAAGAGACGCATATTGCTGGCCAATACCTCACGGGCATTGGGGAAATATACATGATCACCGACATGTGCTGACATGGCATCCAGGAACAGGTGCAGAACCCTGGAGGCTGATGCCTGTGATATCACCATCATATCACCAGTTAGTCTCTGGAAGGTACCTGTTGCTAGTATTCTTAGGCCATCACATACCTTGGTTTCCACTGGGATGGGTTCTCCTCTGTTGATTCTGTGTGTGAGGCGTGGCCTGCACAGCTCGACAATTTGCTGCAGGAGGTCTCTGTCCACTCTATAGTGCTCTACTATCTCCAGCTCATGTAACCCGTGGTAGGTGACCCTGGGCCTGTACACTCTTCTTTGTCTCCTCACTGTGGGTAGTCTGGCACCATCTGCATTGTCACCACCCTCAGCAAGTCACCTATGTCTCCTTATGACAGCTATGGCAGCCCCTAGCATTTCTGCTCTGAGTTCAGCTTTTTCAGTTTTCACTTCTAATAGCTTACTCCTGTCTTGCAGTGTCTCTTGAGAGAAACATCTTGCACTGCTGTTTGCAGAGTTTTAAGTGCTTGGCTGAGCTACTATTCTGCCTGTGTAATTGCCTGCTTCTAATTGTTTTCACCTGCTAACTCCAGCAGTATTCCCTGTTAGCTACCTACTAATTCTGTTGCTTCCTTTTTCCTTTCTGTTTCCTCAGGGGGGAGCAATGCGCATACCAGCAGAAACACGCTCACAGTGGCTTACACGCGCGCACACATGCTTACATGGTTCAGAATCTGCTTATTCAGGTTAAAACGCGCGCACACCAGCGCAAACAGTCTTAGAATTCTGCCAACACGCTCTCATATGCTCAGTCTGCCTTACACGCACGTACACTGCCCTACCCATGCCTCATGGCATGCACACGTGCGCATGCACGCCCAGCAAAAAACTTTGGTGTAAGCAACAGTGTACACCTTCCATTTCTTGACTTTCCCATGCTTATCTTGTGGCACTCCTCTTTCCATGATATGTGTCTGACATCTGTCATGTAACACTGACCTCCAATGAACTGCATTTCTTTCTACCATTCCCCCTGTGATGTCACCTATCTCCTACTCTATTCCTCCCCCTTATGTATCTCTTACACTACTCAGAATGTGCTCATTTGCTATGTGACAGAGGAATTCAGTATCCTAACAGTCATTTACATCAGATTGCCTACTAATGCTTAGTTACATCTTTTAGACTCAGCTTCCCCCCTTAGCAACCACTAAACGGTGGCCATGTTGTTTTTGGTCTGCTGTTCCCTGTATTGTAAATCCATGTATTGCATAAAACCCACATTTGTGGGTTTATAACCTTCATTTTTATGTTTTATACAGCGCAACCCATTTGCGCGAGGCTGCGCTGCGTTTAAACATCGCCGAAAAAAAAAAAGAATTGTTTTTCATATTTGCATCGGGGTACCTTGCCAATGGCCACATATTTGGCCATTGGCATGCTGCCTGACACATATACACCCTTTATTTGGAGCTGACATGGCTCCATTGTGATTTTTGCAGAAACGTACTCAGTTGTCAACTGAGTACATTTCTGCAGCTAAAACGGCTCTTACACGGGCTGCTTTCTGCTTCGTGGATTGCTACTCTACCTGATTTGCATGCCTTTCGGCTGCAAGTGAGGTATTTAGCATATCCACGCCCAGTCCGTGTAAGAGACATTTTAGCTGGTCTCTTACACGGAGTTTCGGGCTGTTCCTGGATCGCGAGGCTTGCATGGAGTCTTACACGTCTCTTACACTCCGTGCAAGCCTTCGTGAGTCCTGCCCATAGTTTATACACTTAATTATATATAGACTGACTAACAGCATTACGAGGCCACGGCTAGAACATAGGCATTTAATTTTGACCACTTGTACTTGTGCTATCAGTACCACACTTGAAAAACTATGCAGTTTTAAATAATCTACAAAAAGAAGATGAGAAGTCTTTATGCTTTGTTTTTTTTTTTTTTTTTTTTTTTTTTTTAGGAGCCAAATTGCAGCCATGACCCTGAAATATTATCCTCTGAATTTTTATCCCTGAAATAATAATTTGTCCTTTATCATGGCTTAACTGCAAAGTGGTTAGCTACTATTTCATGGTTGTTGCAATGTCATTGAGAAGTGTAGTAAGCTCCATGAAGATGCATACCATTGCTTTGCAGATAGGTCTGGCATGACTTGTAGGTCTATGTTTTCTTGGATCAGTAGTGGTTTCCCTCTAGTGGATTGGGATGACCCACTATTCCTCAGGCACAAATCTAATGTAGAGGCTAAGGCTGAATAGACTTATTAATGAATCTACCAGATAGTATCTGGTGCTGGCAATAAGGCAGACTAGCAAATTATCATGTCCCATAGAGCTAGTGTTTTTGACCTTGAAAAGAGTATTCAGAACTTGCTTAGAGGTGGTTAGAAGTAATAGTGCAGATGTGCTAATAACATGAGGAAAGTTAGAGGGAGAAATGGGAGTAAATTTAGAAATGAATTTATTCACTAAAATGTTGGCTATGTCCTCAGAGTACAAGTAAGTCTAACTGTCAAGTATTAGCAAAGAGCATTTCTGGACATTACCTACAAGAATGTTGGTATAGCTGAAGAAGGCTTTGTGGTTATCCTTAACAGCTGTGGCAATTCTCAGTTTATAATTACTTTAGGAGGACTTGAATTTTTTTGACTTCTTTTTTGATCTTTTTGAGTTCACCTTGAGCTGATGGGGTATCAGCTATGTTTTTACATGCCCCATGTTTCTTCCTGGTATGGCATAGTTTGCTTATACTAGGGTTCGACCATAGGGGTTTATTCCTGAAGCTAGTATTGTATTTATGTTTTATGGAAACAAATGTCTCAATACATGCTTTGATATGGGAATAGAAATGATAAGCAAATGTAGCGGCTTGCAAAGTGTAGTCATTAAGTTGAGGAGGTCATTTAAATTTCGTCAGGCCATTATTTCACGGGATTAGATTTGCCTTAGCATATTTGTGAAAAGTCAGGCTTTACCCTCATAGTTACCAAAGTGTGATCTGATTTGGCCAGTGATGTGGTAACTGTAAGTGCAGAGACAGGACTGATATATCGGGGAGAATATTTTCAAATATTTTTGAAGCCCTAGTTGGGACATGAACCAGGTAATCTAAGGCATTGGGAGTAATGAAGTTCACAAGTCTTTGTGTATATTTATTTGAGGGGGGTCTAGGTTTCCCAATTAATGGAGGCATAGTTGAAGTCTCTGAAGATTACTGTTAGGCTCAATAGAGAATGATGTCAGTTCAGATGTATCTTATGGGCTGCAAGTGATATTGTGTGTGTGAGGGGGTACAATACTGTTCTTTGATACTGTACAGAATTCTATATACCATGAAAAGCTTATGGAAGAGTTCAAGATCATTGTTTTGGCTAGTGGGACTGGAGATGAGTGGCTTCTTCATAATATAGACAATCTCCTTCCAGTAGCAATGTCATATTCTGTTTTTTGTCTGAAGAGTGGTAGGCATTGAAACCCTAAACTATAGGAATTATATTACTGTTCAGAATCTATTCATTAACTGAATCTATGTTCATTAACTTTGCATATATCTATATTTTCAAAAGTTAGGAATGCCTGTAAGGAGTGCAGCATCTTGCTGAGACTTCTAATGTTGAGCAGTGCTAACTTTTATTTAGTTTTGCTATTATTTGGCTATATAGGCAATTTGAAAAACAACAAAAGGATGTGAAACACACAACCACATTTTATTTAAACCAGATAAGCGCTTTCGTCTGTAATAGCTTAAATGAACTTCATCAGATCTGTTGAAGTCCATTTAAGCTATTACGTACAAAAGCGCTTATCTGGTTTAAATAATACATGGTTGTGTGTTTCACATCCTTTTGTTGTGTTTTTAGTTTAGTACTTTTTGTTTTTCTTTATACTCTGTATAGATAATTTGAATAGACTGGCCTTGCCTAAAATAAGGCAGTGTGGGGGTGGGGTGGGGGGGTGGGGGGTACTGGTCAATATATATATTTTATATATATATATATATATATATATATATATATATATATATATATATATATATCTTTAAAGTTTGAGTGCATATTCTAAGAGCTTCATCCTGTCCCTCTTCATATGATCCAATAATGTATGTCTTATATTATTCACTCCCATGTGTAGAATGACCATGTCATATGTGTAGTTAGGGTGAGGAGACTTGAGGGTCTTAATGGCACTGTGGCACTGTGGATCTGGCACGTGAGAGGCAGTAAACTATCACTCTGTCTTTGCTCAGCCTGGTGAATGGTGCATCTGTGTGTCTGACTACAGAGTCTCCAATGACTAAGACATTACAAGATATACTGTCTTAGCTTTGCTGCGAAAAGGATTTGAGCTACCATTTAAGTGATGTCTTTGTGTAGTTTTATTTTCATAGTTTCTACATATGTCTGTATCTGCTTTTTGCCTACTAGTGTGACACTAAGTGTCTTGCATAACATTCCTTTATCTAGCATATCTTTGTGGTTTAGGCAGGCTTTTTAAACACCTTAGCATAAGAAAGTATATTTGTTTGTCTAAGACATTGTGGGCATGGTTGTTTGAGGTGGTTGTTAGAACAAAGTGCATGTTGGATACAGCCTGCAGTCTTTGCAGACAGGATGGCCTCCTAGTATAGTAGATATTTGCAACTCTCAGATGTGAAATTATCTATAGGGAGAATCAGACAATTGTCAGTGAGCAAGAGGCATTTCCTGCATTGCCTCAATGTTCCTATCACTTCTTCTTCTTTCAGCTTTTCCTGGTTAGGGGTAACCACAGCAGATCGTCTGTCCGCTCATGATTGGCAGTGGAGTTTTACAGTGTCGAGTTGTCAGCCCAGCTCCCAACCTTCCACAGAAGGCACACACATACACACACTCACACCTAGGGCCAATTTAGAGTGTCCAATCCACCTATCGCTGTCTTTGGGATGTGGGAGGAAACCAGAGCACCCGGAGAAAACCCACGTGACCACAGGGAGGACATGCAGACTCCGCACAGAAGGAACCCCAGCCGAGAATCAAACCGGAGAACCTCTTGCTGTGAGGCGGCAATGCTAACTGCTGCACCACCATGGCCGCCCCTCAATGTTCCTATCGCTATCAAGCTGAAAAGAGACAGTGAGATAAACTGTGATATTGTGATATTTAGTGCCTGGTAAAACAGGGAGTACAGGTGAGTGCTAATGAAATGAATTTTAGGATGGATCTCTGTACTAGAACACTAGGATGAACAATGAGACAAATCACCAGAATTGTAATTATATTTGTACATTTGCAATAAATGAAGGGTACAAAAGTCAATAAATTGTATAGCAACAACTAACAGATTTGTGAAGCAATAACTACCAACTTGGCTCAGTGCCTCAACAGCAGCTCATAACAAACTATTTGGGTTGGGTGGCACCACAACAGATTAGTACAATTATGCATACATACAATGGTACAAAAGTCACTGAAAAGTATAGCAACAATTAATGGATATGTGAAGCACAGCAATAACTTAGTGCATTTTTATTTCAAGGACTACAGCAACAGCTTAGTACAGTGATGACACAATCAGTAGTCTACAGCTATGTCTGGACTCAGGCTTGGAGTGCCTGCATATATATTGGCTTGGGTGCCACAACTCCAGTTTTAGTACAAATTTTGCAGATCACAGCAATGATTAGACATAGGCTCAGAATGTCCAGAGCTGGCAAAACTAGTGGAAGAGACAATTAATAAATGCCTACAGCAAGAGGGGAACATTTTTTGTGGGGTCTCTATGAAGTTTTGGTATTTGGGCTACTTTTTGTCTTGTCTACTGTGAATGAAAGTTATTTCCTTAACTGCAATGAAATGAATAACCCAAATAAAATGGTTAATTTAATGATTTTTAAAAACATAATAATTATGTGATTTCATGCCTTCAGTAGATTAATCTAGGAAGTAAACATTTTTTTTTAGAAAAAAGCAAATTGTCTATTAAATCTTTTGATAATAAATCATGTGAAGTACAGATTCTTCATTCACGATGATGACATTCAGGTATTACATTTCTGTAAAGACTTAAATGCCAAAATGTTATTAATTAAAATCATATTGGATGATGAAAGCATAATTATTGGATCTACTTACACCCCTTTTTCTGACTATTTAAAATTTTTACATGATTTAGCTATTGGAATTCACTCTTTCAACTCAGACAACTTGATTTTAGCATGTGACTTTAACTTGGGCATGAACAGAATATCTAACAAACTGAATGTTAAACTATTGAAATATTTCTTAGTAACATTGAATTTAGTTGATTATTGGCATTACAAAAATCTCACTTCTAAGGAATTTGCCTGTTTTTCTAACAATTAGTAAAAGGGGTGCAGACTGGACTATTTCTTCACTTGTGATATGTTGCTGATGAATACTTCTGCTATTAGCATTCCTACAGGAATTATGACAGATCACTCTCCTATTTATATATCTATGGTATGTGGGTGTAGAAAAGTCAACCGTAGGTATTTTTTGACAAACATATGTTCACCATTTATGAAAATAGTTATAGAAAGAATAATACAATATTTCTGATTAGAAAATATTGACACAATGTTTTCCTTTTATAAGCTGTGAACACCCTTTAAGGCTCTTGTTGCTCACAGGTTCATAGGTTCATAGGTGTTTACTAGGCTAACAGCTACAAGGGCCTTTTTAAGCCTAGCCATGTATCCCAATGCATCCCAAATCTCTGACAAGTTTTGATACCCTTGATAAGTGTAAGAAGGGGCTTGGGAGATAGAACATTTACAAGAAGGGGCCTGGATGATGAACCATTTACAGGTTGCCTGTGTCCATTAGAGACATAAGTGCAAAACCAGGGATGAATTTCCTGTTCCCCATCCAATTTTCCAAGCTGCACTTGAAATGGGTTAGGGTGGAACTCTGCTTCACATGGATGAGGAGCCTGTTCCCAAGATGGGGTAGTCTCTGGGATACATACCTATCTTTCCAGCAGGCTTTATTTATTTATATCACAGACAAGCTTTATGTCTTGAGAACAAGTAATTCTGGTGCTGTTTCTTTTGTTGATATGCAAACTATAGTAGTGGGAACTCCTGTAATACAAATAGTGGCATTTTTTCTTTCCTTCCTGGAGAAAGGGCTGGAGAGATTAGGTTTCTTTCAAGCTTAAGATATACTGAACATTCTAGCAGTTTTGTGTGAATTTATAAAAATGTTAACAAAAAAATTAAAAAAAAGAGAACAAACTCAGCCATGAGTGGCATGACTCTACAAGTGTTTTTATGTGCACACAACTGCACTCATGCATCTGCAACTGTCTGCAGGTGCTCTAAGTAGCTCACAGGAGTGTGCAGGCATGCCCAATTTGAAACTTTTATACTCTATATTATAGTACACAATAAATAATTGTTGAAAGTGACACTACATCATAGTTTGTTCTTTGCCTTATGGATGGTTCAGCTTCCATGTTGCACTGAATGCCACAAATCAGCTATCAGGAAATTGCATGAGTAAATGGAAGATGTGCTGAGGATACTCATTGATTGCATTAGTGCTGATGAGAAAAAAATTAAAATGTTCATTTTTGTAAGCCCTTAAAGCATGTCTGATGTATTCATTCATTCATTCATTCATTCATGAAATTTTGTAGTACTAAGTCAATTATAATAAAGAATATGTAAATGACACCATCACTGTATAATTTAGCTCACTTTTATGGAGTTTTCAATATTTAGAAGGTGTAGTTGAAACGAAAAGGTAAGAGAAGGAAAGTGAGAGAGGAAACAATAAAATTCTGTATATATAAGCAGTTATAGGTAGTGAAAAACAAACATTGTAAGTGGTAATTAAGTTTCTTTATTCATTTACTTTAAAATAGGTTGTTATACTGTTAGTCATTCATATCAGTACAGTGCTATGACTTCCCTGAGCTTCTTTCATTCCAAACTGTGAGCACAATTTTTGATGCTTCCCCCGGAATCATCTAACTCCCCTGCATCAGTTGGTGATGGTAAAACTCTAGCAGAGGTGAAACAATCAAAAAGCCATCAGCTCTGTTCACAGAAACAGGTTTAGCTTGGTTATTTTTTTGCCTCTACTTCCCCCATTTGTTGAAATGTGATGTACTGGAGGCTGGGTCAGGCATTAGACATGACCCTTAAGGACATGACTACTTATGGCCGTGTAAGAGACATTTCTCTTTATCAACCCTCTCATCCAACCTGTTGATCTCCCTGAGCTCTGGCCTCCACGCAGGCCAAATAAGAGACTCACCCTTTTGCAAGCATGGACTCTCCTCCTCAAGAGAAGAATGCCCATCCTCCCAGCTGTTCTGACAGGAAGCCAAGCCTCTAATCAAATCTGCTTCAATCAAGCCATATTCAGGTTTTTATCTACCTATGCCACAGAAGTGGCTATAAAAGGTAAATAAATCAAACTAAAACAATGGTGAAGATTTGTTATAATAAATTGCATTGTAACAGCAGCACTAAGCTGTAAGTTATATACGGTTAAAGTCAGCAACAGGATATTCTGAAATGTATTCATCTTATTATGTGCAACAGCTATGTGTGTGACCTTTTCACTAATGTCTTGCATTCATACATACTTACATACATACATACAAACAAATATGTCAGGCTCAAGCAATATTGCCCTTCTAGCCTGCTAATAAAACAAAACAAACATTTCCATAAATGTTCAGATTTTCTTAAAAATATCTACATGAGTGCTTGCTTTAAAATAACTTGGCAACCTACTCCATGCATCAGTTAAATTAGTATATTTCTCATTCCTGTATACTTTCCTGCACAAGCTGTCTGATGAGCCTCTGCTAGTATTCAATAACCCCAAATATTCAGAGAGGTACTTGTCTCTGAATGCCATATATACCTAAATAAGGTATTCTCATAAATCTATATGCAAAACATTGTACAAGTTCAGATATTTTAATATTTTATAGTGGCTTAGATTTTCACATCCATGGATGCACTGGTATATTTCCTCGGTACTGTTTCTAATTTACTCATGCTAGTTTTCTTATAAAGTTTCCATATTATTATTCCATACTATAATTTGGGTCTGCTATAACATGCAAACAATGATGTCATAATTTCCAATCTCATAGACTTTATAAACCTTATTATACAGCATATAGTTCTACAACTATCCTTACCCATCTGATTCATATGATCAGAAAAATTCAAAGCTGGATCTTTGCATATACACAGGTCCTTAAGTAAATCAATGGTTTCAATCACTGTGTGCTGTATCAAATGTTCTCCTTTCAAGTTTAAGTCTCCCATATCTCATACATTCATAGGTTCATAAGTTCATAGTTGTTTAGTAGGCTAACAACCACAAGGGCTGTTTTAAGCCTAGCCATGCATCCCAGATCACTGATATGTTCTGATACCCTTGAAAAGTGTAAGGATGGGCCTTGGAGATGAACCATTGACAGGTTATCTATGTCCATTAGAGACATAAGAGCCAGACCAGGGATGCATTTCTGGTTTCCGATCCAATTGTCAAAGTTACACTTGAAATGGGTTAGGGAGGAACTCTGCTTCACAAGGATGGGGAGCCTGTTCCATAGACACAGTAGTTTCTGGGATACATACCTACCTCTCCAGCAGGTCCTATTTATATCACGGGCAAGGTTTAAGTCTTTAGAATGGGTAATTCTGGTGCTGTTTGTTTTGTTGATATGCAGGAAATCCATCAGATTGGGATCTGACAATGCCCTCTATATTAGGCATAGATCTCCCCTCAAAAGCTTGTAGGAGACAGAATACAGGGATAAGGCCTTGAGGCAGTCTGCATAGGACATTTTACTTATGCCCTGTATTCTTTTAGTGAGGAACCTCTGTGGACATTCCAATTGCTGGATGTGCCTGTTTAGTTACATACCAAAGGAGGCATTGTTATCAATGATAGGTCTAATAAATGCTGAATACAGTGGAACAATGACTTTCTTGGACTTAGATGCCATAACTTTGCTTATAAGTTGAGCAACATAGAATGATTTCCTCATCTAATGTGATGGTCAAGGGCTAGATTATTATCTATGCGTGTGTCCCGAAATCCTTGACTACTGGGTCAACTCTAAGGGGTGTGTTGTCAATATGATAGTTACCAGGGATGGATGACTTCTCAAAGGATACTATTATGCATTTCTTGGTATTTACAAAACCAAAAAAAAAGCGATGGAACCAATTGCTCACAACAGTCTAACCAAAATACAAAAACCGAATTGAGCAAAGCAGGGTAAGAGGCTCAGATCCTTGTAAAGCATACCACTCTTTATTCCACAAAAAACAAAGAACTCCAAAGCACATTAACGCTTTCCAGCACCAACAAGCGTTTTCATTTCGAATGACTTCTTCAGATGAACAGAATGCATATCTTACAATACTCCCAACCTTATATATCATATGGTTAACTATCTAAAATTATACAATAAAACAATGAAATAATTAAGTAGGTAATTAATTCATTAAAACAATCCTTCCCTATATACATACATACACCTAACCTAGGAAAAAAACTACATATTTTCACTTAACACTGCCCTAAAAGCTGCTTTTTTAATAATATATTCTATAAATAATCATTTTAAATACATGTTAAAACCATAATAAAACTTTTTATAATACTCATAGAATTTTTAAATATTATACCAATAGCACCTTCAGATAAATACATATGAAAATGATCAAGATGGAATACAAAAAATATAATTTATATAAATAATTTTTACTACATATAAAAGAGGGAAGGTAAAAAAGGATGCGAAAATTTTTATAGAGCAAATTCTAAACATGTAGATACCTAGAGTTTTGCTGCTCTCATCTTTAAAACTGGAGCAAGGGAAACCATATCATTCAGACCTGGGGGTTTGTTGGCTTCCAGGGATAATTGCCACAACAATTCTTTATATTCAATAGAAGTTTCCCATAAACCTCCCCTTACGTCCTTTTCCACCACTTCTAAAACAAAAAAATTAAAATTTGATTCCTGGCAGCATGTTTTATGTCTATAAAGTGCATTAGTAGTACATTTTGTTCTTATTTCATAATTGTGCTCGTAAATTCTATTTTTCAGTTTCCTTTCTGATTTCCCCACATAAAACGCATCACAGTGGTCACATAACCCTATATAAACTATCCCACTGGTTTCACAATTCGCAAAATATCTGCTCTGGATAAAAAAGTCCCTACTACTAATGCAAATAGTCTCCCTAGTACAAATAAATGGGCACTGGGAACATCGTCCACACTTAAAAGTACCTACTTTTCCACCTCTAACTAAATTAATTGCATTTTTACCTTCAAAAATGTTTTTTAAGTTCTTCCCCCTTCTATAAGTACATTTTAGGGGGGAAACAAATAAACTTTCAAGATCCGAAATTTCTTTAAATCTACTCCACTCGTCCTCTAAAATTTTCCTTATCTTTACAGCTTCCCCACAATAATCTACTATAAAGTTGCTTTCCCCTTCATACTTATCTATTTTTGCTTCTCCATTATTCCATCCACTTTTATCACCCAAAATGGGTTTAAATTTGTCCTGCCTTCCTATCCGAACCTCTTTTTCTACTGTCTCTATAAGTTTAGTGGGATATCCTCTATCACTGAACATTTCACGTAACGTCATGCACTCTTCATTGAAATCTGAATCCCTTGATGTCATTCTGCTTCCCCTTACATATTGTCCCTTGACAATACCTTTTTTCTGATGGTAAGGGTGGGCACTACTATAAGCTAAATAAGAGTTCAAAAAGGTTTCCTTCCTAAAAATTTTTGAAAAGAACCCTTCGTCACCCTTTCCTATAGAGATATCCAAGTAGTTTAAGGTATCCTTATCGACCTGATAAGTAAAATCCAAAAACTCAGTTGATTCTGTGATATGTTTAAAAAATGCCAAAAATTCATCATCTGATGCCACCTATAGGAAGTACATGTCATCCAAGTAACGCCTATAAAATTTCCAACAATAAGTATATTCAGAATTTATAATATATTTGTCCTCCCAAGCAGACAAAATAATATTAGTGTATATGGGGGCACATCTCGCCCCCATAGCTACCCCCTTGATTTGCTTAAAGAATTCCCCTTCATAATGAATATAATTATTCGTTAAGACCAACTCCATCAACGTTAAAATAAGGTAAAAATCATTATTGCTAAATTTTCCATATTTTACTTAAGCTTCTTCAAACCATTTCATACCTTCACCATATGGTATTGAAGAAAATAAGTCAACTATATCTATCGTAATAAAAGTAATATTTTTGTCAAAAACCTCATGTGTTAAATTCCGTAAAAAATCCCAAGAGTCTTTAACTACACCATGCCCTTCCATGGATAAATCCTTTAATTTTACATCTAATTATTTGGCCAAAGGTGCCGTAACTGAGCCCACTGAGGCCACTATGGGTTTCAATGGCGGGTTTTCAACATTTTTATGCACCTTGGGCACTCCAAAGATTGTAGGGACTTTTGGTTTTTCTACATGGAGGAATTAAAAAGTTTGTAGGTCGATGGAACCTTCCAGCAATAAGTCATTTAACACCAAATATATTTTTTTATTCCCTATATTTATTTCATTAATCAATGCCCTAACATATCTTTCCGAATTCTCTAGTATATCCATCATTTTTGCTTCATAAATAATTTGATCCATAATAACAGTCCCACCCCCCTTGTCTGGCTTAATAATTCTTATTGACAAGTCGCTCCTTATATTTCTTAATAAATTATTCTCTTCTTTAGTGAGATTATATAAAATTTTGTTCTTAGGGAGTTCTACCCTTAATTTCTTTTCCATAAGGGCCTCAACATTTTTCAATTGTGGGTGAAGGGGGGGATTATATGTGCTCCTTTTCCTTAATTCCTCTGTTCTAGGTCAATTGAAATTCTGTCCATGGAACAAGAGCTCAAAATTTTTCTTTCTTAAAAATAATTTTAAGTCTATTAATACCTTACTAATATCTGCCTTCTTATTTGGAACTAATGTAAGCCCTTTGGAAAAAAGTGAAAAATGAACCTCACTAAGCTCTTTGTTACTATAATTATAAATGTTATATTCTTTAAACTTACATACATGTCCTTCAACAATTATTGAATCTTGCAAATATTCAGATTCAGTAGTATACTGATCATTCCTTACCACTGTTGGAAACCCTTGTTGTTGTTGTTGTTGCCCCCCCCCCATAATTGTAGTTTTTTTGATAGTTTTTTTGATAATCGTTTTTTATTCTTTCCGATCTCCTTAAAGGGGGGTACTCAGAATAATCACTAAAATTACCTATCTCATCCCTTGTTTCATGTGTCTCCCTTCTCGGGGGCTCTTTCTGACCCCAACCATTCTCATACACATTATTCCTAAAAGTATGTTCCCTGGGTTTTGGGTAAGTAACCTTCTCTTTATATTCTTTAATATCCCTTTCTAATTTTCTACATTTCCTTTCGTAAACATTTCTAATACTGTTTTCAATTTTATTCAGTGTATCATATTATTTCTTTTGGCATTCATCAATGGAAAATAATAAATCTTCAGATATTTTGGAATTAATTCCTTCAATTTTGCTATGTAAATTTTCCATTCCCCTCTCATTTTCTTTTATGATAGCTTTCAGTATTTCAAACCCACAATTATCAAAGATGCCTATTAGTTCATAATGAAACTCACTCCCTTCCCTCACTTTATTAGGATATTTACAAATTCTTAAACCTTTTGGCACTATTTTAAGCCTTAAACATTCCCTCAGATATGCATTCTCCATTTCAATATTCTTGTACTTAAACAACATTTCATCCAACATCTTAACATTATATTCATAGGTTAATTTAACATCAGTCTCAACATGTGAAGGTAATTTTTTCTCATTGAAACAATATTTCAAATGCATAATGCTTTTAAAGTCCAATTTGTACCTTTGACCATTCGGTTTATGTCCATCATCCGCCCTACCTAGGGCATCAGTACTCGCAACACTCGAATTAGATCTATGAAACGAAGGAAAATCGTGACCAGAAGTACCTGGTCCCATGTCCAAATGATGTTTATAATTATTGCCATGTATTCCAGCTGCTGCGGGTCCTTTTGCACCATTGATCCTCCTCACTACCATTTCCTGGTTCCCCGGTACTTCAGTCGGTGACGTCAGTGGTGAGTGGCAAGTAGGCGTTAACAGCTCGATTAGCTGTGATAATTGGTCGGTTAGTTTGTCAATCCTGTCAGGGTCACCACCTCCCTTCTCCATACCCTTAGAAGCCATTGCAGCCTCCTCCATATCCATCGAAAATATCACCAAAACCAAAAAAAAGCGATGGAACCAATTGCTCACAACAGTCTAACCAAAATACAAAAACCGAATTGAGCAAAGCAGGGTAAGAGGCTCAGATCCTTGTAAAGCGTACCACTCTTTATTCCACAAAAAACAAAGAACTCCAAAGCACATTAACGCTTTCCAGCACCAACAAGCGTTTTCGTTTCGAATGACTTCTTCAGATGAACAGAATGCATATCTTACAACACTCCCAACCTTATATATCATATGGTTAACTATCTAAAATTATACAATAAAACAATGAAATAATTAAGTAGGTATTATTTCTTGGTATTTAGTTTTAGTCCATGGCTCTGATACCAGTTGCTTGTCAGTGTCATCCCCTCATGGAGAATATTTGTGCCAGTGTCAGATTCAATGACAGCTCCTAATTTGCAATCATCTATAAATTTAGTCAGCCAGAGACAACTGATTTTGGCCTTGACTTCAGAGAAGTAAATGCCAAAAAAGAGCATATCAAGGACTGATCCCTGAGGGACTCCACTTGTGACTGGCCTCTTTGTAAAGGTGGACTTACTAATTCCAATTTCCTAGTTCCTGTCTGTGAGCCAGTTGGCTATCTACTGGGTGACATATGGGTTTGTACCTAACCTATTGAGTTTGTTAACAATGCCTGAGTGGGGGCATTGTGTCAATTGCCTTGTCCAGGTCAAGGTAGGCAGTGTGAATGATTTTGCCCTCATCCATTGCTTTGGTGACCTTCTCAAAGAAGTCTACCTGGTTGAGTAGGCATGATCTGCCCTTCACGAAACTAAACTGGGTTGGGTCCAGTGTCTGGTGGTTTACTATATTGCTATTGATCATCTCCATGATAATTCGTTCTATGGCTTTACATGTAAGACTAGTGAGATTTATGGGTCTATAGTTTCCAGAGACTGTAGATGGACCACCTTTGTGAAAAGGGATTACTGTTGCCTTTCTCCATTCATGAGTCATGAAGCCTGTTTGGAGGCTACAGTTAAATAGTAATTCCATAGGCTCTGATAGGTCATGTTACATGGTATTTAGAAGGCATGATGGGATATTGACTGGGTCCATTGATGCAGTGTTCTTGGCCTTAGAGAGAGAGCATTAAGGTACTGTTCCCTGGTGATAGTAGGGGAAGCTATAATTGATGATATTTCCCGAGGAAAGCTTGAAGGGGAAAGAGGGGTAAAGTTGGAGCAGAATTTATGAACCAAGAGGTTTCCTATATCTTCTGTCTTAGTATAGGTGGCTCCATTTTCAATGAGCTCTGCACACAATTGTGTATTGCCTTTGAGATTGTGGAGATAGCTAAAGGGTGCTTTGTGGTTTTCCTTGGCCTGGGTGACCAAACTTACCTCAAATTTGGCTTTGGTAGACTTTATTTGTCCTCTGAGTTACTTGTTTTGTTTGAAGGGATTGCTTTCATCCTGCTGGGTGCTGCACCTACTAATAATTTTTGCCATAATTTTCTTCCTGCTGTTATACAGCCTATTGATTTTGTGATTCCACCAGGGTGGCTTGTTTTTTGTGTTAGTTCTGCACTTCTTCCTGGTGGGCACAGTTGCCTCCATGCAGCTATTAACATGCTTGTACAGGGTTCCTGTGAACAGTTTTGCATATGCAGCAGTGTTCTCAGGGTTTATGGGGGCTTGAAATTTTGCCAGGTTCTCACTTAATAGCAGGAAGTTAGTCTTAGAATAGTTCCTGAATATTCTAGGTTTAGCTGGTGGTCCAGGTTTTATTTTTCCTTCAAAGGAGACCATTTTGTGATCTGACCTTACCAGGGAAGGCATTACAGTAGGGGGTGTTCAGCACTGCCCACATAAGTGAGGACTAGATCCAGTATGGCTGCACCCCTTGTTGGTGTATTGACTATCTGGTCCAGGGAGTTTGTGTTTACAATATCCAGGAATCTCTGTGCATGTACGTTTGGTGTTATATAGGACTCCCAATTAATAGTAGGGTAATTAAAGTCACCCACGAATATGGTATTGGGTTGGATAGTTAGTGTTTCTAATAAGTTTAAATACACGGTATGGGTTTCCTGGGTCATAGAGGGGGATCTATATCTTGCAAGGAAGTGGTATTGGATTTTGCCTGTGGAGATTTGAACATGAAGCAGCTGAAGTGCATTGTCCTGTTTGACCAGCCTTGAATTATATTTATTTTTGATGTAAATAGAAACACCTCCACCTTTAGTCTCTGCTGGCCTAAATGTGAGGAAGGCATTAAAACCTTAGACTGTTGGTGTGCTCTCCACAGCTTTAAACAATGTCTCAGTGATCGCACAGACGTCAGCATTCTCTAGCGTAAAGCGAGCTTCTAGGGAGTGGAGTGTTTTGTTTAGACTCCTAGCACTGAGCGGTAATACCTTTAGATTTTCTTGGTTTTGATTTGCTATGTATCTTAATATCTAGCACAT
Source organism: Protopterus annectens (assembly GCF_019279795.1). NCBI lineage: Eukaryota > Metazoa > Chordata > Ceratodontiformes > Protopteridae > Protopterus > Protopterus annectens. The sequence continues at coordinate 154,927,164 of NC_056736.1, forward strand.
TTATCAGCATATTATTCTCCTGTTCCAAAAGAGTCAATTTAGTCAAGCTGTTTTGCAGACATGCCCAGTCTATAACAGATGTAATCAGTTTACCCATTTTCAAGTCATCTCTATACAGACTATAAAACACTTCAGGTGAAAAAGACAGATATGAAAGATACAACCTAAACAAGTATGGGCCTATGACAGACCCTTTTGAGATACCCTGACTGTAACCTAGAATTTCAGCTGCCCAATCACTGTGCGATACTTGCCATGTCCTGTTTGCAAGCCATGCAATTATCCTTATTAAAAAAGTTGTATTAATACTTAGTTCTTCTAATTTATGGATCAGTGTTTTGTGTATGACCCTATGAATGTGAAAAAAAGGTTTTACTTGCCAGAGCTGGGATTGTGTGGAGTACTATCTTCTCAGTCATCACCACCATTAAACCCTAAATTGTCCTGAGAACTCATTAGAAAACTAACAGGTTGTCCATTACCAAGCACCACTAATACTTCTGTGGAAACCTTTACTTCTGGCTGGACCAACTCCATTATTATTTGCACTCCATCAGAATCTAGGCAATCAAATATTTTGACACATCCTGTTCACCAAACGCACTCTTAAACAGCCTGCAGAACATGCATAGCTATATGTACTACTTGTCATCCTCAATATACTCCATTTACTAACTGTTTTCTGTCTGTTTTAACCCCAGTTGCTTATTTCCCAAGCAGTCCACCCCCAAGGTGGATCTTCACCACCATCAGCTATCATACTTTTGCATCTTAACATGGGTCTAACCAGAAACCAAGAAACCAGCTCTCTTTTTCTGTGTATGTTGCTGTGACCTACCTTAACACAACCACTCCTGCTCTGCCCACATTAGCCCTTATCTAGCATTCAGTCCACCATCTCCTCCTTGACCTTCTGAGTGCAATAAACATCTTCATGCTTATATGTAGATTTTCTTCATTTTCTTGTATGAGTAAAACTGTCCACACTCAGAAGAAAACATCACTTGGTGATGTAGTCAATGCTATTGGGCAGTCGTGATCCCCTAGCCAATCCAACTTTATCTCTTTCTTGGTTTTAAATATTATTGTATCCTCATTCTTCTCTACAGCAATATATAATATTGCTTGCTGACATTTTTGTGTTTAATAAAGGTGAATGTTGCTGAGTTTATCACTTAGTACTGGTTAGACTTGTTTTGGTGTCTCATATACATGCACACATCATCTATCTATCTATCTATCTATCTATCTATCTATCTATCATCTATCTATCTATCTATCTATCTATCTATCTATCTATCTATCTATCTATCTATCTATCCATCTATCCATCTATCCATCTATCTATCTATCTATCTATCTATCTATCTATCTATCTATCTATCTATCTATATATCTATCTGTCTATCTATCCATAGATCAGACTGTATTATCTCAGTGTCAGCATGCATAAGGTAGAATACACTTCTTCTTCTTCAACCACTGCAGACACTGTGGTCTAATTATTTATCTCTGATCCTAGATAAGGCGATTTATACCATTATTTTTTGGTGTTGCTTACTGCTGTTACCTTATTTAGTTTTTCGTTTTCCTTTCTTTGCTTAATTGATTCATATAATACTCTTCCTTTTGTTGTTCCTACATTTTTGGTCTGGCAGGAATATTTTAGGGGTCTATTAAGATTATTTGGTCCCTTAGTAAGTACTACTTTCTTTTTCTTGTTTTCTCTATTTGTCTGGCCGTCTGTGTCAGAGTAACTCAATGCCACCATGTTGTTTTTTTTACTTCTCTTTTTTACCTTGCTTTCCTTATACAAAGGTATTCATTTTCAGTTTTCTCTCTTTTTTATTATTATATACAGATTCTTGTTGCCTGCGGTCTTTTCCTTTTTGAAGTACCTGTCTTGGACTGTCATAAATGGGTTTAGACATCTGACCAGGCACAGTTTCTTCACATTAATTACCCTGGTGAAATCTGTCCTTTTTCTACTTTTCGCCCTCAAAAATCCCATTTGCTACTTAGAATTTTCCATGTCTGAGGCTTTCTGTTTTAGAAGAACATAACATTTAAAATTCAACTTATCTGGTACATTTTATCTACTTTAAAAATTCATTTGTTCAGTATACACCAATCAATAGGAGATCCCTTCATTTTATTTTTGTTAGTCACTTCAACTTCCTGCTTTACATTATCTTCGTGCTACAATGATACTTCTGTTTACTGCTCTACATCACTTCCAAGCTGCAATATTTTAATGTTCAATTCCTTTCCTTCCACAGGTTGTATTAGAGATCTATTTTGGCATATCTCTTCTACTGGTGCATGTTTTTCTCTTGCTGTATTCCTAGCCAATGTGTACCTTCTAAAAGTGTGCCTTGACCTTTGTTGCATTCATAAACTGTAAATAATTTGCCTGCTGATTTTGTCCTTCCTCTTTTCTGCTTGGTTATGCAGGGACATAGCTTTAGCACTATTCATCTGCTGGTTCCTCTCTACATATACTGTAGATACAGTGGTCTATTAAAAATATATTCTTCATACTTACTACACAAGTCAGCAACATCTTTTCCTATTATCATGTCAAGTGTTAATTTGGGAATAAAAGAACTAGACTGACAACATTTCAAAACAAAGTTTATACTTCTGTCTGAGTATTAGGATAGTGATTTTATCATCCACCTATTTTAATTCCCAGACTCATAAGTGTGCCCCAGAATTATGAAAAAAAAAAACAAAGGCAGGAGAAAAGTGAATACTGAACATTGTCATTCTCCTATAAAGTTTTTTTGTTTGTTCCTCTTGCCGGGGTATGAACAATTTGCTCCAAGGCATTTGAATTGACAAAGTCAAGGAATTTTTTTGTGCTAGCGAGTTTAGGCTAGATTATGTTCCCCAGCTGCTGGTGAGATAATTGAAACCCCCCCCATAACCAGTGTGTTTGGTAAAATTTAGATTGTCTTCAGTTTGGTTAAGTAGGCCTTATGGGTGTTGTGACACATGGAGGGGGATCTATAACTGGCTAGGACTTGCACAGAGGTCTTACCCACCATAACATGGACCTGGAGTAACCCCATGGAATTATCCAGTCTAACTAGACGGGAGGTGAATTTATCTCTAATATAGATTGAAACACCACCTCCTTTGCTTTTCACATGTTCATTTTGTGTTCTAAAGGTGTGGAAGGCATTGCAACCTTTCAAGGCTGCGGTACTGTCTGAGGCCTTAAACCAGGTTTCTGTGACTGCACAGACATCTACATCTTCTAGTGATAAAAGGGCTTCCAAGGAGTGCAGTTCTTGGTTTAAGCTCCAAGCATTTAGCAGCATGACCATTATTATCTGCTGTCTGATCAATTTCATGTTGGTAATTATTGTTTTTAATACCTTGCTTAAAAAAGGCACATTTGGGAGTTAAGAGCCTTTGCCAGAAGCTGAAAGCCTAGGGGGTGCCAGGTGCAAACCATCGCTGGAAAAACAGTGAGGATTGTCAGCCATAGTTTCCCAGGCAGACAGGAAGTGGGTCCCCTTGGAATGACACCAATAACTAAGCCAATTATTGAAATCAATCATTTTTTGTTTATACTATGGCATCATTCTAGGTGAGGGTAGTATGCTGCTCAAGGCTAGGGACATACCTGTCCGGGGCACATACTTAGAGAGCTCAACTATGTCTTTCTTCATATAGTCCAGTGAGATACATCTCAGGTCATTCAACCAACATGAACTATGACAGAGTCATAACGGTACTTGTTGCTGAGAGCCCTGAGTGCATGTATGTTCTGGATAATCCTGGCACTAGACAGGCAACTGACTGTGGCTTTCTTCTTGTCCAACTCGGTGAGTGGGACATCCATGTGTTCACTATTGGGTCTCCAATGACAAGAAAACTTATGTTTTGTGTGTTATGTCTCATGAGCTTTGTGGGTGAGACACTGGTGTTGCTGTGTATTCATGGGTGCTGTGGAGACTGTGTTAGCGGTAGCAGATGTGTTTTGGAGGTCTCTGGTGTTTCGGTAAGTTTTCAAGAGAACCTCCACATATGTGAGTTTACGTGATTGATGCGTACTATGTGTGTGAGTACTGGCATGTGTATGAGTAGTGGTACTATGTGAATATGTAGTTCTGGGTGAGTTGACAACCTTCTCCGTGTTACTGTTTTGAGTTAGAGAAAACATAGATTCTACTGTACATGGATACTGTAGTATTGTAATCTTATATTCACAGTATGTAGTTGTCTCTCAATACTGTTCTACATTGCAATTTGAAGATCCTTCCCCTTTTTTTAGCCTTTTCTCTTATTTTAAACAATTACATTACTCATGTCAAAGATATGCTGCTCAGTAGTACACTTCATTTTCATGTATTGCATTGTGCAATTTGTCTTACAGTTGTTCAAATGTGTCATACCCAATGTCCACTAAGGATAGTGTAGGTTATATTACATGTGATTATATAGAAGTGCTAGCATGTGAGCTTTATGCTGACTTGCTGAGATGAAATGAACTACTAGGTGGAGGTGATCCTAAAGACAATGATCTTACAGTGCTGTGTGACCCAGATCTCAACTGAGTGGTTCTGCTCTATGCAGGTGAAGGCTGATGAGGCCTGCATGACTTCTTGTGAGTTGCAATTACTTTTTCCAGTACTTTCCTAAGAATCATGTACTATGTTGCATGCTGTTCTCCACTTGTCCAGACAGTGGCCTAGCCTCATCCCCATTCACCACTGTTTCCAACTTGAGTCTGGTATATCCTCACTAGTGTGCACATTGAGACAGAGATGGCTGCTCTGTGCTTCACCATCCTGCACATGGTTGTGATCATAGCATTATCGCTGCTTTCTTCCATTCTCATGTACTGGTGGAAATCCAAGCCTACACCCTACTCTACTCTGGCCTTTTTTAGGTGACTCCCTATGACAGTGGATTGCACCTGAAAAATGCCCCACCATATCTGCTGCTGAGCAGTCAAGGGTTTCTGCATTTTTGGAACTATCTTTGACATGACCCTTTGCTTAGCACCCT